>NC_135233.1:510051120-510388620 GCF_051348905.1 Ranitomeya variabilis
GTCAGACACAGGGATTTCGTATGGATATCGCTGGAACGTCACAGATCGTACCGTCGTAGCGACAAAAGTGCCACTGTGTGACAGTACCCTAAGTGTTTCCTCACTATCTTTCTGTTTATAGATATCGTGGAAACAGAAAGATAGTGAGGAAACACTTGGCTAACATCTTCTCTTCTTTGACCCTCAGATCTGGCTACAATTTCACTTCTTATCTAGTATAGATAACATTTTCTGTTGGACTCACTTGCCTTAGATAAGGAATCCTTTTGCCACTTAATCCTTGTTTCCTTCAAAATGTGCTATCCGATTATGTCTTCTCTTCTTCGCACACAACACTTGTTTCAGAGCAGGTCTAACAAACTTAGGACCATAGGTCCTTCTTTCTTCAGTATGTGTCCTTATCTGCCTCACAAATAGAAAACTGAATTTCCAATGCCCACTTAAAACCTCCTACCATGGGTTGGCCCCAATAGTTAACCCTATGTAATGTTTAGCTAAGTGCTGCAGGCTACAAAATAGATAAAACAACATTCAAAATATAGCAATGCATTGTCTACTGAACTGCCGCATGACCAGCTCTAACCTCTCCTAGTGTATCCTCACCCATCCCCTGTAGACTGTGAGCCCTTGCTGGCAGGGTCCTCTCTCCTTCTGTACTTGTGTGTGCCTTGTTTTTCTCACATTTATTGTACTTGTCTAAATTAGCCCCGCTCACATGTAAAGCGCCATGGAATAAATAGCGCTATAAAAATGTATAATAATAATAATAACCATAAGATCTTCAAGACAGAAGTCAACAGCTTCTCTTCCAGTCTTTCCTTGTTCCCTGGCTGGTCTTCATTTCTTCTGTTTGGGCTATACAGGCTTGTGACCACAACAAGCAAACACTAGCTACAGTAGCTAAACTGGGGACCCAGACTGTAATGAAAGAGGAGCAGCCGGGTCGCTCTAAGGTAAGCATACTTTATTCTATTATTTTACTGTATTCTGGATTTCAGGGATGAATAATCCCTTCCATATTGCTACTGGGCTTCTAAATAACATTCCATTGTATAGAAGAATTTCATACACTTATGAGATTTTTCTGTATATACTATATAAATCAAATATATGTATGTACTTCGTATATTGCTCAAATTTCATGGGCTAGACACAATACATCAGTCATGGGCCCAACATGGGCTGCTACTTTGTCAACAATTGGTATAGAAAAGTCTAAATCTATATTAATTTACTGATCTGGAAAAATTGAAATACTACTATAAAGTGATGTGTGGAACTGATTTGTTATTTTATACCTTATAGATACTGAAATAATATCATGCTATTTCCCCACCATCTTGGTTATTTTTAAAGTTAAATGAACATTTTTTGAAGATGTAGTCCAGTTTGGAGAATGCCTTCTAATACTGTAAATACCACTAGCAAAATTTTATATTGACTGCTGTGTTGTGGCATTAATGCTCAGCACTGTGTGGGAGAAATGTGTTGAAATCAATCAATATATTGATGACACTTGCTTTCCTTGATGGTACTTTTTGGCTTTCCATAAATATACAAACACACCATAATATCAGAATTGTCTTGGGTGCTCTGTTCTTGGTGGCCTAGAAGCTATTAATAGAGTTTACTGGACAGACTTAGTACAAGCCACTCTGTTTACCAGATCAGAGGGATTGCCCTGACCTTCACTCTTTATACCCAAGATAGGGATCTAGGCTTTTGAATGGACTCCTGGTTGGGGCCATTGAGTCTGCTGCTAACCGGTGGAGCAAGCTTGCGGTAAGAAGGGTTATCATGCAGGGTTGATCCCAAGAAGTCTCATCAGGGACAAAATAAAAATGCAATGGGAGATGTTAAAGTAGAAGCCAAGGTCAGATAATGGGATAAACAAAGTAGCACAACAGGAGCAATGGATCATAGTTGTGACCAGATCAAGATGAACTAAATAACTGGCAGCCAGAGACTGTCTGATAAGATTTATATAGAAGGGAGCCCTGCCAATGGCTCACAGTAGACAGTTATTTACATTACCAGCTCATTGCAGCAAAACACAAGTGGACAGGAAAAGGGAACAACTAGTCTCAGCAACCTTAAAACTAAAAATCCTCACTCTGCCGTCATCCAGCAATGACCAAGATATTAATGAGGAGTCTCCTAATGACCAGGTCAAGGGTGGCAGCAGCATGCAATGTTGCCTAATAGATAAAATGAGGTCCAGAGGTTTGCGAAATACCATTTGTAATTGGCTTGAAAGCTGTCTCAGGTACAATAAATTGTTTTATTCAGTTTTAGTTACCTTAATGGAACACGTTAAAGGGAACCTGAAAATGGTATCTGCAAACAGAATGTTATAGAGCAGGAGAAGCTGATCAGATTGATATACATTTTTGAAGGAAAGGTTTCAGTAATATTTGCATTTAATTCATTGAAATCCCTGGTGTTTGTATGTGTCAAATGGGCGGTGCTACTCAGTGATTGACAGTCTTCTTTGTATGACTGTGCATGCAGAAATAGCTGGCAATCATTAGTAGGACTGCCAACTGGACTCATATGCAGATGAGTCCCCCGCCAGGGCCATGGGGCACCCGGTACCGGGTCCAGTGTTCACAGGGGGATGTCAAAGTGGCTGCGGCCCGGTCTGTGGCCCTGGGTGCCCATGTAAAAGGGTGAAAGTCTTTAAAGGGATTTGGTAAATAGAGTTTATGTTCATGAAGCCACCTGTGGTATTCGGTCAGTAGGGACCGACGCTGCTTTAAGGGGTCCTCTGGGGTGATGTTATGTTATGGCAGCTAGATGGTATAACTTCCCACAGGTGAAGTATATCCCCAGGGCTCCCGGTGTGTAGATGGGAGATGATGGTGAAAGGTGCAGTAAAGAACGAGGACACAGGTTTGCAGTCACTTTACCTGGTTTACTGAAGACTTCAGGCAGCCACAGTCCAGGGTACCAAGTCACAGGACAGGTAGGGTCCGGCTGGCATGGAAGCGAATCCAGAGTCCCTTTACCAGGTGGAGTTAAAAGCCTTCCTCTAGCACGGTGGTGTTGTAGTCCCTTACTGCCTATGGCTTCAGATAAAGTCCTCACAGTTCTTCTCTCTGTCCCCCATATAGGATAGGACAAAACCTGCATGACAGGTAACTTGAGCCTTTTTACAGGGACTCTAGCATGCCCCAGGCTTTATGTGTTACTGTGTCTCAGGTGTGTGGCGGAAAGGTAACTTGCAGTTCAGCTGTCCTGCTGGTCTCTGCTGTAAGTTGTAGAGTCCCTTAGAAACTCGGTGGTCCGGCTACCAGTTATCTGCGCTTCAGAGGGAGGCAGCCAGCTCGTAGCTGGTCTCCCCTGATGTTACTCTCCTGTGCTTTGCTCTCCTGCACTCTCACTGAACAATGTTCAGCTTTCTGTATGTCTCTTTCCAGGAGCTGTAGTACTTCAGACAACACGGCCCCTTCAGACCTTCTGACACTCTATGTCCGTCTGCTCTTTTCTGTCTCTCTGACAATCTGGCCTCCTTTTCCCTCCAAACCACAATATATATCTAGGGGAGTCACCTAGGAATAGGATCAAAAGCTCCCCCTTGTGTCCTGGAGTTTGAACATGCTCTGTGTATTGTGGTTACCTCATAAAAGATATCCTTCATTGCTTCCAAATGCAACATCACTCTCCCCATGAGGAAAGCAATGTTACTGTGACGACCAGGACCCTGGGGCGCCACACATAGATGTCACTATCAGATCAGTAGGGGTCCAACACCCAATATCAACAGCTGTTATCTGCTCCACTGGTGACCAGTTGTAAACAGTGTTCAGAGCTGAAAGCAGTGCAGCTCTTAACACCACATAATGGTTATTCCCTGTTACTGCATATCAGCTCCTTTACAAATGAAAAGATATGTTAATGAGGGACATGATTACATTCTGTAAGTATATTGATGTGATATAAATTAATCTGTATGATAACCAGTAAAATAAATATAGTGAAAAGCTGTTTCATGTAACCCGCACCCATCCCAAAGGCAAGTGGGCACTTCTTTGTCTGAAAAAAAAAGGTTTTACCTCTGTAGATGACAAATAGTGATGAGAGAGTGTGCTCTTTACTCGAGTTTTCCAAGCATGCTCGGGTGTTCTCCGAGTATCTTGGGTGTGCTCGTAGATTATGTTTGTGTCCCTGCAGCTGCATGACTTGCGGCTGCTAGACAGCCTGAATACATGTGGGGATTCCCTAACAAACAGGCAATCCCCACATGTATTCAGGCTGCCTAGCAGCCACAAATCATGCAGCTGCAGGGACACAAACATAATCTATGAGCACACTCAAGATACTCGGAGAACACCCAAACATGCTCAGAAAACTCGAGTAAAGAGCACACTCGCTCATCACTAGTGACAAGCCTTTTTCAACATAAGATCTGTGCAATAGTCACCTCAGGAGCTGAGCTAAGGAGACAGCTGATGGCTTCATAAAAGGCTGTAAGGTTGCACTTACCAAGTGTATTGGGGACACTCGCTTGGCACGGGATTCAGGCACACGGGCACGGTTTTTGAACACAAAACAGTTCATGTGGTTTATTATGGAGTCATAAGCCACAGAAATATGAACAGCAAGCACACACAGTCTTTACATCATAGAATATGGCTTTGAAGCATGGTCACTAAACACGCCGAACCACTGTGTCCAGTTATCGTGGGTGACCGCACGCCATACAGTTCAATAATGCCCATGGAGCACAACAGGCACCATCATACGATATTACGGTTGCAGCAACTAAACACGCTGGTCCTCTCCTGACCAGTTGCCATGGGTTACCACACAGTTCATATCACAAGTACCAACAGTCTGTACAGGTACCTGACGGGAGCTCCTGCTCCACCTGCTGACTCCTTGTCAGTCCTCTATTCCGGGAAAGCTGCCTCATGGGAATCACCAACTTGCCTTTGCGGCATATCTTAGTCAGTCCAGACCCACCAAAGGACGGTAGCTTCCCCTAGGGATCCGGTCCTACTCCCAGGACCTCCCCACACCAGCATGTGGCCTGTCCAAGTGCTATTCAGGACGTTAGTCCAACACCCCAGGCCACCAGGTCTGAAGCCCCACCATGTGCTCTTCAGGAAGCTTCCTCCCAGGTCTTCCAACACAGGCTTCAAACAGGAAACTCACAGCGACCATGTGACCGACACCCTGGTCACATTATATACCTTTTAACCACTCCCCTGGGTGGGAGTGTGGGTATGTGTGGCTAGTTTGTCCCGCCCATCTCACATAACTACAGGTCCCAGAACACCACATCGCTTCAGGCTGGCAGCGCAGAGTCTTCCCCTCTGCGACACACATATCGTCCATTCATCACAATGCTGGATTTTGTCTTATGACCACAGCCATGCATGCAACTGCCATGCACTCTCATTGCCTCAATACACCTCTGTGTGCATACTGGGGATACCATGCAGCGCCCCCTACCTGTTACAGGGATTACTGCATCGCATACCCCCCCTCTGTTCAAACTTGTGGGGTTGAACATTTGTCTTAATCCAGGGACCTCGAGACCGGGTACCCAAGTCACCTTGCCCTACTAGTCGAGAGGGCCTGTGATGGGGTGTACGGCAGAGCAGGAAGGGACAACAGGCTGACGGATGATCCAATGATATTTATTAAAGCAGGGAGCATAAAACATCAAATATCCATAATGTCCTTCAAGTCCACGAGAAATCCACAATAAGTCCAAGTAAAGAAATAGATCTGGAGGTGCTTTCCAGTAATCCCGCACCTGATAAACGAAACAATAGTCCTTCCATGAGTCCAACAGAACAGATTCGGGGGCACCTCCCGATAATCCTTGTGCCAGCTAACAAAGCAATAGTCCACACGAGTCCAAGGGATCCCAAAACAATCTCATGAACGACGAGATATGTCCTCAGCTCAAGTCTCGCCTCGTTCGCTTCCGCAGTCACAGATGGACATGGGGTCTTGCCTCAGCTAAGAATCCCCACTCCTTCTCCTTTAAGGATCAACTCACATCTGATCTCAAAAATAAGAATGGATTGTCTGAGCTCCTGGGATCCGCCCATGAAGGGGGGTAGGGGTCACACCTTCTATTCAATGGTTGGGTCCACCAGAAGATTCTAGACTGGTCGGCTCCGCTTAGTCTATCTAGTATGTACATTTGACTAGCCACCTGCTGTGAGGAAGAATGGCTATTCTTCACTAGTGGTATTGACAAAGCTTAATTACATTATAGCTTAGGGCTGCAAGTATTGGGGGAAGGAGACATAATGTTACAGGAGAACTCCCAGCACAAGAAAATACATAAATTACAGCTAATAGAAACCAGAGAACAGTTACATACATCAAATGGCATATTATTCAAATACAGGACAGGGCAAAAGTACATATCATGACAGGGTCCTCTCAGTCAGTTTTGGGCATTATGGTCAATCTGGCATCGCAATCCCCTTGCACCCATACGACCTGTCTGGACTGACTCATGAAGGGGGGTAGGGGGTCACACCTTCTATTCAATGGTTGGGTCCACCAGAAGATTCTAGACTGGTCAGCTCCGCTTAGTCTATCTAGTATGTACATTTGACTAGCCACCTGCTGTGAGGAAGAATGGCTATTCTTCACTAGTGGTGTTGACAAAGCTTAATTACATTATAGCTTAGTAACAATGAATGTAGTAGAAAACAGCTGACCGCACTACCGCTTTAACAGACCGTGAACCCTTCAGTCCATAAAGCCGCAGTCAGCCCGCAGATCTCGGGTGCTAATGCCGAAGAAACAACAGTCTTGGATAGTTGAAAGAAGAATAATGACAGCAGCACGGCCGTTTCGCGCCCTCCTTTCGCTTCAATGGGTTCCCAGGAGGGTGCGAAACGGCCGTCGTTCGGCTGCCACGTTCTTATGTAAATACACCCCCGAGCCGTGAAGAATTTTCATAATAAAGGAACCTGTGTGCGAAGATTGGTGAGTGCTGCCGTCATTATTCTTCTTTCAACATTATAGCTTAGGGCTGCAATTATTGGGGGAAGGAGACATATTGTTACAGGTGAACTCCCAGCACAAGAAAATACATAAATTACAGCTAATAGAAACCAGAGAACAGTTACGTACATCAAATGGCATATTATTCAAATACAGGACAGGGCAAAAGTACATATCATGACAATCCCTTCCCCTCCCAATTTGTGTACGTACTAGGGACCTCTACAGGCCGCTGGTTAAGTACACACAGGCAGAGCATAACTTACATGTGGCTTCATGCAGCCACGAATTGGCATCGTAGCTCTCCCACATGATTGCCCAGGAGAACATCTGCAGGCAGACCTCCCATCACCCCAACCACACATCGCCTGACCCCAAAACCAAAGTTCAGATCCACAGTGGCTGTGGGAATAGTCCTCCATTGTCCACCAGCCAGTTTAATGACAATCCCAGGTCCTCTATGAATTGCCTCAGGCCGAACCACTCGGGGATCAGCCAGTGTGAGGAAAGCCCCTGAGTCACAAAATCCAATAAGTCTCTGTCCATCCAGCACGACCTCCTGCAAGTGCTTACCTCAATGAGCAGAAGTCGTCATAGCTGCAGGTCGCACACCATAAACTCCTAGTGGTGCAACATGGGTGGGTGAGGCACTAGGCCAGTCCTCACATAGTGGTGACACGTCTTCCTCCATGGCACTTGGCTGTACATAATTAATAATACGACTGGGTACAGGATCAATCCTCATTTGAACAGCTGGGCAGGAGGCTTGCAGATGCCCCGGCTGCCCACATCGATAGCATATGTGCTGGGTCTCACACCATCCAAGGTGTCCTCTTGGGCGAGGGGTAAGGGAACCTGGAGGCCGGCTCCCACCTGAAGGTGCTGTAGGGGTTTGAGGACGACTCCTCCATGGGCTGGCTGGGCATGAGGCCTGCAGATGCCCCGGATGCCCACAACCGTAACACCTGCGCTCTGCTACTTCCTCTCCTCGTCGTATTCCAGAAAACACAGTAGAAGCAACTGGAGGCACATTTACACGGGTATCAGCATGAGGTGGTGGCTTAGAGGAACGGGGAACAATGGGGACAGAAGAACTGGGGGCCACCGATGTTGTGGAGCTGGTAGGCCTCTCTCCATCCTCCAACAGAACCCTCCACTGAGGCTTGATGGTGAGAGCCTCATCAGCGAGAGATGCAACTTCTTCCACTGTCGCTGGTCTCCTCTCACGCACCCATTCCCTGATCTCAATGGGGCACTGGGCAAAGAATTGTTATTTTAGGATAACCTGGAGAAAGGTGTTCTAGGTTAAGGCCTCCTCTGTCTCCAGCCAGCGATGACATATTTGTTTGAGTCTATGAGCATATATCTTAAAAGACACTTCCCCATCACAGGCTAAAGTACGGAACTGAGTCCTGTAAGTGTCTGGCGTCACAGCATAATGTTCAAGAATAGTCTGTTTAATCTCCGCATACTCACGGTTCCCCCGAGGGTCCATAGCTCTATAGGCTTCGGCAGCTCCACCCTCTAAGAGCCCCACAAGATGTCGGACTCGCTCCCTTTCCGGGACTTCCATTAATTGACACTGATGCTCAAAGTCCTGGAAGAAGCCCTCAATGTCGCCTGCAGCCTCATTAACCCCTTAATCCCATATGACGTACTATACCGTCGAGGTGGGGTGGGCCTTAATTCCCGGTGACGGGATAGTACGTCATACGCGATCGGCCGCGCTCACGGGGGGAGCGCGGCCGATCGCGGCCGGGTGTCGGCTGCATATCGCAGCTGACATCCGGCACTATGTGCCAGGAGCGGTCACGGACCGCCCCCGGCACATTAACCCCCGGCACACCGCGATCAAACATGATCGCGGTGTACCGGCGGTACAGGGAAGCATCGCGCAGGGAGGGGGCTCCCTGCGTGCTTCCCTGAGACGATCGGTACAAGGTGATGTACTCACCTCGTACCGAACGTCTTCTCCCTGCAGGCCCCGGATCCAAAATGGCCGAGGGACTGTATCCGGGTCCTGCAGGGAGCACTTCCGGGTCGGAGCAGGCTGCAGATGAAAGCTGCAGCCTGCTCCGATGAAAGTATGATCGCAGATCTGATAGAGTGCTGTGCACACTATCAGATCTGCGATCTGTGATGTCCCCCCTGGGACAAAGTAAAAAAGTAAAAAAAAAAATTTCCACATGTGTAAAAAAAAATAATAATAATTCCTAAATAAATAATAATTAAAAAAAAATATTATTCCCATAAATACATTTCTTTATCTAAAAAAAACAAACACATACAATAAAAGTACACATATTTAGTATCGCCGCGTCCGTAACGACCCAACCTATAAAACTGGCCCACTAGTTAACCCCTTCAGTAAACACCGTAAGAAAAAAAAAAAAAAAACGAGGCAAAAAACAACGCTTTATTACCATACCGCCGAACAAAAAGTGGAATAACACGCGATCAAAAAGACGGATATAAATAACCATGTTACCGCTGAAAACATCATCTTGTCCCGCAAAAAACGAGCCGCCATACAGCATCATCAGCAAAAAAATAAAAAAGTTATAGTCCTCAGAATAAAGCGATGCCAAAATAATTATTTTTTCTATAAAATAGTTTTTATCGTATAAAAGCGTCAAAACATAAAAAAATGATATAAATGAGGTATCGCTGTAATCGTACTGACCCGACGAATAAAACTGCTTTATCAATTTTACCAAGCGCAGAACGGTATAAACGCCTCTCCCAAAAGAAATTCATGAATAGCTGGTTTTTGGTTATTCTGCCTCACAAAAATCGGAATAAAAAGTGATAAAAAATGGTCACGTGTCCGAAAATGTTACCAATAAAAACGTCAACTCGTCCCGCAAAAAACAAGACCTCACATGACTCTGTGGACCAAAATGTGGAAAAATTATAGGTCTCAAAATGTGGAGACGCAAAAACTTTTTTTCTATAAAAAGCGTCTTTTAGTCTGGTTTCACACTTGCGTTTTTATCTGCATGCGTTTTTTAAAAAAACCGCATGTGTGAAAAAATGCATGTAAACGCGGTAAAACGCATGCGTTTTTATAGAAAAACACAAGAAAACAAGAAAAAAACAAAAAACCCTAACCCTACCCCTAACCCTACCCCTAACCTGAAATACGTGGCACTGAAATACGTGGCACTGAAATATACGTTTATATACGTATATACGTATATAAGTGCCACGATATTTCAGTGGCCACGTATATAAGTGCCACGTATTTAAGTGCCACGTATTTAAGTGCCACGTATTTAAGTGCCACGTATTTAAGTGCCACGTATTTACGTGCCACGTATTTACGTGCCACATATTTTTCAGTGCCTGAAATACGTGGCACTGAAATATCGTGGCACTGAAATATCGTGGCACTGAAGTATTTACGTGCCACGTATTTTTCAGTGCCTGAAATACGTGGCACTGAAATACGTGGCACTGAAATACGTGGCACTGAAATACGTGGCACTGAAATATTGTGGCACTGAAATATCGTGGCACTTAAATACGTGGCACTTAAATACGTGGCACTTAAATACGTGGCACTTATATACGTGGCACTTATATACGTGGCACTTATATACGTGGCACTTATGACTGTCAGAAAATGTTCAGTAAACGGTTAGGGGTAGGGTTTCAGGTAGAATTGGGGAGTTTCCACTGTTCAGGCACATCAGGGGCTCTCCAAACGCGACATGGCGTCCAATCTCAATTCCAGCCAATTCTGCGTTGAAAAAGTAAAACAGTGCTCCTTCCCTTCCGAGCTCTCCCGTGCGTCCAAAAAGGGGTTTACCCCAACATATGGGGTATCAGCGTACTAGGGACAAATTGAACAACAACTTCTGGGGTCCAAGTTCTCTTGTTATCCTTGGGAAAATAAAAATTTGGGGGGCTAAAAATCATTTTTGTGGGAAAAAAATATGTTTTATTTTCACGGCTCTGCGTTGTAAACTGTAGTGAAACACTTGGGGGTTCAAAGTTCTCACAACACATCTAGATAAGTTCCTTGGGAGGTCTAGTTTCCAATATGGGGTCACTTGTGGGGGGTTTGTACTATTTGGGTACATCAGGGGCTCTGCAAATGCAACGTGACGCCTGCAGACCAATCCATTTAAGTCTGCATTCCAAATGGCGCTCCTTCCCTTCCGAGCTCTGTCATGCGCCCAAACAGTGGTTCCCCCCCACATAGGGGGTATCAGCGTACTCAGGACAAATTGGACAACAACTTTTAGGGTCCAATTTATCCTGATACCCTTGTGAAAATACAAAACTGGGGGCTAAAAAATCATTTTTGTGAAAAAGAAAAATAATTTTTATTTTCACGGCTCTGCGTTATAAACTGTAGTGAAACACTTGGGGGTTCAAAGTTCTCACAACACATCTAGATAAGTTCATTGGGGGGTCTAGTTTCCAATATGGGGTCACTTGTGGGGGGTTTGTACTGTTTGGGTACATCAGGGGCTCTGCAAATGCAACGTGACGCCTGCAGACCAATCCATTTAAGTCTGCATTCCAAATGGCGCTCCTTCCCTTCCGAGCTCTGTCATGCGCCCAAACAGTGGTCCCTCCCCACAAATGGGGTATCACCGTACTCCAGACAAATTGGACAACAACTTTTGGGGTCCAATTTATCCTGATACCCTTGTGAAAATACAAAACTGGGGGCTAAAAAATCATTTTTGTGAAAAAAAAAATAATTTTTATTTTCACGGCTCTGCGTTATAAACTGTAGTGAAACACTTGGGGGTTCAAAGCTCTCAAAACACATCTAGATAAGTTCCTTAGGGGGTCTACTTTCCAAAATTGTGTCACTTGTGGGGGGGTTTAATGTTTAGGCACATCAGGGGCTCTCCAAATGCAACATGGCATCCCATCTTAATTCCAGTCAATTTTGCATTGAAAAGTAAAATAGCGCTTCTTCCCTTCTGAGCTCTGCTATGCGCCCAAACAATGGTTTACACCCACATATGGGGTATCGTCGTACTCAGGACAAATTGCACAACAACTTTTGTGGTCTAATTTCTTCTCTTACCCTTGGGGAAATAAAAAAATGGGGGTGAAAAGATCATTTTTGTGAAAAAATATGATTTTTTATTTTTACGGCTCTGCATTATAAACTTCTGTGAAGCACTTGTTGGGTCAAAGTGCTCAACACACATCTAGATAAGTTCCTTAAGGGGTCTACTTTCCAAAATGGTGTCACTCGTGGGGGGTTTCAATGTTTAGGCACATTAGGGGCTCTCCAAATGCAACATGGCGTCCCATCTCAATTCCAGTCAATTTTGCATTGAAAAGTCAAATGGCGCTCCTTCCCTTCTGAGCTCTGCCCTGCGCCCAAACAATGGTTTACACCCACATATGGGGTATCAGTGTACTCAGGACAAATTGCACAACAATTTTTGGGGTCCAATTTCTTCTCTTACCCTTGGGAAAATAAAAAATTGGGGGTGAAAAGATCATTTTTGTGAAAAAATATGATTTTTTATTTTTACGGCTCTGCATTATAAACTTCTGTAAAGCACTTGTTGGGTCAAAGTGCTCACCACACATCTAGATAAGTTCCTTAGGGGGTCTACTTTCCAAAATGGTGTCACTTGTTAGGGGTTTCAATGTTTAGGCACATCAAGGGCTCTCTAAATGCAACATGGCGTCCCATCTCAATTCCAGTCAATTTTGCATTGAAAAGTCAAATGGCGCTCCTTCCCTTCCGAGCTCTGCCCTGCGCCCAAACAATGGTTTACACCCACATATGGGGTATCAGCGTACTCAGGACAAATTGCACAACAATTTTTGGGGTCCAATTTCTTCTCTCACCCTTGGGAAAATAAAAAATTGGGGGTGAAAAGATAATTTTTGTGAAAAAATATGATTTTTTATTTTTACGGCTCTGCATTATAAACTTCTGTAAAGCACTTGTTGGGTCAAAGTGCTCACCACACATCTAGATAAGTTCCTTAGGGGGTCTACTTTCCAAAATGGTGTCACTTGTGGGGGGTTTCAATGTTTAGGCACATCAGGGGCTCTCCAAATGCAACATGGCGTCCCATCTCAATTCCAGTCAATTTTGCATTGAAAAGTCAAATGGCGCTCCTTTGCTTCCAAGCTCTGCCATGCGCCCAAACTGTGGTTTACCCCCACATATGGGGTATCAGCGTACTCAGGACAAATTGTACAACAACTTTTTGGGTCTATTTTCTCCTGTTACCCTTGGTAAAATAAAACAAATTGGAGCTGAAATAAATTTTGTGTGAAAAAAAGTTAAATGTTCATTTTTATTTAAACATTCCAAAAATTCCTGTGAAACACCTGAAGGGTTAATAAACTTCTTGAAAGTGGTTTTGAGTACCTTGAGGGGTGCAGTTTTTAGAATGGTGTCACACTTGGGTATTTTCTATCATATAGACCCGTCAAAATGACTTCAAATGAGATGTGGTCCCTAAAAAAAAATGGTGTTGTAAAAATGAGAAATTGCTGGTCAACTTTTAACCCTTATAACTCCGTCACAAAAAAAAATTTTGGTTCCAAAATTGTGCTGATGTAAAGTAGACATGTGGGAAATGTTATTTATTAAGTATTTTGTGTGACATATGTCTGTGATTTAAGGGCATAAAAATTCAAAGTTGGAAAATTGCGAAATTTTCAAAATTTTCGCCAAATATTCGTTTTTTTCACAAATAAACGCAAGTTATATTGAAGAAATTTTACCACTAACATGAAGTACAATATGTCACGAGAAAACAGTGTCAGAATCGCCAAGATCCGTTGAAGCGTTCCAGAGTTATAACCTCATAAAGGGACAGTGGTCAGAATTGTAAAAATTGGCCCGGTCATTAACGTGCAAACCACCCTCGGGGCTTAAGGGGTTAAAGGGCTTAAAGTCTTTGCGGGACACTCTGGGGAGTTCCCTCATGGTGGGTGCTGAGGTTACAGTCTGGAGCTTCTAGCTGCTTCCAAAGTGATCTGCCTCTCCAGCAATGCCATCTCCTGAGCTCTGTGAATAGCCTCCCTCTCCCTCTCCTGAGCTCTGTGAATGGCCTCCCTCTTATCGTCTATGGTGGCCTCTTCTTCCAGCAATGCCAACTCCTCCTCGTACCACACAACCCACTGATTTTTTTGGGTATTTACCTCCAGCTGCAGTCTTTCCTCCATTTGCTGTGAGGATCCTTCCTCAGCGTCATCTTGCAGGCGAACTCCTTCCAAAGGCTCAATTAGTTGCTCCTTGGAGAGTCCTTTAAAACGGACTCCTACTTCACGGGCCTTTGATTGTAGGCTCCCCAAAGTCCAGTTCTTGTACTCTGCGGTGCTGGTTCCCGATGTTGGGCCAATGTCCTCCATTCCTTCTGCTCTGATCCCTCTGCTGCCAACCAGTTTGTGACGGGGTGTATGGCAGAGCAGGAAGGGACAACAGGCCGAGGGATGATCCAATGAGATTTATTAAAGCAGGGAGCATAAAACATCAAATATCCATAATGTCCTTCAAGTCCACGAGAAGTCCACAATAAGTCCAAGTAAAGAAATAGATCTGGAGGTGCTTTCCAGTAATCCCGCACCCGATAAACGAAACAATAGTCCTTCCATGAGTCCAACAGAACAGATTCGGGGGCACCTCCCGATAATCCTTGTGCCAGCTAACAAAGCAAAGTCCACACGAGTCCAAGGGATCCCAAAACAATCTCATGAACGAAGAGATATGTCCTCAGCTCAAGTCTCGCCCCGTTCGTTTCCGCAGTCACAGATGGACGTGGGGTCTTGCCTCAGCTAAGAATCCCCACTCCTTCTCCTTTAAGGATCAACTCACATCTGATCTCAAAAATAAGAATGGATTGTCTGAGCTCCTGGGATCCGCCCATGAAGAGGGGTAGGGGTCACACCTTCTATTCAATGGTTGGGTCCACCAGAAGATTCTAGACTGGTCGGCTCCGCTTAGTCTATCTAGTATGTACATTTGACTAGCCACCTGCTGTGAGGAAGAATGGCTATTCTTCACTAGTGGTGTTGACAAAGCTTAATTACATTATAGCTTAGGGCTGCAAGTATTGGGGGAAGGAGACATATTGTTACAGGAGAACTCCCAGCACAAGAAAATACATAAATTACAACTAATAGAAACCAGAGAACAGTTACATACATCAAATGGCATATTATTCAAATACAGGACAGGGCAAAAGTACATATCATGAAAGGGTCCTCTCAGTCAGGTTTGGGCATTATGGTCAATCTGGCATCGCAATCCCCTTGCACCCATACGACCTGTCTAGACTGACTCTTACTAACTGAGGAGTCATTGCCTCTAACTCTTCCTTCAGGCTGGGTACTTCCATCCCATTGTTTTTCCACATTTCGGGTCGAAAGTGGCCACCATCTTCTTTGCCTTTCTGGCAGCTGTTTATTAACTTGCAGTCTTTCAAGTCTCAGCTGTTCTACCTCCCTTAGGTATGCCATGCAATATTCCAGGAGCATGCGGATATTCTCAAGTCTCTCTCTGGATCCGACAACCAGAAATGGAACCATACTATCTTCACCCATGACCTGGACCTCGTCATCAGCCGGTATCCTCAGTCTCTTCACACCGGATTTATCCACCATCTCCTGCATCACTCTCCCAAGTCTCCCAATGGCTTTTGCCACCAGAACTTTGGGTACTTGGACTGTGTCTTCCACTAAGCCCAGCCGACTTTGAGCTTTCCTTTTACGGTCCAAACGTCGAACGGCTTCATTATTCTTCAACATGATCCTCTGTTTTGTACGGAGGCAGTGTAGGTGCATGTCACTCAGGACCGCCAACTGCTTCACTGTGACTTCCCTAGTCGACAGTATGACCAATTGCTGAGTCTCAGGCGCCCAGTGCACACTACACGCCTCTATTGCCTTTCTAAAGGCCTCATGCACACCCTTCCTGGCACACGCTTCTCGCATGTCTTCGGGTACCTCCATTATGCTCTTGAAAAGTGGGGTCTCAACTTCTTCACGGACATCTGCCATGACTGGGTGACTGTCTTGTTCCGCTTTTAACACGAACTCTTCCTCAGTTTTTTCTTCTTCTTGAGCCTTCGACAAGATGGGCATTGGCAGCTCCTCTGCCAGGCAGCGATGTTCCTTCTCTCTCTGGAGAAACTCCTGCTGACGCTTCTCTTGGGCCATCGAAAAGAAAAAACAACAGTGCTCCAACCGGGTGTTATTATCCAAGTAACAGAATCTTTATTCCAGCCATGATAAAACAGCGACGTTTCGGCCGAACATCCGGCCTTTTTCAAGCATACAAAATAGTGACAATGGCTGTCTTAAATAGTGTGCACTCCATGCAGGGAGCCAATCACCATCTAGTATCAGCCCATTATTAAAATAGTTCACATTAAATAGACAAAAAATAAACATCAGACATATGTGCATCAACCCAATACATGTAAACAAACCACCATTGTATATACCAATATAATATTCACTTCGTGAATACAGAAAAAGCAGCTTTTATCACATTAATTCCATGTGCTTCTGTGATGTATCCTCATCTCCATAGTGACCAACGGCCAATAGATGCAGTTCCATATTAAGCTTCCTGTATTCTCCTGGCGAATCAAGACCGAAGGCGCCAAGTTCCACAGGTAACCAATCGCATCTCGCAAAGCAGAAGCGTCTAGCTAAAATCACCAATCAATAGCGATCACTCATCCGGATGTACTTACATCATTATCGGTTGCCGTAGCCCTGGCATGCCAGTCGATCCCCCGGTCTCATCTCAGGTCACGGTGCGCGCGCAGCGGCACTCAGCGTCACCGCCAAAACCCACACCCAAACGGGGAGGAGTTCAGCGCCGACGCGTCGCGCCCCAGCAACGCCCACAGCCAACCCCATGTGACCGCTGATCGTGCTGGTTGCCTATTGTTTCAAAATACTATTAAAAGTCTAACCAGCATATATGGACATTCAATGCTAGTGTTGAGCATTCCAATACCGCAAGTATCGGTTATCGGCCGATACTTGCGGTATCGGAATTCCGATACCGAGATCCGATACTTTTGTGGTATCGGGAATCGGTATCGGATCCATATTACTGTGTAAAATAAAGAATTAAAATAAAAAATATTGATATACTCACCTCTCCGGAGGCCCCTGGACATCACTGCTGGTAACCGGCAGCCTTCTTTGCTTAAAATGAGCGCGTTTAGGGCCTTCCATGACGTCACGGCTTCTGATTGGTCGCGTGCCGCTCATGTGACCGCCACGCAACCAATCACAAGCCGTGACGTCATTCTCAGGCCCTAAACTCCTCATTCTAGGAATTTAGGACCTGAGAATGACGTCGCGGCTTGTGATTGGTCGCGTGGCGGTCACATGAGCGGCACGTGACCAATCAGAAGCCGTGACGTCATGGAAGGCCCTAAACGCGCTCATTTTAAGCAAAGAAGGCTGCCGGTTACCAGCGGTGCGGTGATGTCCAGGGGCCTCCGGAGAGGTGAGTATATCAATATTTTTTATTTTAATTCTTTATTTTACACAGTAATATGGATCTCAGGGCCTGAAGGAGAGTTTCCCCTCCTTCAGACCCTGGGAACCATCAGGATACCTTCCGATACTTGGTGTCCCATTGACTTGTATTGGTATCGGGTATCGGTATCGGCGATATCCGATACTTTTCGGGTATCGGCCGATACTATCCGATACCGATACTTTCAAGTATCGGACGGTATCGCTCAACACTATTCAATGCAGGAACAATAACCCACATTTATCTAGATTAAAAGCGTCTATCAAAAGGCATCCAGAACCTAATAACAATGGACATCATTGAACGCCGCTGTAATACAATCTTTAACAGCAGTGGCAATATTAACTTATGGCACAGGAAATAATATACTTATAGAGCAATAAAAGAAGCATAAAGTATCATAGAGCATTGGCTTACAGAGGACACTTCAAATGGGACAGTCGGAATATAACCCGAACAAGGGAGATCAATAATTCAATATTTTTAGTAAATTATCGTGCCAATCCAGCAGTTAATGACGTTGATATATTCCAATCTTTCATGCACCGACTGTCACATTCGCTGTCCATCTAGTGAAAAAACGAAACACAAAACATATTAAAAACATGTCTATATTAAAAACTAAAACACAGACAATAACACTCCTTGGAAGGGGAATATCATATTCTTAATGGGTACTGTGATGCAGTGACCCCTGTAACAGGTAGGGGGCGCTGCATGGTCTCCCCGGTATGTGCACGGAGTTGTATTGAGGCCGTGAGAATAGACCTGCAGTGATGTCAGGATCACGTGACCAGCCATGTGATCCATTACTGTGGGTGTGGTTACAGGTACATAACGTGACCAGGGTGTGGGTCACATGGTCCCTGGGTTCCTGTGTGGTTCCAGTGAGTGGACCTGAGTGGTGAGGTTACAGGGGGTTCCTGAGCGCTGTGTATGCCCCTGTGCTGGAAGACCTGGTAGGAGGCTTCCTGGAGAGCACATGCTGGCGTGAGAGGTCCTGGGAGGTGTACCAGGACCCCTGAGCAACACACAGTGGAACTTGGGGAAGCTACAGTCCTTCGGTGGCTCTGGACTGACTGATGTGTGCCGGCCAGGCAAGTTGGTGAACCCCGTAAGGCAGTTTCCCCAGGAGAGAGGACTGACAAGGAGTCAGCAGACGGAGCAGGAGCTCCCATAAGGTACCTCCACAAGCTGTTGGTGCTTGTAACCTGGACTGTGTGGTAACCCACGGCAACTGGTCAGTGAGGACCAGCATGTTTAGTGTCCGTGAGTCAAACCCGTAGTTAAAGTGTTTGAAGAGGCAAGTTAATATCACCAGTTGGCGCCTGTGATGTTCTATGAACTGTGCATAACCCGGTTTATGAGGCTTAATAAACCGTATGGACTGCTTTGTTTTAAAAACCTGTGCCGTGTGCTTGAATATCGCAGCCAAGCGAGTGTCCCCCAACACACTCAGTAAGAATAGTCTTACAGTACATATATGTGGATTGAAATCTATATTTAGACCCTTAGGTTGTAATGAACTCAAGGTATAGATCCATCTCATTTCTTTAGTTTTTAGTATTTTTAATCTGTCCCCTCCCCTTCTCAAGGTTGGAACATTGTCAATGACTCTAAATCTCAATTGGTTCACTGAGTGTTTATTCTCTAAAAAATGTTTAGGAACCGGCAATTCTGTACATCCCGTTCTGATGGTACTTTTGTGTTTGCTAATGCGAACCCTTATTTCAGTGGTGGTCTCACCGATATACACCAGACCACACGGGCACGTGATCATATAGATGACATAGCTCGATGTGCAGGTGTATCTTTCTTTCAGATAGAATTTCTTCCCAGTCAGTGGGTGACAGAAATGGTCACCTTTTAACATGTTATTACAACAAGCGCAACCAAGGCATGGGAAATTTCCATGTCTCGGTGCACTGAGAGTTTGCTTATATGATACTTTAGAGGTGCCATAGTCAGATTTGACTAATCTGTCTCCTAGATTCTTACCCCGTCTATAGGACATCATGGGAAACGATCTAAAACTAGGGATCTGAGGCAAACCTCGCTTCTCTTGGGCCATTCTGAGCACCTCCATATCTTTCAATATGGCCCTATTCATGGTTTGACATGCCGACAGGTGAAATCTGAGCTCAAAGACCTCCCTCTCCAGCTCGTCCACTCTGTGCACAACCGCTTTTCTCAGAACTCCTTCTTGTTCGACAAACCCTTTAAGCAGCTCTATCTCGCTTCTCCCATCCTCTGGATTGGTGGAGCATCCATCACTTGAGAAGGTATTTACTTCAGGCACCACTTCTTTGGTGGCCTCCTCCACTTCTGCACCCTCAGACTCTGCACTGTCTGCGTCAGCCCTCTCTTGGGTCTCAGCAGTGACATCCTTAGATTCATCCCATTTCCTTGGGACTTTAAAGTACTTCAGACACTCCAAGTCCTCAGCACCAGGTTTTCTTGTGCCTTCACGATCTTCCGTCAAATCGTCACAAGGTGCAACTGGTTCAGCCCCTTTGCCATTTTTACGTCTGCGGCGACGGGAAAAAGACTTGCCATTTGTACCTGAGTCAGCTTTACTGCACTCTTTCCCACTGGTGTCATCATCTGAATGAGAGTCTCCACCACAGTCTGCCCCACACCCCACAACTTGGTGAACCCTCAAGTCACTCTTTAACCGGGTGTCAGCTCCAGAGGCTTTATTACCCACGTCACTTACAGTCTTCTTGGGGTACACATCAGGTGACACGTCCGTAAGTTGGGCAGACGCTCCCTCCCCACTAGACAACCCGACATGTGATCAGGGGCGGACTGGGCCGGGTTGCAAAGATGCAAATGCCCCCCGGGCCGCTCCCCCTGCAGCTGATCAGGGCCGGCCGCCTGGTGGTGGCTGTAAAGCTGCAAATTGTGTGCAAAGCTGCATCAAATTGTGCGCGGCCGTGTGCGCTGCACTGTGACGCGGCCGCTGCACTGTGAAGCGGCCGGCAGCAGTCACAGTCGGCGCACACGTCCGCGCCGGGTCCGGGAGCTTTGTGCGCGGCTGTCAGCTTGACGGCTGCACAGCTCCTGCTCCCTCCATGATATCTCTCTAGTCTCTATGCGTTCCGGGTCAGGTGTCGGGCGTGCGCGATGACGTCATCGCGCACGTGCCGACATGTCCCGGCCAGGACGCTAGCAGAGAGGCGCTGCAAGGGAGCGAGTGGTGATGTAAGTATAAAAAAACCTTTTTTTTTTTTTTTTTTTGTAAATTAAATGGTGGGTAACTGCAAATGAAGAAGTGGGGAGGGGTGAAAGGAGGCTGCACATGATGGAATTTTGGGGGTTAAAGGAGGATGCACATGGTGGAATTTGGGGGGATTAAAGGAGGCTGCACATGATGGAATTTGGGGGGTTAAAGGAGGCTGTACATGACGGAATTTGGGGGGTTAAAGGAGGCTGCACATGATGGAATTTGGGGTGTTAAAGGAGGCTGCACATGACGGAATTTGGGGGGTTAAAGGAGGCTTCACATGATGGAATTTGGAGGGGTTAAAGGAGGCTGCACATGATGGAATTTGGGGGGTTAAAGGAGGCTGCACATGACGGAATTTTGGGGGGTTAAAGGAGGCTTCACATGATGGAATTTGGGGGGGTTAAAAGGGGCTGCACATGATGGAATTTGGGGGGTTAAAGGAGGCTGCACATGACGGAATTTGGGGAGTTAAAGGAGGCTGCACATGATGGAATTTGGGGGTATAAAGGAGGCTGCACATGATGGAATTTGGGGGGGTTAAAGGAGGCTGCACATGATGGAATTTGGGGGGGTTAAAGGAGGCTGCACATGACGGAATTTGGGGGGTTAAAGGAGGCTGCAGATGATGGAATTTGGGGGGATAAAGGAGGCTGCACATGATGGAATTTGGGGGGTTAAAGGAGGCTGCACCTGACGGAATTTGGGGGGTTAAAGGAGGCTGCACATGATGGAATTTGGGGAGTTAAAGGAGGCTGCACATGATGGAATTTGGGGGGATAAAGGAGGCTGCACATGATGGAATTTGGGGGGGTTAAAGGAGGCTGCACATGATGGAATTTGGGGGTTAAAGGAGGCTGCACATGATGGAATTTGGGGGGTAAAGGAGGCTGCACATGATGGAATTTGGGGGGTTCAAGGAGGCTGCACATGTTGGAATTTGGGGGGTTAAAGGAGGCTGCACATGACGGAATTTGGGGGGTTAAAGGAGGCTGCACATGATGGAATTTTGGGGGTTAAAGGAGGATGCACATGGTGGAATTTGGGGGGATTAAAGGAGGCTGCACATGATGGAATTTTGGGGGTTAAAGGAGGATGCACATGGTGGAATTTGGGGGGATTAAAGGAGGCTGCACATGATGGAATTTGGGGGGTTAAAGGAGGCTGTACATGACGGAATTTGGGGGGTTAAAGGAGGCTGCACATGATGGAATTTGGGGTGTTAAAGGAGGCTGCACATGATGGAATTTTGGGGGGTTAAAGGAGGCTTCACATGATGGAATTTGGAGGGGTTAAAGGAGGCTGCACATGATGGAATTTGGGGGGGTTAAAGGAGGCTGCACATGACGGAATTTTGGGGGGTTAAAGGAGGCTTCACATGACGGAATTTGGGGGGTTAAAGGAGGCTTCACATGATGGAATTTGGGGGGGTTAAAGGAGGCTGCACATGATGGAATTTTGGGGGTTAAAGGAGGCTGCACATGAAGTGGGAGGTAAGGGGGACTGCACATGATGGGGGACTCGTAAGCTTGCAATCTATGAGGTTGCATAATAACCAATTATATATTGATTGTGGGTGGACCTCTGTATTCAGATGTGTAGTGTAGAAGAAAGGGAAAAAGTGGGGAATGTGCTCTAGATAACTGTGTTTTTTTTATGCAGAGGCGAGTCCTGGCTGGAAGAAGCGATGGCGGTCTGTGCTGCATGAATGAGAAAAGCAAAGATGAAGGACTTCAGCTAGAGACGTCACTGGTGAGTCAGTGTATTACCTGTGCACTGACACCATACACTGTATACAGAGCTCCTGTATATAATGTCACTGGCAGTGGTGATCACTGTATTACCTGTACACTGGCACTTTTTACAGAGCTCCTGTGTATAATGTCACTGGTGATCCCTGTATTACCTGTACACTGACAGTAAATACAGAGTTCATGTTAATAGCACTTAGTATTGTGGGGTTTTTTTTAATTAATGCATTTACAATTGTATTTATATATTTATATCCTTCAAAGGCCCATACATGTCGTTGCACAGTAGGGGCATTACTACTTTCTGTGAGATATTTTAATTTTGGGGGGTGGGAGTAATCCTAGCAATGACACAATTGATTAAATATTGGGGTCAGTGGTCCACACTGCAGGTGCACACAGAGTGGGGAGTTTTTGTAGGTTGGGAATAGATGGGGACGGCGGTAGAAATGTGAGAAGTCAAATGTGCCTTTATAGTAATCTGTGCAGACGAGTCCTGGCTGGAGAAGTTGTCATGTCGGTCTGGGCCAGATAGAAAAGTGAACGATCTGAATCAGAAAGAACGTCGTGTGTAAGTTACTATATATAACTGTACTGTAATCACTTGTTCTGCGGAACTGGTATCTACCAATATACGGTTACTGTTAGGTTGTAATATTGCTCTTTTTAGGTACCTTTTTTTTTTTATTTAGTAGCAGCTAAATGTGATTCAGTCATAGTAAAGAGTGTATGGTGGTGTCATTGGTCTTTGTATAGAATGTAGTTTCATATAGAGGTAATGGTGATATTATAATATTATGTATTCGCTGTGTAGTGGTGATAGTAGTAGGCACTGTGTAGCCGTATTATTGTATGTATGTTTGTAAGTAAGCTCCGTTATGGCACCATATCTAAGCAGTAAGCTTGGTTCTAGAACTGTATCAATGTAGTAATCTAGATTATGGTACCGTATGTATGCCATAATCTCGGTTCTGCTCCAGTTTCTATGTAGCAGGCTTGGTTCCATGTAGTAGACTTATTAAACTCGGTTCTGCTCCCTTATTTCTGTAGTAAGCTCAGTTCTGCTCCCATATCTCTGTAGTAAGCTCCGTTCTGCTCCCATATCTCTGCAGTAAGCTCGGTTCTGCTCCATTATCTCTGTAGTAAGCTCAGTTCTGCTCCCATATCTCTGCAGTAAGCTCCACTCTGCTCCCATATCTCTGTAGTAAGCTCTGCTCTGCTCCCATATCTCTGCAGTAAGCTCTGCTCTGCTCCCATATCTCTGTAGAAAGCTCCGTTCTGCTCCCATATCTCTGCAGTAAGCTCGGTTCTGCTCCATTATCTCTGTAGTAAGCTCAGTTCTGCTCCCATATCTCTGCAGTAAGCTCCACTCTGCTCCCATATCTCTGTAGTAAGCTCTGCTCTGCTCCCATATCTCTGCAGTAAGCTCTGCTCTGCTCCCATATCTCTGTAGAAAGCTCCGTTCTGCTCCCATATCTCTGTAGTAAGCTCGGTTCTGCTCCCATACTGCTGTAGTAAGCTCCGTTCTGCTCCCATATTTCTGTAGTAAGCTCTGTTTTGCACCCATATCTCTGTAGTAAGCTCGGTTCTGCTCCTATATCTCCGGAATAAGCTCGGTTCTGCTCCCATATCTCTGTAGTAAGCTCGGTTCTGCTCCTATATCTCTGGAGTAAGCTCGGTTCTGCTCCCATATCTCTGGAGTAAGCTCGGTTCTGCTCCCATATCTCTGGAGCAAGCTTGGTTCTGCTACCATATCTATGCAGCAAGCTCCGTTCTGTTCCCATATCTATGAACCAGTCTGTTTTTAAAGCCTGTTATCTCTGCTACTTTTATGCAGTGGCCAGAGATTATTAGGGAAAAGTAGGGCCACCGCAACTGAAGGGCCACTGCTTTGTGATTGCCCCCCAGGCTGAAAAATGCCAGTCAGCCCCTGCATGTGATCCTTCAACTTTGGGAGGAATAAATGCTTTAAGGTACGCATCCCCACCAGCTGAGAGCCCTCCATTGTCCTGCTGTAAAGAAGCTCTCTTCTCCCACAAGTCTGTGAACAGCCCAGAGTCCCGACCAATTATCACTCGGCAGGGTAAGGTTGAGACTATGGTCACATCATGGATTGCACTATCCTTGGCCGTCTCGAGGACCACCCTGACCACTGGATAGCACTTGGTGTGCCCATGAATGCAGGTGACCCTGACCTTCCTACCGCGTATTTTGAATCCCTCAGGTGCAACCCTCAGTAAAGTCACCGGGCCCCCAGAATCAACCAGTCCATACATTTCCTTCTCATGCATCTGCAGGGCACGCCCCCATAAACTTTCACCAGATGGATAGTTCACACAGCATACCGGACATACATAACTTACAGGCCCCGGGCACCAATTTGTCTGCGGTACCACTTTGGGACATCCCGCCCCCTTTTGGGAAACCTCCATTTCCCAAGATTCCACCTCTTTTTGGGCTACTACCCCTCTTTAGGCTACCGCCCCTTTTTGGGACTCCGCCCCCTTTTGGGCAACCATCCCCGTTTGGATCACAGCCCACTTTTAGGGACACCACCCCTTCCCTGGGGTACACCCCATGGACTTCCCCAAAGCACTCAGGCCCCAGTTCGCACAGTACACCCCTATGTCTCTGGGCTTGTACTGGCCCTTTAACCCCTTAAGCCCCAAGGGTGGTTTGCACGTTAATGACCAGGCCAATTTTTACAATTCTGACCACTGTCCCTTTATGAGGTTATAACTCTGGAAGGCTTCAACGGATCTTGGCAATTCTGACATTGTTTTCTCGTGAGATATTGTATTTCATGATAGTGGTAAAATTTATTCGATATAACTTGTGTTTATTTGTGAAAAAAATGGAAATTTGGCGAAAATTTTGAAAAATTCGCAATTTTCCAACTTTGAATTTTTATGCCCTTAAATCACAGAGATATGTCATGCAAAATACTTAATAAGTAACATTTCCCACATGGCTACTTTACATCAGCACAATTTTGAAAACAAATTTTTTTTTTGTTAGGGAGTTATTAGGGTTAAAAGTTGACCAGAAATTTCTCATTTTTACAACACCATTTTTTAGGGACCACATCTCATTTGAAGTCACTTTGAGGGGTCTATATGATAGAAAATACCCAAGTGTGACACCACTCTAAAAACTGCACCCAACAAGGTGCTCAAAACCACATTCAAGAAGTTTATTAACCCTTCAGGTGTTTCACAGGAATTTTTGGAATGTTTAAATAAAAATGAACATTTAACTTTTTTTCACACAAAATTTATTTCAGCTCCAATTTGTTTTATTTTACCAAGTGTAACAGGAGAAAATGGACCGCAAAAGTTGTTGTACAATTTGTCCTGAGTACGACGATACCCCATATGAGGGGGTAAACCACTGTTTGGGCGCATAGCAGAGCTCGGAAGGGAAGGAGCGCCATTTTACTTTTCAATGAAAAATTGATTGGAATTAAGATGGGACGCCATGTTGCGTTTGGAGAGCCCCTGATGTGCCTAAACATTGAAACCCCTCACAAGTGACACCATTTTGGAAAGTAGACCCCTTAAGGATCTTATCTAGATGTGTGGTGAGCACTTTGACCCAACAAGTGCTTCACAGAAGTTTATAATGCAGAGCCGTAAAAATAAAAAATCATATTTTTTCACAACAATGATCTTTTTGCCCCCAATTTTTTATTTTCCCAAGGGTAAGAGAAGAAATTGGACCCCAAAAGTTGTTGTGCAATTTGTCCTGAATACGCTGATACCCCATGTGTGGGGGTAAATGACTGTTTGGGCACATGGCAGAGCTCGGAAGGGAAGGAGCGCCGTTTGACTTTTCAATGCAAAATTGACTGGAATTGAGATGGGACACCATGTCGCGTTTGGAGAGCCCCT
The DNA here is from genome assembly GCF_051348905.1 of Ranitomeya variabilis. Classification (NCBI taxonomy): domain Eukaryota; kingdom Metazoa; phylum Chordata; class Amphibia; order Anura; family Dendrobatidae; genus Ranitomeya; species Ranitomeya variabilis. The sequence goes on from NC_135233.1 coordinate 510,077,470, forward strand.
GATGTGCCTAAACAATAAAAACCCCTACAAGTGACACCATTTTGGAAAGTAGACCCCCTAAGGAACTTATCTAGATGTGATTTGAGAGCTTTGAACCCACAAGTGTTTCACTACAGTTTATAACGCAGAGCCGTGAAAATAAAAATTCTTTTTTTTTTCACAAAAATGATTTTTTTAGCCCCCAGTTTTGTATTTTCCCAAGTGTAACAGGAGAAATTGGACCCCAAAAGTTGTTGTCCAATTTGTCCTGAGTACGCTGATACCACATATGTGAGGGGGAACCACTGTTTGGGCGCATGGCAGAGCTCGGAAGGGAAGGAGCACCATTTGGAATGCAGACTTAGATGGACTGGTCTGCAGGCGTCACGTTGCATTTGCAGAGCCCCTGATGTACCCAAACAGTAAAAAACCCCCACAAGTGACCCCATATTTGAAACTAGACCTCCCAAGGAACTTATCTAGATGTGTTGTGAGAACCTTGAACCCCCAAGTGTTTCACTACAGTTTACAACGCAGAGCCGTGAAAATAAAAAATCCTTTTTTTCCCACAAAAATGATTTTTAGCCCCCCAAATTTTTATTTTCCCAAGGATAACAAGAGAACTTGGACCCCAAAAGTTGTTGTCCAATTTGTCTCGAGTACGCTGATACCTGATATGTTGGGGTAAACCCCTGTTTGGGCGCACGGGAGAGCTCGGAAGGGAAGGAGCACTGTTTTACTTTTTCAACACAGAATTGGCTGGAATTGAGATCGGATGCCATGTCGCGTTTGGAGAGCCCCTGATGTGCCTGAACAGTGGAAACTCCCCAATTCTACCTGAAACCCTAATCCAAACACACCCCTAACCCTAATCCCAACATAACCCTAACCACACCCCTAACTCTGACACAACCCTAACTCTAATCCCAACCCTAATCCCAACTGCAAATGTAATCCAAACCCTAACCCTAACTTTAGCCCCAACCCTAACATTAGCCCCAACCCTAACCCTAACTTTAGCTCCAACCCTAGCCCCAACCCTAACCCTAGCCCTAACCCTAGCCCTAACCCTAGCCCTAACCCTAGCCCTAACCCTAACCCTAGCTCTAGCCCTAACCCTAGCCCTAACCCTAGCTCTAGCCCTAACCCTAGCCCTAACCCTAACCCTAGCCCTAACCCTAACCCTAGCCCTAACCCTAACCCTAGCCCTAATGGGAAAATGGAAATAAATACATTTTTTTAATTTTATTATTTTTCCCTAACTAAGGGGGTGATAAAGGGGGGTTTGATTTACTTTTATAGCATTTTTTATATCTGATTTCTATGATTGGCAGCTGTCACACACTAAAAGACGCTTTTTACAGCAAAAAAGTTTTTGCGTCTCCACATTTTGAGACCTATAATTTTTCCATATTTTGGTGCACAGAGTCATGTGAGGTCTTGTTTTTTGCGGGACGAGTTGACGTTTTTATTGGTAACATTTTCGGACACATAACAGTTTTTGATCACTTTTTATATCGATTTTTGTGAGGCAGAATGACCAAAAAACAGCTATTCATGAATTTCTTTTGGGGGAGGCGTTTATACCGTTCTACGTTTGGTAAAATTGATAAAGGAGTTTTATTCTTCGGGTCAGTACGATTACAGCGATATCTCATTTATATTATTTTTTATGTTTTGGCGCTTTTATACGATAAAAGCTATTTTATAGAAAGAATAATTATTTTGGCATCGCTTTATTCTGAGGACTAAAACTTTTTTATTTTTTTGCTTATGATGCTGTATGGTGACTCGTTTTTGTGGGACAAGATGACGTTTTCAGCGGTACCATGGTTATTTATATCTGTCTTTTTGATCGCGTGCTATTCCACTTTTTGTTCGGCGGTATGATAATAAAGTGTTTTTTGGCTCGTTTTTTTTTTCCTTACAGTGTTCACTGAAGGGGTTAACTAGTGGGACAGTGTTATAGGTTGGGTCGTTACGGATGCGGCGATACTAAATATGTGTACTTTTATTGTTTTGGGTTTTTTTAGATAAAGAAATGTATTTATGGGAATAATATTTTTTTTTCTTTATTTAGGAATTTTATTATTTTTATTTTTATTTTTTACACATGTGGACATTTTTTTTTTTTACTTTTTTACTTTGTCCCAGGGGGACATCACAGATCGCTGATCTGACAGTTTGCACAGCACTCTGTCAGATCAGCGATCTGACATACAGCCGTGCAGGCTTACCAGCACCTGCTGTGGACCCGGAAGTACTCCCTGCAGGACCCGGATGCAGCCCCGCAGCCATTTTGGATCCGGGGCCTGCAGGGAGGAGACGCTCGGTACAAGGTGAGTACATCGCCTTGTACCGATCGTCTCAGGGAAGCCCGCAGGGAGCCTCCTCCCTGCACGATGCTTCCCTGTACCGCTGGTACACTGCGATCATGTTTGATCGCAGTGTGCCGGGGGTTAATGTGCTGGGGGCGGTCCGTGACCGCTCCTGGCACATAGTGACGGATGTCAGCTGCAATAGTCAGCTGACACCCGGCTGTGATCGTCCGCACTCTCCCCGTGAGCGCAGCCGATCGCTATGACGTACTATCCCGTCGGTGGGAATTAAGGCCCACCCCACCTCAACGGGATAGTACGTCATATGGGATTAAGGGGTTAAGGGTCTGCACGACTTGAGAATTTTTTTTTTTTTTTTAATGTCACCTCACCAGCTCCCACTGGTACTGCCACAGCTCCCGCTGCAGTCACATACAACCAACTGCTGCTGCTGACCACAAGCCACTGCCAGTTCCACTGCAGCTCCGCCTGCTGCGGAACCTCTTGTTGCAACTGCAGCTATGCTCCACATGGCTTTGCACGGCTCTACCGCAAACTTCGTGGACCTGCCAATCCACAGCAAGCCGCTTGTCACCTTCGTGGACCCACCGATCCACAGCAAGCCGCTTGTCAGCTTCGTAACCCCATCGAGTTACAGCCATATACAATCTTTGTGGCCCCGCCGAGCCACAGCAGTTAACTCCACACATGCCTCCTGGACCATTGCCCGCTTCGAGCACCATATGTAAGGTTGCACTTACCAAGTGTATTGGGGGACACTCGCTTAGCACAGGATTCAGGCACATGGGCACGGTTTTTGAACACAAAGCAGTCCATGTGGTTTATTATGGAGTCATAAGCCACAGAAATATGAACAGCAAGCACACAGTCTTTACATCATAGAATATGCCTTTGAAACATGGTCACTAAACACGCCGAACCACTGTGTCCAGTTATCGTGGGTGACCGCATGGAGCACAACAGGCACCATCATACGACATTATGGTTGCAGCAACTAAACACGCTGGTCCTCTCCTGACCAGTTGCCGTGGGTTACCACACAGTTCATATCACCAACAGTACCAACAGTCTGTACAGGTACCTGATGGGAGCTCCTGCTCCACCTGCTGACTCCTTGTCAGTCCTCTCTTCCGGGAAAGCTGCCTCATGGGAATCACCAACTTGCCTTTGCAGCATATCTTAGTCAGTCCAGACCCACCGAAGGATGGTAGCTTCCCCTAGGGATCCGGTCCTACTCCCAGGACCTCCCCACACCAGCATGTGGCCTGTCCGGGTGCTATTCAGGACGTTAGTCCTACACCCCAGGTCTGAAGCCCCACCATGTGCTCTTCAGGAAGCCTCCTCCCAGGTCTTCCAACACAGGCTTCAAACAGGAAACTCACAGCGACCATGTGACCCACACCCTGGTCACATTATATACCTTTTAACCACTCCCCTAGGTGGGAGTGTGGGTGTGTGTGGCTAGTTTGTCCCGCCCATCTCACATAACTAGTCCTGCCAACCTCCCATGATAAACATACAAAATACTTGTAGGACTACAGGTCCCAGAACACCACATCGCTTCAGGCTGGCAGCACAGTCTTCTCCTCTGCGACACACATATCGTCCATTCTTCACAATGCCGGACTTTGTCTTATGACCACAGCCATGCATGCAACTGCCATGCACTCTCATTGCCTCAATACACCTCTGTGTGCATACTGGGGAGACAATGCAGTGCCCCCTACCTGTTACAGGGGTCACTGCATCACAAGGCTTAGACAAACTTTAATACTTTTACCCCCTGCCCCCAGATGGTTTGCAGGTTAATGACCAGGCCAATATTTACAATTCTGACAGGTGTCAATTTATGAGGTACTAAGTCTAGAACGTTTCAACGAATCCCACTAAATCTGAGACTGTTTTTTCGTGGCATATTGTCCTTCATGATAGTAGTAAATTTTATTCAATATGACTTGACTTTATTTATGAAAAAAATGGAAATTTGATGAAAATGTGGAAAATTTAGCAATTTGTAAAATTAATTCTTATGCCCTTAAATCAGAGAGATATGTCACACAAAATAGTAAGTAAATAATAAAACATTTCCCACATGTCTACTTTACCTCAGCACCATTTTTTAAACATCTTTTTTTTGTTATGAAGTTATAAGAGTTAAAATTTGACCAGCGATTTCTTATTTTTCCAACCAAATTTACAAAACCATTTTTTAGGGATCAAATCACACCACCCACTGGGTTAGCTGTATCCTTAACCATTTCCTATTTGATATGCTAAACCTATTACCCTCATTCCATATCCTATGCTGCCCTAAGTTTATCCTTATGCTATACTCACATTATGCATTACCACTTTATATACTGTACATCTACATAATACATTGCCTTAAACACAAGTTACTTTTACATCTAAAACTGCACAACGGTATTCACATAGCGCGTCTTTTGTCTTCAGGGGCAAAACAGGGTAAGACAGTACACATCCCTACAACTGCACACTTATGAATCCCCCAGCGCTCACAATGTGTGCTGCGGGTACTCAACGTTTTCTGAGCTGGGACCAGAGGGTATGTATGATTTATACATACTCATGGCCAGAGCCTTTCCAGTGGGCTAGTCCGACTATAGGGTGCGACCTTGCTCCATACAAGTGTATGGAAGTGAGGCCACGTCCACTGCCCAGGAGTATGTATAAATCATACATACTCTCCTGTCCCGGCTCAGAAACAGGCGAATCCCAGAGTGATTGCAGACTTATCGATATGTACTGGACAACCCCTTTAAAGCAAAAATAAATTGTCTAAAACTATTTATTCCTGTTGTGTCTGAGGGTTAAAAAAAATCTGCAAAAAAAAGCTGAATAAATATTTAATTCCTGACCTCGTATAGGTCATGATTTGTCATTATAGATTTATTCTGTGAGGTCCTTTCATGAAAAAAACCCTCATATTAGCAAGACCAATAAAGTAATATTCTTCTACTAGCCATTGAGTGTTCCAGAAAACAAATAATTCAAAAACTCATTTACGAGATGCACTGTTTTTATTAAAATATACTTTTATTCAGCCTCCGTCAAGCAACTACGCTTGACAAGATGCTGTGAGAGTGATTTTTTATTGCTTTATGTTATTGCATTGCATTGGAAATATTTTGCTACAACAGTACCAATTGCATTGTCAACTGTCCACCCACTCCCCATTTCCCTGGAGAAGTTTGAAAATGCAAGTATGGGCTGCGTACTTTGTATAATATTACCAGAAATCCGCCAGCTGATCCAGTAGTGCTTACTTTGACAATGAGAATTTGCATTGCTTTGTGTTGTTAATATGTTGTTATGTAGAAATGTGGCTTATTATTCGACAGTTATTCCCTCTACTGCTCTTTGTAAGAAGAGTCATCACTCTATAAATTGACATTATATATAGAGACGTGTAACAACCCAGGTAACCGGTTGTTAGAGTGGCATTGCTTTCCTCATGGGGAGAGTGATGTCATGCTTGGAAGCGAGGAAGGATCCCTTTAACAGGTATTCAGCATATACAACACCGTTCTGACTCCAGGCCAGAAGGGGGAGCTCTACACTTCACGGGAGCTGCACTCTCTGGTCAGGAGGAGGAGTCCGTTGCTAAGCAGTTGCTAGGCAGTTGGAGAGAGGCAGTTGGTGAGAAGAGAGCGAGGAGTGAGTTAGGAAATTTGGGGCCGTGCAGACGAGTGATTCTGCAGCTCCTGGGAAGGAAAGAGAAAGCAGAGCAACTTGTAAAGAGACCGAGGAGGAAGGAGCAAAGGCGAAGTGAAGAGCTGGAGAGAGAAGTTGTGACTGAACTTCCTCTACGCTGAGCACATATACCGGCAGCCGGAAGACCGAGGTTGTGGTGGTAACTTCATGCCCCAAGGCAGAAACCGGCAGACAGCTAGATTTCAAGTTACTTGTCCAACATTAACACCCGAGGACACAGTAACAGATAGAGCCCGGGTCGTGATAGAGATCCTGTAAAAAGGCTCGAGTTACCTGTCATACGGGTAGTGTCCTACCTAAAGGGGGACAGAGAGAACGTGAGGACCTTGTGTGAGGCCTAAGGCAGCAAGGGACTACAACAACACAGCGCTAGAAGGAAGGCTTCCAGCTCCACTTGATTAGGGAGATTCCTGACATGCTTCCAAGCCAATCAGACCACCACCAGCACCTGTGATACCCTGGACTGTGGCTGCCTGAATACCACAGTAAAGAGGTAAAGAGACTACAACTTGTGTCCTCTGTTTCTTTCTACACCTCCTACCATCTTTCTCTACTACACTGGGAGCCCTGGGGACCCAGCTACACCTGTGGAAAGCCATACCATCCCTGTTGCCATATCATCCCCCCGGTGGACCCCTTTAAGCAGCGTTGGTCATCCCTGGTGGCATCACGAACTTCCAATATTTCATAATCCCCTTTAAAGACCTTTCCTTTAACATGGGCGCCAAGGGCCACGGACCAAGTCACCGCCGCCATGACACATCCCTTTAAGTACCGGACCCGGTACCAAGTACCCCACGGCCCTGGTGGGCATTCCACATGTATCAATTCCTCACTATTTACAAGACATTACTTTGCTATTGCTGAATGTTAAAACCGGGAAAGATTTCTAAAAAACTTTGCAAGAGCTAAAGTCGTTGCCCATAGCATCTAAGCTGATTCCAGATTATGAGTTTTGGAGACCACTTAAGAAAATGTAAGTAGCCATTTTATTGGTGCCTATGAGCAACTGTTCTCCTTTTTTCCTTTTACCTATTTTTAAAGGCTGAAATCTGATCTGGACCATGTTCGAAATGGAACTGAGGACTTTTTATAACGTGAGATCAACATCACAACATCTCAAAAAACTCCTATGCTGGACTACACACTAAAAGCTAATTATGCCCACTAATTCATTACCCTTTTTTATTTCCCAGGCTTTTTTGCCATTTTTTGCCAGGACAATTTTGATGTGCACAAATAAAATATAAATTACAGCGTATAAAATAAAATGTTGATATTACAGCCCTTATAACTGCATTTTATGAAAGTAGTTATGGTATCTGGTACATTGTCAAAATGCAAAAAAAATGACATCAATAGCTAAAGTGTAATTTTCACAAGGAATAATAGGAGAAAAAAAGCAAATTTTGCAGAATCTCTGAGTTATTAGTGCAGAGCAAACCCCTTAACCCTTTTCTGACATTGGGCATTATAGTACGCCGATGTTGGACTCCCCCCCCTGTTTGGTGCGGGCTGTGCACCAGAGCCCGCACTTTTTCAGGCACATGTCAGCTGATCTATACAACTGACATGTGCCCGCAACCGCCGCTGGTGGAATCGCGATCAACCCATGCCTGTTAACTAGTTAAATGTCGCTATCAGTCTCTGATCGGAAGCATTTGACACACGCTTACCAGAAGTGCGTTGAAAATCCCGCCCATCGGTGACTCCGTCACAAAATCACAGGTCACCGATGGGTCGGCATGACAACCAGAGGTCTCCAGCAGACCTCTATGGTTGTCATTGCTGGATTGCTATGAGTGCCGCCTGGTGGTCAGTGCTCATAGCTAGTGAGCATTTTTGCTACACACAGGTGATCTGATCATCGCCAGTGTGTAGCAGGGGCAATCAAGCAACTGCAGCTTCTAGTCTCCCATTACAAATATAAAAGTTCAAATCACCCCGCTTTCGCCCCATTCAAAATAAAACAATACAAAAAAATAAAATATACATATTTGGTAACGCCACCTTCAGAATCGCCCGATCTATCAATATAAAAAAGAATCAACCCAATCGCTAAACGGCATAATGAGAAAAAAATTTAAACCATCAGAATAATGTTTTTTTTTATCGTAGCTACATTGCAATAAATGTGTGATGAAAAGATCATATCTATACCAAGATGATGTCAATAAAAACGTCAGCGCAAAAAAAATAAGCCCTCACCAAGCCTAAGATCACGAAAAATGGAGACACTATGGCGCCATTTTTTTTAACAAATTTTGGATTCATTTTTCACCACTTACATAAAAAACCTGGACATGTTTGGTGTCTATGAACTTGTAATGACCTGGAGAATCATAATGGCAGGACAGTTTCAGCAATTAGTGAACATGGTTAGGAAAAATGAGGATTTGCACTTTTTTTGCAATTTTTCCGCACTTGGAATTTTTTTCCCCGTTTTCCAGTACACGATATGTTAAAACTAGTGATGGGAGAGCACTAAAATGCTCGGGTGCTCGTTGCTCGGGTCGAGCAAATTGGTCCTTTTAAGGTCTAAAAACATCTAAAAATGATAGAAACACTGCAGAAATGACACGGGAACATCATGGGGATCGCCCATTTCTGACTCCTAGGTCACAGCTGTAAGCAATGTTGAGTTTCACACCATTTTTACAGGTGCACCAAAAAACATACAAAACAAAACCAAAATGGATTTTGCTGGGAAATATGTTAAGGTACATCCTTTCCAGGGTAATGACTTGTATACTGTATAAGGCAAAATAATTTACCCCACACTGAAATGTTCCTCCACCACTTGGGGTTTGTTCACACGCAGCGTTTTTGATGCATTTTTCAACTTTCACATTGCTTTCAACCAATACAAATGCATTCACTGGGAAATGTCATTGTAACATTTAACAACCCTAGTTGGCCATGTGATGTGTGACACATAAGGAGACAAATCTTCTTTAATTTCTGAAGGAGGGAGTCAAAGTCACAAAGCCTATTTTTAGAGGAGCATCAGGCGGCATTAATATTCTTAAAGGACCATTATTAAACAGTGGGTCTCCTATGCTGTTATTGCCTATACGGTGAGTAGCTGGGCTGCCAAGAATTACAACGCACCCTAATATCCCTTTCACGAGAGGTACAGTAGGGCCTCCTGAAAAAAAGTTGCATTGAATGCAAGGCCTGCCCTGCTATCAAGTCGTATGCACCCCAATGAGCCTTTGAACCCAGGTACTGGATGGCCACAAGAAAACCCACTGCACATTATTCATTTTGTAATCCCATACTGTTTTCTTATGTATTAACTGCAAGGCCTACCCTGCTACCAAGTCATATGCACCCCAATAAGCCTTTGAACCCAGGTACTGGATGGCCACAGGAAAATTCACTTGACATTCTTCAGTTGGTCCTGCCATACTGTTTCCTTATGCATTGAATGCAATGGCCGCCTTGACCCAAATTTGCACGCAACACAATCCCTCTTGGAAGAATCACGGAGGAGGGCCTCATAAAAATAAAAATAAAAATTCCCATTACAAAGGACCTGGTCTTCTAGACTCGTAATGCACATACACTAAATGCATGGGCTGACAAACATTTCCCCATGGGGGTACATTTTAAAAAAAATATTTATGGGGATCATAGATGCCCTTGCCCAAAAGTTGAATGGCTGTGGCAACATACAACATGTTTACCATGGTGTTCTAGTGGTGGAGAATGATGAGATGTGGAGGAAGGCCTTATTAAAAACTAGGCCCAATGTTAAGGAGCAGGTCTCCCAGACTTGTAATGCACATACACTAAGTGATGGGCTGACAAACATATCTACATGGGGGGTTGCATTATTAAAAATTATTTATGGGGATCATAGATGCCCTTGCCCAAAAATTGAATGGCTGTAGCAGCACAGAACATGTTCACCATGGTGTTCTAGTGGCAAAGAATGATGAGATTTGGAGGAAGGCCTTATTAAAAACTAGGCCCAATGTTAAGGAGCTGGTCTCTTAGACTTGTAATGCCCATACAATAAGTGCATGGGCTGACAAACATTTCCCCCTGGGTAGTAAAATTGTTAAAAATATTTTATGGGCATCATAGACACCCTTGCCAAAAATTTGACTGGCTGAAGCAGCACAGAACCCGTTAACCCTGGTGATCTAGTGGCGGAGAATGAGGAGACATAATGAATGATCAATCATATTACTGAAATCCAAAAAATGAATAAAGGATGTGAATCCTCGCAAGCTCGCAAAATCAACAGACAGCCCTGGCACACTAGCCTGACCAAAGAACTGAGGCGAGCTTTCAGGGCTGCAGAGCGGAGATGGAAAAGATCCCACTCCAACGAGCACTTTATCGCATTCAAACAGTCCCTCACTACTTTCAAGACCACACTCGCCACAGCTAAACAAACCTACTTGTCATCTCTCATATCCTCCCTGTCTCACAACCCTAAACAGTTATTCAACACCATCAACTCTCTCCTCCATCCCCCAGCACATCCTCCCTCCCCACTCATCTCAGCTGAAGACTTTGCCTCATTTTTCAAGCAGAAGATTGAGAACATCAGAGACAGTTTTGGTCGACAACCTCCAGAGCCCTTCCTCCCAACTACCCAGCCTTCCACCTCCAAAACCAACTTCTCCACTATTATAGAAGATCGACTCTCCACTCTACTCACAAGATCGCATCTCACCACCTGTGCACTTGACCCGATCCCTTCCCACTTCATCCCAAACCTTGCCACACTTTTCATCCCAACTCTAACCCATCTCTTCAACCTATCACTAACAACTGGTGTTTTCCCCGCAAGCTATAAACATGCCTCAATCACACCTATCCTCAAAAAGCCCTCTCTTGACCCATCCTCTGTATCTAGCTATCACCCTATATCACTTCTCCCCTATGCCTCAAAACTACTGGAACAACACGTTCATCTTGAACTGTCCTCCCATCTATCTTCCTGCTCCCTTTTCGACCGCTTACAATCAGGCTTCCGGTCACACCACTCCACTGAAACTGCCCTAACTAAGGTCACCAATGACCTATTAACCACCAAGAGCAAGCGACACTACTCTATCCTCCTCCTCCTGGACCTGTCCTCTGCCTTTGACACAGTGGCCAATCCCTATTACTACAGACCCTCTCATCCCTTGGCATCACAGACTTGGCCCTATCCTGGATCTCGTCATACCTTACTGACCGAACATTCAGCGTGTCCCATTCACACACCACCTCCTCACCTCGCCCCCTATCTGTTGGAGTCCCGCAAGGTTCAGTTCTAGAGCCCCTGCTCTTCTCCATTTACAATTTTGGCCTGGGACAACTCATAGAATCTCATGGTTTTCAGTATCAGTATCTGATGACACACAGATCTACATCTCTATACCAGATATCACAACCCTACTAGCCAGAATCCCTCAATGTCTATCCGCTATTTCATCCTTCTTCTCCGCTAGATTTCTAAAACTTAACATGGACAAAACAGAATTCATTGTCTTTCCCCATCTCACGCGACCCCCCAATGAACCTATCCATTACAGTAAATGGCTGCCCACTCTCCCCAGTCCCACAAGCTCGCTGTCTCGGGGTAATCCTTGACACTGATCTCTCCTTCAAACCGCATATCCAAGCCCTTTCCACTTCCTGCCACCTTCAACTCAAAAATATTTCACGGATCCGTACATTCCTAAACCAAGAATCTGCAAAACCCTAGTCCATGCCCTCATCATCTCCCGCCTTGACTACTGTAACCTCCTGCTCTGTGGCCTCCCCTCGAACACTCTCGCACCCCTCCAATCTATTCTAAACTCAGCTGCCCAACTAATCCACCTGGCCCCCCGCTATTCCCTGGCCTCTCCCCTCTGTCAATCCTTTCACTGGCTCCCCATTACCCAGAGACTCCAGTACAAAAGCCTAACCATGACATACAAAGCCATCCACAACCTGTCTCCTCCATACATCTGTGACCTCGTCTCCCGGTACTTTTCTGCACGCAACTTCCGATCCTCACAAGATCTCCTTCTCTACTCCCCTCGTTTCTCCTCTTCCCACAATCGCATACAAGATTTCTCTCACACATCACCCCTACTCTGGAACTCTCTACCACAACATATCAGACTCTCACCTACCATCGAAACCTTCAAAAAGAACCTGAAGACCTACCTCGTCCGACAAGCAAGTAGTTGGAGACCACAGACACACCAAGCGTCTGATGGAGATACCAGACAATTACATTTTTTTTTTACATTTTTAAAAAATATTTTTTAAAGAAAAAATAATGAGTAGACCAGGGCTAGCAGACCCAAAAATACAACTTATGCCTGCAAAGCGAAGATTTGGACACCACAGATACACCAGGCGTCTGATGGAGATAACAGACTGTATAAATTTTATTTAAGGTTTTTTCTAATTTTGTAAAACAATAAACACTGAGTAGACCAAGGCTAGCAGACAGAACAATGCAACGTATGCCTGCGAACGAAAGATTTTGACACCACAGATACATCAAGCGTGTGACGGAGATACCAGACTGTATAATTTTTTTTATTTTTTTTATTCTAAATACTGAGTAGACCATGGCTAGCAGACAGAACAATGCAACGTATGCCTGCAAAGCACGGATTTTGACACAACTGATACAACTCGAGTCAGCCATAGATAACAGACTGATCAAAATGTGGCCTTGATTTTTTGGGGCACACCACAATTGTGTCAAAAAGTTGGCTATTACACCCAAAAAAAAATTGGAGTACTAAAATTGTAAGATATTTAGTGCAATGATATGCAATGCGCATGGCATACAACTAAGTGATAAATATATCAACTGTAGCTAAATATTTTTGGGCTTGCTACAGATTTTTGGGGAAGCAAAATGGTGTTCAAAAATGTTTTAATACACAAGAAAATATTAGATAGTGCCAAAAAAGGCCAGATTTTTTGGCACACTCACATCTGATGCCTGGGCCCCCCAAAAAATAGTTAAAAATTTATATCTTCACGCTCTTGTATTGCAATGACCTGGCTGTAGTCTGCAGCGTGACCAAGCAAATAAATGTCGAAAAAAGGGGGCTATGGATTGCGTTATAATAAAATGAGCAGGTACAATATTAACCCCTTCCCGACCTTTGACGCCACGTAGGCGTCATGAAAGTCGGTGCCAATCCGACCCATGACGCCTATGTGGCGTCATGGAATGATCGCGTCCCTGCAGATCGGGTGAAAGGGTTAACTCCTATTTCACCCGATCTGCAGGGAGAGGGGGAGTTGTACTTCAGCCCAGGGGGGGTGGCTTTGCCCCCACGTGGCTACGATCGCTCTGATTGGCTGTTGAAAGTGCAACAGCCAATCAGAGCAATTTGCAATATTTCACCTATGAAAATGGTGAAATATTGCAATCCAGCCATGGCCGATGCTGCAATAGCATCTGCCATGGCTGGAAATCATGTTCTGCCCCCCCCCACCGCCCCCGATCTCCTCCCCAGTCCTCCGTTCTGTCCGGTACCCCCCTCAATCCTCCTGTCCACTCCCCCGTGCTCCTGTCTGCTCCCCCCGTCCTCTGATCCCCCCCTGTGCTCCGATACACCCCCCCACCACCCCCTCATACTTACCAAGCCTCCCGAAGTCGGTCCGTCTTCTCCCTGGGCGCCGCCATCTTCCAAAATGGCGGGCGCATGCGCAGTGCGCCCGCCGAATCTGCCGGCCGGCAGATGAGTTACAAGTACATTTTGATCACTGTGGTAGGTTCTATCACAGCGATCAAAATAAAAAAATAATAAATAAACCCCCCCCCCTTTATCACCCCCATAGGTAGGGACAATAATAAAATAAAGAAAATATTTTTTTTTTCTTTTTCCACTAGGGTTAGGGTTAGAACTAGGGTTAGAACTAGGGGTAGGGTTAGGGTTAGGGGTAGGGTTAGGGTTACGGGTAGGGTTAGGGTTAGGGGTAGGGTTAGGGTTAGGGTTATGGCATGTGCACACAGTGCAGATTTGGCCGCGGATCCACAGCGGATTGGCCGCGGATCCGCAGCGGATTGGCCACGGATCCGCAGCGGATTGGCCGCTGCGAATTCGTAGCAGTTTTCCATCAGGATTACAGTACCATGTACACCTATGGAAAACCAAATCCGCTGTGCCCATGGTGCGGAAAATTCCGTGCAGAAACGCTGCGTTGTATTTTCCGCAGCATGTCAATTCTTTGTGAGGATTCCGCAGCGTTTTACACCTGTTCCTCAATAGGAATCCGCAGGTGAAATCCGCACAAAAAAACACTGGAAATCTGCTGTAAATCCGCAGGTAAAACGCAGTGCCTTTTACCTGCAGATTTTTCAAAAATCGTGCGGAAAAATCTCACACGAATCCGCAACGTGGGCACATAGCCTTAGGGTTGGAATTAGAGTTAGGGTTGGAATTAGGGCTAGGGTTGGAAATAGGGTTAAGATTAGGCTTGTGGTTAGGGTTACGGATAGGGTTAGGGGTGTGTTGGGGATACAGTTGTGGTTAGGGTTGGGATTAGGGTAAGGGTTGGGATTAGGGTTAGGATTAGGGTTAGGGTTGGAATTAGGGTTATGGGTGTGTTGGGGTTAGGGTTGTGGTTAGGGGTGTGTTGGGGTTAGGGTTGTGATTAGGGTTATGGCTACAGTTGGGATTAGGATTAGGGGTGTGTTGGGGTTAGTTGTTATGATCCTAGTGGTAGAGGATCGCAGAAGTTCCAGCTAAGTCCGCAAGCACAAAAACCAGCTCATAGGGAGGTGGTAACTTGGCTGACCGTATAACTGATCCTAGCACAACAACTAGAAGTAGCCGGGGAACGTACCTACGTTGATTCTAGACGTCTCGCACCAGCCGGAGAACTAACTAACCCTTTCAGAGAAAATAAGACCTCACTTGCCTCAAGAGAAAGGACCCCAAAGTTATAATACAAGCCCCCAACAAATAATAACGGTGAGGTAAGAAGAAAAGACAAACGTAAGGATGAACTAGATTTAGCAAAGAGAGGCCCACTAATTAATAGCAGAAAATAGGAAGAGGACTTATACAGTCAGCAAAAACCCTACAAAAATATCCACGCTGAATATCCAAGAACCCCCGCACCGACTAACGGTGTGGGGGGAGAACATCAGCCCCTCAGAGCTTCCAGCAAAAATCAGGAATCACATTATGAACAAGCTGGAACAAAATAGAAGCAATGCGAAATAACAAAAATAAGAAAGCAGGACTTAGCCTATTTTGCAAAGAACCGGAGACCAGGAGTCAGGAGCAAACAGACATAGACTGACTACATTGATTCCAGGCACTAGACTGAGTTTCCAGGAAGTCTAAATAGGAACACCCAAGGCCTAACGAACCAGGTGGGTACCAACCTGGAGAAAGATAATCCAAGTGTCATACCGCTAGTGACCACAAGAGGGAGCCAAGAAATATAGTTCACAACAGTTAGTGTTGAAGTTAGAATTGAGGGGTTTCCACTGTTTGGGCACATCAGGGGTCTCCAAACGCAACATGGCGCCACCATTTATTCCAGCCAATCTTGCGTTCAAAAAGTCAAATGGTGCTCCCTCCCTTCCATGCCCCGACGTGCATACAAACAGTGGTGTACCCCCACTTTTGGGGTACCATCGTACTCAGGACAAACTGGGCAACAACTGTTGGGGTCCAATTTCTCCTGTTACCCTTGCAAAAATAAGAAATTACTTGCTAAAACATAATTTTTGAGGAAAAAACAATTATTTTTTATTTTCACGGCTCTGCATTATTAACTTCTGTGAAGCACTTGGGGGTTGAAAGTGCTCACCACACATCTAGATAAGTTCCTTCGGGGGTCTAGTTTCCAAAATGGGGTCACTTGTGGGGTGTTTCTACTATTTAGGCACATCAGGGGCTCTGCAAATGCAACGTAATGCCCGCAGACCATTCCATCAAAGTCTGCATTTCAAATGTCACTACTTCCCTTCCGAGCCCTGACGTGCACCCAAACAGTGGTTTACCCCCACATATGGGGTATCAGCCTACTCACAACAAACTGGGCAACAAATATTGGGGCCCAATTTCTCCTGTTATCCTTGTGAAAATAAAAAATTGCTTGCTAAAACATCTTTTTTGAGGAAAGAAAAATGATTTTTTATTTTCACGGCTCTGCGTTGTAAACTTCTGTGAAGCTCTTGGGGGTTCAAAGTGCTCACCACACATCTAGATAAGTTCCCTTGGGGGTCTAGTTTCGAAAATGGAGACACTTGTGGGGAGTTCCTACTGTTTAGGCACATCAGGGGCTCTGCAAACACAACCTGACGCCCGCAGAGCATTCCATCAAAGTCTGCATTTCAAAACGTCACTACTTCCCTTCCAAACCCCGACGTGTGCCAAAACAGTGGTTTACCCCCACATATGGGGTATCAGCGTACTCAGGAGAAACTGGACAACAACTTTTGGGGTCCAATTTCTCCTGTTACCCTTGGGAAAATAAAAAATTGTCGGCTAAAAAATCATTTTTGAGAAAAGAAAAATTATTTTTTATTTTCATGGCTCTGCGTTATAAACTTCTGTGAAGCACTTGGGGGTTCAAAGTGCTCACCACACATCTAGATTAGTTCCTTGGGAGGTCTAGTTTCCAAAATGGGGTCACTTGTGCGGGAGCTCTAATGTTTAGGCACACAGGGGCTCTCCAAACGCGACATGGTGTCCGCTAATGATTGGAGCTAATTTTCCATTCAAAAAGCCAAATGGCGTGCCTTCCCTTCCGAGCCTTGCGGTGCGCCCAAACAGGGGTTTACCCCCACATATGGGGTATCATCGTACTCAGGACAAACTGTACAACAACATTTGGGGTCAAATTTCTCCTATTACCCTTGGGAAAATAAAAAAATTCTGGGCTAAAAATCATTTTTGAGGAAAGAAAAATTATTTTTTATTTTGACGGCTCTGCGTTATAAACTTCTGTGAAGCACCTTGGGGTTCAAAGTGCTCACTATGCATCTAGATAAGTTCCTTGGGGGGTCTAGTTTCCAAAATGGGGTCACTTGTAGGGGAGCTCCAATGTTTAGGCACACAGGGGCTCTCCAAACGCGACATGGTGTCCGCTAACGATTGGAGCTAATTTTCCATTCAAAAAGTCAAATGGCACGCCTCCCCTTCCGAGCCTTGCCGTGCACCCAAACAGTGGTTTACCCCCACATATGAGGTATCGGCGTACTCATGAGAAATTGCCCAACAAATTTTAGGATCCATTTTATCCTGTTGCCCATGTGAAAATGAAAAAATTGAGGCTAAAAGAAATTTTGTGTGAAAAAAAAGTACTTTTTCATTTTTACGGATCAATTTGTGAAGCACCTGAGAGTTTAAAGTGCTCACTATGCTTCTAGATAAGTTCCTTGGGGGGTCTAGTTTCCAAAATGGGGTCACTTGTGGGGAAGCTCCAATGTTTAGGCACACAGGGGCTCTCCAAACGTGACATGGTGTCTGCTAGCGATGGAGATAATTTTTCATTCAAAAAGTCAAATGGTGCTCCTTCCCTTCCGAGCCTTACCATGTGCCCAAACAGTGGTTTACCCCCACATGTGAGGTATCGGTGTACTCAGGAGAAATTGTCCAACAAATTTTAAGATCCATGTTATCCTGTTGCCCATGTGAAAATGAAAAAACTGAGGCTAAAATAATTTTTTTGTAAAAAAAAAAGTACTGTTTAATTTTTACGGATCAATTTGTGAAGCACCTGGGGGTTTAAAGTGCTCACTATGCTTCTAGATAAGTTCCTTGGGGGGTCTAGTTTCCAAAATGGGGTCACTTGTGGGGGAGCTGGCACACGGGGGCTCTCCAAACGCGACATGGTGTCCGCTAAAGATTGGAGCCAATTTTTCATTGAAAAAGTCAAATGGCGCTCCTTCCCTTCCGAGCCCTGCCGTGCGCCCAAACAGTGGTTTACCCCCACATATGAGGTATCAGCGTACTCAGGACAAATTGGACAACAACGTTCGTGGTCCAGTTTCTCCTTTTACCCTTGGGAAAATAAAAAAAATTTCGCTAAAAGATCATTTTTGTGACTAAAAAGTTAAATGTTCATTTTTTACTTCCATGTTGCTTCTGCTGCTGTGAAACACCTGAAGGGTTAATAAACTTCTTGAATGTGGTTTTGAGCACCTTGAGGGGTGCAGTTTTTAGAATGGTGTCACTTTTGGGTATTTTCAGCATATAGAACCCTCAAACTGACTTCAAATGTGAGGTGGTCCCTAAAAAAAATGGTTTTGTAAATTTTGTTGTAAAAATGAGAAATCACTGGTCAAATTTTAACCCTTATAACTTCCTAGCAAAAAAAAAATTTGTTTCCAAAACTGTGCTGATGTAAAGTAGACATGTGGGAAATGTTATTTATTAACTATTTTGTGTCACATAACTCTCTGGTTTAACAGAATAAAAATTCAAAATGTGAAAATTGCAAAATTTTCAAAATTTTTGCCAAATTTCCATTTTTTTCACAAATAAACTCAGAAATTATCGACCTAAATTTACCACTAACATGAAGCCCAATATGTCACGAAAAAACAATCTCAGAATCGCTAGGATCCGTTGAAGCTTTCCTGAGTTATTACCTCATAAAGGGACACTGGTCAGAATTGCAAAAAACGGCAAGGTCATTAAGGCCAAAATAGGCTGGGTCATGAAGGGGTTAAAAAAAATTGCCATGGATAACTGCAGCTAGGTATATATAAAATACACAGCAGCAGACAGTAATGGAGCCTTTTGGGCCTGCAAACCTTGAAGTGAAGTGGATATGTGCACATAGACTCCCCTGCCCAACTAGCACAATTATAAACTAGGCCCAATGTTAAGGAGCGGGTCTCCTAGACTTATAACGCCCATACACGAAGTGCATGGGCTGACAAACATTTCCCCATGGGGGATACATTTAAAAATTTTTTACTATGGGCATCATAGTATCCCTTGCCCAAAATTGGACTGCCTGTAGCAACACAGAACACGTTAAGCCTGGTGATCTAGTGGCAGAGAATGAGGAGACATTGATGAAGGCCTCATTACAAACTATGCCCAATGTAAAGGAGCTGGTCTCTTAGACTTGTAATGCCCATACACGAAGTGCATGGGCTGACAAACATTTCCCCATGGGGGATACATTTTTAAAAAATATACTATGGGCATCATAGACACCCTTGCCAAAAATTGGACTGCCTGTAGCAGTACAGAACAGGTTAGCCATGGTGATCTAGTGGCACAGAATGAGGAGACATTGATGAAGGCCTCATTACAAACTAGGCCCAATGTAAAGGAGTGTGTCTCCTAGACTTGTAATGCCCATATACGCAGTGCATGGGCTGACAAACATTTCCCCATGGGGGATACATTTTTAAAAAAAATATACTATGGGCAGCATAGACATCCTTGCCAAAAATTGGACTGCCTGTAGCAGCACAGAACAGGTTAAACATGGTGATCTAGTGGTGGAGAATGAGGAGGCATTGATGATGGCCTCATTACAAACTAGGCCCAATGTAAAGGAGTGTGTCTCCTAGACTTGTGATGCCCATACACGCAGTGCATGGGCTGACAAACATTTCACCATAGGGGGTAAATATTTTAAAGATTATACTATGGGCATCATAGACACCCTTGACAAAAATTGGAATGCCTGTAGCAGCACAGAACACATAAACCCTGGTGATCTACTGTAGTGGTGGAGAATGAGGAGACATAAAGATAAATCATACTGAAATCAAACAAATAAATAAAGGATGTGAATCCACCTATGAAAGTAAATACAAAAGGGAGGAGCGAACACAGGTTCATAGATATGAAGGTAGAATGTGTCCAACGAGATATATTTTTGTCCCTAGCAACACCTCAGAGACAGGGATATAAATAAAAAATTAATATAACAGTATTTCAATATTTTTCTATTGTAGACACTAGGTCATAAGAGGATGGTCCAAAGATAGTGAAACTGGAAAATATAAGAATAAATGGAAAGAATATAAGTACATCTCATTTTGATGACAGTTCCCCCTGTGAGAGTAACATTTGTTTAGGTTTCTAATTAGTAACGGGCATCATAAAAACACCCTTGCACTAAAATTGTGTGACTTTTGCATCATGGAATGCGTTCACCCTGGTGTTGTACTGTTTGTGGATGATGATGAGGAGGATAAGGAGGAGGATAACACCAAACAGACCAAATCAGGAAGCAGATACCCATGTGTGGTTGGGAAGAGGTGCATGACAAGACACCTCTACAAAAAAGACAATGTATTTGAGGTTATGTTTTGCTGTTTTCATTCGGTGGTGTACAGAAGTCTTGCCCAATCCAGCCCTTGTTCATTTTTATAAGATTCAGCCTCTCAGCATTGTCAGTTGACAGGCAGATACGCTTATCTGTTATAATTCCACCAGCGGCACTAAAAAACTCGCTCTGAGAGAACGCTAGCAGCAGGGCAGGCCAGGACCTCCAAGTCATAGAGAGCCAGTTCATGCCATGTGTCCAGCTGGGATACCCAATAATTAAAAGGTAGAGAGGACGTTTGTATGATCTGCAAGGTACTACCTCAGCATCTTCCCAAACATTGCACTTCTTGTGCCAGCACCCCTTGCCTCTGTGCTGGCACGATGGGAGGGTCTGACAAAACTGTCCCAGAACTTTGCCATTGTTCCCCTGCCTGAGCTGAATTGTAGTTCTGTCACTCTCGCTTGGACTCCTTGGTTGTACAACAAACTCTGACATCTGCTGCCAGCGTTCTCACATGGGAATTTTTTCATTAATTCTGCTACAAGGACCCTCTGGTACAGCAACATTTTTGTACACCTGTCTGCCTCTGGAAGAAGAGATTGAAAGTTCTTCTTGCAGCTTGGGTCTAGAAGTGTAACCAACCAGTAAAGAGTGCCACTGTAAATTTTAATAATGTGAGGGTCACGGGAAATGCAGCACAACATAAAGTCAGCCATGTGTGCCAAACTGCTGACAGGCAAGACTTCCGTGTCCTCACCAACAGGACAAATAGATAATGGCTGCACTCAATTTTACTGTGCTAAAGCAAGGAAATGTGCGATACATGAAATGTGAATAGCATAATGGCTTGTGAAATTTATGAAAAAACACGAGATTCTTAGCACAAGATTTGGCCAAAAATTGTGCTAAGCATCTCATGTGTTTTTTTCATAGATTTCACAAGCCATTATGCTTTTCATATTTCATGTATCACACATTTCCTTGCTTTAGCACAGTAAAATTGAGTGCAGCCATTATCTATTTGCTATGTAAGACTTTTTTAGTTATGCACCAGTTCAGACTAGATGGCTGTTCAGTCAGTTTTCCTATATTTACTCACCAACAGGACGACTGACCATGCTGTCCTCCTCCTCCTCTCTGTCCTCAGGCCATCCCTGCTGAACAGACGGTATGACAGCTCTGCTTGTAGTATCGTCTATAGCACATGAAGGTAGCTCCTGTTCTTCCTCCTCCTCATTGTCTACCAATCCGCGTTGCGACGACATGAGGCTGGGCTGAGTGTAATCACCCTGTATGGTTCCTTGCTGCATGTCCTCTTGCTCTGCCTGCAATGCATCCTCTTTAATTGTGAGCAGAGAGGCTTTCAGAATGCAGAGAAGTGGGATGGTGTCACCATCTTCGTGCAGTCCTCAAAGTTCTGGAGTATAGTACATATGTCTGACATCCATGTCCACACCTTAGGTCTTATGTGTGGGGTCTGAACTGAATATTGACTGCCTTGTTGATGCTGGTAGTCAAAAACTGCCCTGTTCTGCTCAGAAATCCTTTCCAACATATGCAGTGTAGAGTTCCAATGCATGGGGACATCACACACCAGTCGGTGAGCTGGAAGCTGCAAATGCTGCTGGAGCATGGCAAGGGCGGCTGAGCTGTAGCTGACCTTCTAAAATGGGCAGACAGATGGCATACTTTCACTAGCAGATCCAGCAGCTTCGGGTAGCATTTCAGAAAACGTTGAACCATGAGGTTAAGCACATGGGCCAGGCAAGGTACATGTGTGAGCTCACCTTGCCTCAGAGCCACCACCAGGTTCCGGCCATTGTCACACACAACCATGCCTT
The DNA here is from genome assembly GCF_051348905.1 of Ranitomeya variabilis. Taxonomy (NCBI): domain Eukaryota; kingdom Metazoa; phylum Chordata; class Amphibia; order Anura; family Dendrobatidae; genus Ranitomeya; species Ranitomeya variabilis. Next base: position 510,099,587 of record NC_135233.1, read on the forward strand.
GCTGTAGGTTCAGCGGTGTCATCCAAATATCTGACTGCTCTTTCAACTCTTCTGCATTATGAAGTTTGTCACCTATGCAGATTAGCTTCAGCACAGCCTGTTGCTGCTTGGCTGAGACAGTGCTGCAGTGCTTCCAGTTTCTGACTGATGTGTTCATTTCAGAGATGGAGGCTGAAGAGGAGGAGGAGGTGCAGGAGCTGTAGACTGTGGGGGCAACCCTGATTGATGTAGGGCCCGCAATCCTCGGTGTGGGGAGGATGTGTTCCATCCCAAGGTCTGACTGAGTCCTGGCTTCCACTATGTTAATCCAGTGTGCCGTCAGTGACATGTACTCTCCCTGCCCACAAGCACTTGTCCTCGTGTCTGTGGTTAGGTGGACTTTCCCAGTAACAGCATTGTTGAGGGCACAGGTAATGTTGTGGGACACATGCTGGTGTAATGCGGTACGTCACACCAAGAGAAATAGTGGCAACTGGGGAATGAGTACCTTGGGACGGCCACAGCCATCAGGTTGCGGAAAGCTTCCATCTCAAGGAGCCTAAAAGGCAACATTTTGAGCGCAAGCAGATAAGAAATGTTCGAATTAAGTACTGTGGACTGTGGGGCATTGGCTGGGTATTTCCGCTTGCGTTCCAATGACTGGGGTATAGACAACTAAAGGCTGGGCTGGGACAAGGACGTGGACGGGCTTGATGATGGTGCTGCTTGACTGTGGGCAACAGGTGCAGGGCTAGAGGCATCTTGACATGCACGGTGGACTGGGGATTGGCTTCTACGCAAAACACTGGAAGAAGCAGTGGTGTCACCTGCAGACAGTGTTCCTGGACCGTGGGGTTCGGCCCACAAAGTCGGGTACTTTGCTGCCATGTGCCTGATCATGCTGGTGGTGGTCCGGCTGGTTGCTTTGCTACCCCTGCTGATGCAGGCATAGCAAGTGCTGCAAATGGCCTGTTTGGGGTCAACGGCAGAGTCTTTAAAATATAACCATACTTGGGAAGATCTAACAGTTGGAATGGCAACTTCCGTCATGTTGGTGTTACGGGGAATGTATGCACGCCTTATGTCTGTGGCCACCACACTGCTTCTTCCTGCCTGTTGGGGTGATATGCCTCCTTCCTCATGTGTGCTTCTATCCTCGCTCTGCATGTCCTCCTGCCAGGTTGGGTCAGTCACTATGTCATCTACCACCTCGTCTTCCACATCCCCACCCTGCTCCTCCTCCTGACTTTCTGGCAATTGTGTCTCATCATCGTTCACCTCTTGTGACACTTTCCCACCATCGCCTTCATGTGACCATGGCTGTTCCAATGTTTGGGCATCGCAGCATGCGATCTTATCTGGCCCCACTTCAAGTTGACTGGCTGAGAGTCCAGAATCTTTAAAGGGAAAACTGGACAGCTTTTCGGAGTGTCCAAGTGTGCAATCAGCTGTCTCAGGGCACTCGGCATGGTGGGAGGAAGGAGGATCAGGGTGAGTAATATTCACTGCACAATCACGGCTACTCAGACTTGATCATGTGGAACACATTGTGGTGGTGGTAGCTAAGTGACTGGAAGTATTATCCGCTACCAACAAACAACCGTTTCACACTGCTCTGGCTTCAATAGTAGTGTGCTGCGGTCCCCTAGAAACTGGGACAGGAAGATCGAGCGCAAAGATGTGGGTCTTTGCTGTGGACCACTTTCAGCTTGGCCACGGCCTCGTCCTCTGCATGAACCATCAGCATGATGTCCACTTTCCCGTCCCTTGCCTTGCCCATTTTAAATGGACTACTGAAATATGTGAAAACCTCAATACAAATGGATTTATTTGTTGAAAAATTCTATGTGGTCAATATGCCTGCTAAGCAAAGATTTTTCCACCACAGATACACCAGGCCTCAGCCTGAGATAACAGACTGTATATTTTTTTTATGTTTTTTGTGATTTTTTTGAAACAATAAAAAATGTGCAGAACAAGGCTAGCAGGCAGAACTATGCAACGCATGCCTGCCAAGAAAAGATTTTTCCACCACAGACACACCAGGCCTCAGCCTGACATAACAGACTGTATATTTTTTTTCCGTTTTTTGCGATTTTTTGGAAAACAATAAAAAATGAGTAGAATAAGGCTAGCAGACAGAACTTTGCAACGTATGTGAGTCGCCCGCAGGGCAGTGGGGTACTCCGTACCGGGTCCGGTCGCAAGGGGGATGTCATGGTGGCTGCGACCCGGTCCGTGGCCCTGGGCCTCAACGTTAAAGGGGAAAATGTTCAAAGTTTGTCGTGAAGCCACCTGTGGAGTTCGGTCAATAGTAGGACCGACACTGCTTTGAAGGGGTCCCCTGGGGGATGTTGCGGCAGCATGGGTGTTACACTTTCCGCAGGTGAAGCGGGGTCCCCAGTGGTCCTATCGTGTAAGGCCAAGATGATGGTATGTGCCAATGAATAAATGGAGGCGACAAGTTGTAAGTCTTTACCTGGTTTACTGCAGATGGTAGGCCACAGTCCAGGGCACTGGCAACAGGTACATTAGGAGTCCAGACAGTCCAGAGACAAGTGGAATCCCCTTGGCAAGTCAAGTTGGGGGCCTTCCACTCTGCGCTTGCTGTGTCTCATGTCCCTGCTGCCACTAAGTGCTCCAAACAAGTTCCTAGTTGTTTCAGTTCTTTCCCCTGTCCTGGGACAGGTACCTGTATGGTAGGCAGCTTGAGCCGTGCTTACTGAGGTCTTTTCACAGAGACTCCTGGCTCCAAGGTGCTGCTGTACCACAGGTGAATATGGGCCAAGTCCATGTAATCCTATGCCCTCCGGTTCTGCTCTGTGTCTTAGAGTTTCTACAAAAGCCTCGGGTTCCTGGTACCCGGTTTCTGCACACTGACTCCCTGGAGGCCTACTCTCTGCTCCCTTCCTGTCTGTCCTCGCTCACAGACTCTCTGTACAGACTAAACTGACTCCTTCTCCAAACCAGGATCTTTATTGAGGGAAGCTGCCCTAAAATCAGGGTTTTGAGCTCCCCCTCTTGGCCTGGATTTGGAAGGTGTTGTGTTTGTGATAACCTGCCACAGGGTATCTCACTTGTCTCCAGGCATAGCACTACCCTCCCCAAGAGGAAAGCAGCACTACTGTGTTACCCGAACTCCTGGGGTGCTACATTCCCCCCCATTAAATCCTGTACTCCTGGACTGGGAAAGGATACATAAACAACAGGTTAAAAGACATTTTTGCAAAACATTTGAAATACATTAGAAATACATCAAAACAGGTTGATAACTTTTTGGCCCTTACGGGAGGCACGGTTCTTGAACGTTGCAAAACAAAACAGTTAATAAAAGTACATCTGGCCTTATACCAGGGTCTTCATGTTCATAAGTATAACAGTACCGAAGCGAGGGACCCTTTATAAACTCCCAACATAGTTCTTGGGCGGGCTGCAAGGCATATCCAGATATTTCAATGATACAGAAGATTCAGAACCCACCTGGACTGAAGGAAAAGGGATCCTAACAACAAAGAAGAGGTCAGACTGGACACCTCCACCTGGACGCAACCCTCATTTGGATGAATATATAGACTCCTTCAGACATTTGATAAAATCCACCATCATAGATACTAACAGGAGACAAGCATCCAACATCAGTGCCCAGGAGAGAAAGGCCTCTGAAAATCAACAAAGAAATCATCAAACCTGCTGACAAGGGAGGTGCAGTAGTAATGATGAACACATCAGACTATATGAAGGAAGCAAACAGACAACTTATGGACACACGCTACTAAAATCCACAACAGCCGATGACCTGATACCAGAAAGTCCAAGAACAGGGATATTCTACATGCTCCCAGAAATCCACAAATCTGGCAATCCAGGAAGACCAATTATTTCATGTGTGGGCACCCTTACTGAGCAGGTATCTGGATGGGTAGAGGGTATTCTTAAACCTCTGGTAAAGGATACACCCAACTTCATTTAGGACACAAGTGACCTAATGAATAAACTATCAGCAATAGGTCCTCTACCAGAAGGAACCATCCTGGCCACCATGGATTTGGAATCTTTGTACTCCAATATCCCACACCAGAATGGATAAAATGCCTGCAAATTCTTCCTGGAAAACACATGGACTGACGCGGATTCTGTGGTGAAACTTATCAGATTATCTCTAAGCAGCTTGTTGTTCCTGTTACTACAGTAGCACATATCATTCAGAAATTTAAGATACATGGGACTGTAACCAACCTCCTTGTATGTGGCTGCAGGAGGAAAATTGATGAAAAATCAGAGACAGATAATACAAATGGTAACAAAAGAGCCCAGAAAAACTTCTAAACAGATTAAAGGTGAACTTCAAGCTCAAGGAACATCAGTGTCAGATCTCACCATCTCACCATCTGTCGTTGTAAGAGCCAAAGTGGACTTCATGAGAGACAACCAAGGAGGACACCATTGTTGAAAAAAATCATACAAAAGCCAAACTGGAATTTGCCAAACTACATGCTGACAAGCCACAAAGCATTTGGGAGAATGTCCTATAGACAGATGAGACACAAATGGCACTTTTTAGCAAGGCACATCAGTTCAAGGTTCACAGATGGAAAAATGAAGCATAGCAAGAAAAGAACACTGTGAAACATGGAGGAGGCTCTGTTATGTTCTGGGGCTGCTTTGCTGCATCTGGCACAGGGTGTCTAGAATCTGTGCAGGGTACAATGAAATCTCTAGATTATCAAGGGATTCTAGAGAGAAATGTGCTGCCCAGTGTAAGAAAGCTTTGTCTCAGTCGCAGGTCATGGGTTTTGCAACAGGATAATTACCCAAAACATACAGCTAAAAACACCCAAGAATGGCTGAGAGGAAAATATTGGACTTTTCTGAAGCGACCTTCTATGAGTCCTAACCTAAATCCTATTGAGCATCTTTGGAAAGAGCTGAAGCATGCTGTCTGGAAAAGGCAACCTTCAAACATGAGACAACTGGAGCAGTTTGATCTTGAGGAGTGGGAGAAAATACCTGTCGAGAGGTGTAGAAGTCTCATTGACAATTACTGGAATCGTTTGATTGCAGTTATTGCCTCAAAAGGTTGTGCAGCTAAGTATTAAGTTAAGGGTACCATCATTTCTGTCCAGGCCTATTTCATTTGCTCATTTTCATAGATCTTTTATTATTACTTTTTTCAGATTCAAGTTATTTCCATTGTGGGTTTTTCTGTCATTAAATGAGGGGTACCAACAATTTTGACCACGTGTGTATACTTCAAGAAGCACCCCGAAATGAATGTAAACAAAGCGCTGGAGAGTCCTGAAGTGGCCAGCAATGAATCCAAATCTAAATCCTATTGAACACCTGTGGAGAGATTTAAATTTGCTGTTGGGAGAAGGCGCCTTCAAACAAAAGAGACTTGGAGGAGTTTGCAAAAGAAGAGTGGTCTAAAATTCTAGTTGAGGTTGTAAGAAGCTTGTTGATGGTTATACGAAATGAGTGATTGCAGTTCCAAAGTGTTTGCAACAAAGTTGAGGGTGCCAACAATTTTGTCTGGCCCATTTTGGGGATTTTGTGTAAAATTATGTGCAATTTGCCTTTTTCTCTGATTTTTTTTGTGTTGTTCAAATACACAGAATGGAAATAAACATGTGCAAAACAAAACGTGTAATCACAATTACTGTTTTTTAGGACCATAAGACGCACCCCAAATTTTCAGAAGGATAATAGGGAAAAAAATTATTGTGTTTACTGGGGGTCCATCTTACAGTCTGAATTCAGCTTACCGGGGGGATCGGCGGCGCTGGTAAGGCGTGGTCTGGCGATATGACTCCCATCCCAGACTGGCGTGGCAATGCTCGTGGTGTGGGGGCTCTGCCGACAATTTCTGAAAGCCCAGAGCCCCCGCACATCCATTTCTGTTATGTGGGTGCCGAGATCTCGTCTCCCGAGATCTCAATCTGAGCATGCGCTGCCCACGGGAGAAATTTTCCCGGAGGTCGCCGCATCACAGTAATGGATGTGCCGGGGGGGGCTCTGGGCTTTCGAAAAATACCGGCAGACCCCCCGCACCACAGATTGCCACCGAAACTGCCGCACCAGCCTGGGAAGGCTTCATATGGTGTATGAAGCGTCGGACCGCTGCAGAATCACCCACCTCCTGCTGCTGCCACACTACTTGGAACCAATTTCCGACTATAAAGTACGGTATTTTCTGGGTGAAATACTTTATTTTCTGGAACAACTTCAAGGGTGCCAACACTTTCAGTCACGACTGTAAATATTGACTGATTATAATAATAAAAAAAATCACCATTAACCATTCCCCTGATGCGATGCTCCACTTTGTGTAGCATGTGGACTGAGGTTTGACTATGCAGGCACAATCTAGTTCGGTCATTGCTAATGGCGCACTGTCACTCAGTTGCGCAGACTGATTGTTGGATGAAGGAGCTGACAACTCCCTTTTCCATCAATGTATTCAACTGTATGTGCATGTCAATTGAGATACCAGGCAGGGAGTGTGAGAGAAGAGCTGTGTCGTGTCATACGCTATTGTTTCTAGCCTACTGGTTGTTACAGTCCATGGTTTGGAGAGGAAAGCTCAAAGGACTGGATGTGGCCTGCATGCCGCAGTTCGTCCAGGTCTGCTACATACCATGTGAAATATAGTTTTAAACGTAATTTTCACAATGGATCTTAGTACTGAACCAGCTACAAATAAGTTGAAGTGAAACTATTTACAGTTATCGTGTACTAGCCAGAGCTGGTATGTCACTCTCCACAAGGAGAAACCTTACCCCTTAGACCCCTATACAGTTATCAACATTGAAATTGCAATACTAAGGTAGAAAAATCATGGAGTCATGAAAATCACAGGCTCAATCAGCACAGCTGGACGTTACATTGATTTGGTTATGTAAGCAGTGGTATGGCCATTTATCCATAATGTCCCAGGAGCCATTTTTCAACTGACAACACTAGGCCACATGTTGCTCATGCCATTCTGAGCAGCCAGTATGGCTTAAACTTGCTTCAAAGGCCTGCATCATCTCCAGACTTGCCTTCCATAGGGCACATCTGGAACGTCATTGGTCAACAATTGTTAAGGAACATTAACCCCTTAAGCACGGAGGGTGGTTTGCACGTTAATGACCTGGCCAATTTTTACAATTCTGACCACTGTCTGTTTATGAGGTTATAACTCTGGAACGCTTCAACGGATCTTGGCGATTCTGACACTGTTTTCCTGTGACATATTGTACTTCATGACAGTGGTAAAATTTATTCAATATAACTTGCGTTTATTTGTGAAAAAAATGGAAATTTGGCGAAAATTTTGAAAATTTTGCAATTTTCCAACTTTGAATTTTTATGCCCTTAAATCACAGAGACATGTCATGCAAAATACTTAATAAGTAACATTTTCCACATGTCTACTTTACATCAGCACAATTTTGGAATCAAAATTTTTTTTTGTTAGGGAGTTATAAGGGTTAAAATTTGACCAGCAATTTCTCATTTTTACAACACCATTTTTTTTTAGGGACCACATCTCATTTGAAGTCATTTTGAGGGGTCTTTATGATAGAAAATACCCAAGTGTGACACCATTCTAAAAACTGCACCCCTTAAGGTGCTCAAAACCACATTCAAGAAGTTTATTAACCCTTCAGGTGTTTCACAGGAATTTTTGGAATGTTTAAATAAAAATGAACATTTAACTTTTTTTCACACAAAATTTATTTCAGCTCCAATTTGTTTTATTTTACCAAGGGTAACAGGAGAAAATGGATTCAAAAAGTTGTTGGACAATTTGTCCTGAGTATGCTGATATGCCATATGTGGGGGTAAACCACTGTTTGGGCGCATGGCAGAGCTCGGAAGGAAAGAAGCGCCATTTTACTTTTCAATGCAAAATTGACTGGAATTGAGATGGGACACCATGTTGCGTTTGGAGATCCCCTGATGTGCCTAAACATTGAAACCCCAACAAGTGACACCATCTTGGAAAGTAGATCCCTTAGGGAACTTATCTAGATGTGTGGTGAGCACTTTGACCCAACAAGTGCTTCACAGAAGTTTATAATGCAGAGCTGTAAAAATAAAAAATCATATTTTTTCACAAAAATGATCTTTTCGCCCCCAATTTTTTTATTTTTCCAAGGGTAAGAGAAGAAATTGGACCCCAAAAGTTGTTGTGCAATTTGTCCTAAGTACGACGATACCCCATATGTGGGGGTAAACCACTGTTTGGGCGCATGGCAGAGCTCGGAAGGGAAGGAGCGCCATTTTACTTTTCAATGCAAAATTAACTGGAATTAAAATGGGACGCCATGTTGCATTTGGAGAGCCCCTGATGTGCCTAAACATTGAAACCTCCCACAAATGACACCATTTTGGAAAGTAGACCCCTTAAGGAACTTATCTAGATGTGTTTTGAGAGCTTTGAACCCCCAAATGTTTCACTACAGCTTATAACGCAAAGCCGTGAAAATAAAAATTCTTTTTTTTTCACAAAAATTATTTATTAGCCCCCAGTTTTGTATTTTCCCAAGGGTAACAGAAGAAATTGGACCCCAAAAGTTGTTGTCCAATTTGTCCTGAGTACGGTGATACCCCGTATGTGGGGGGAACCACTGTTTGGGTGCATGGCAGAGCTCGGAAGGGAAGGAGCGCCATTTGGAATGCAGACTTAGATGGATTGGTCTGCAGGTGTCACGTTGCATTTGCAGAGCCCCTGATGTACCCAAACAGTAGAAACCCCCAAGAAGTGACCCCATATTGGAAACTAGACCTCCCAAGGAACTTATCTAGATGTGTTGTGAGAACTTTGAACCCCCAAGTGTTTCACTACAGTTTATAATGCAGAGCCGTGAAAATAAAAAAAAAATTTCCACAAAAATTATTTATTAGCCCCCAGTTTTGTATTTTCCCAAGGGTAACAGGAGAAATTGGACCCCAAAAGTTGTTGTCCAATTTGTCATGAGTACGCTGATACCCCATATGGGGGGGAACCACTGTTTGGGCGCATGGCAGAGCTCGGAAGGGAAGAAGCGCCATTTGGAATGCAGACTTAGATGGATTGGTCTGCAGGCGTCACGTTGCATTTGTAGAGCCCCTGATGTACCCAAACAGTAGAAACCCCCCCACAAGTGACCCCATATTGGAAACTAAACCTCCCAAGGAACTTATCTAGATATGTTGTGAGAAATTTGAACCCCCAAGTGTTTCGCTACAGTTTACAACGCAGAGCCGTGAAAATAAAAAACTCCTTTTTTTCCCACAAAAATGATTTTTAGCCCCCCAAATTTTTATTTTCCCAAGGATAACAAGAGAACTTGGACCCCAAAAGTTGTTGTCCAATTTGTCCCAAGTACGCTGATACCCCATATGTTGGGGTAAACCCCTGTTTGGGCGCACGGGAGAGCTCAGAAGGGAAGGAGCACTGTTTTACTTTTTCAACGCAGAATTGGCTGGAATTGAGATCGGACGCCATGTTGCGTTTGGAGAGCCCCTGATGTGCCTGAACAGTGGAAACTCCCCAATTCTACCTGAAACCCTAATCCAAACACACCCCTAACCCTAATCCCAACGGTAACCCTAACCACACCCCTAACCCTGACACACCCCTAACCCTAATCCCAACCGTAAATGTAATCCAAACCCTAACCCTAACTTTAGCCCCAACCCTAACCCTAACTTTAGCCCCAACCCTAACCCTAACTTTAGCTCCAACCCTAGCCCTAACCCTAGCCCTAACCCTAGCCCTAACCCTAGCCTTAACCCTATCCCTAGCCCTAACCCTAGCCCTAACCCTAATCCTAATGGGAAAATATAAAATAAATAAATTTGTTTAATTTCATTATTTTTCCCTAACTAAGGGGGTGATGAAGGGGGGTTTGATTAACTTTTATAGTGTTTTTTTATATCGGATTTTTATGATTGGCAGCTGTCACACACTAAAAGACGCTTTTTATAGCAAAAAAGTTTTTGCGTCTCCATATTTTGAGACCTATAATTTTTCCACATTTTGGTGCACAGAGTCATGTGAGGTCTTGTTTTTTGCGGGACGAGTTGATGTTTTTATTTTTAACATTTTCGGGCACATGACATTTTTTGATCGCTTTTTATTCTGATTTTTGTGAGGCAGAATGACCAAAAACCAGCTATTCATGAATTTCTTTTGGTTGAGGCGTTTATACCATTCTTCTTTTGGTAAAATTGATAAAGCAGTTTTATTCGTCGGGTCAGTACGATTACAGCGATAACTCATTTATATCTTTTTTTATGTTTTGGCGCTTTTATACGATAAAAGCTATTTTATAGAAAAAATAATTATTTTGGCATCGCTTTATTCTGAGGACTATAACTTTTTTATTTTTTTGCTTATGATGCTGTATGGCGGCTTTTCTTTTGCAGGACAAGATGACGTTTTCAGTGGTACCATGGTTATTTATATCCATCTTTTTGATCGCGTGTTATTCCACTTTTTGGTGAGCGGTATGATAATAAAGCGTTGTTTTTTGGCTCGTTTTTTTTCTTACGGTATTCACTGAAGGGGTTAACTAGTGGGACAGTTTTATAGGTTGGGTCATTACGGATGCGGTGATACTAAATAGGGGTACTTTTATTGTTTTTTTTTATTATTTAGATAAATGTATTTATGGGAATATTTTTTTTTCTTTATTTAGGAATTTTTTTTTTTTTTTTTTACACATGTGGAATTTTTTTTTTTTACTTTTTTACTTTGTCCCAGAGGGGGATATCACAGATCGCTGATCTGACAGTTTGCACAGCACTCTGTCAGATCAGCGATCTGACTGAGAGCGCTGCAGGCTTACCAGCGCCTGCACTGGACCCGGAAGTAATCCCTGCAGGACCCGGATGCAGCCCTGCGGCAATCTTGGATCCGGGGCCTGCAGGGATAGGAGGTAAGAAACGCTCAGAGCAACGCGATCACATCGCGTTGCTCCGGGGGTCTCAGGGAAGCACGCAGGGAGCCCCCTCCCTGCGCGATGCTTCCCTATACCGCCGGCACACTGCAATCATGTTTGATCGCAGTGTGCCGGGAGTTAATGTGCCGGGGCGGTCCGTGACCGCTCCTGGCACATAGTGCTGGATGTCAGCTGCGATAGTCAGCTGCAGCTGACACCCGGCCGCGATCGGCCGCGCTCCCCCCGTGAGCGCGGCCGATCGCATATGACGTACTATCCCGTCACTGGGAATTAAGTCCCAGGTCACCTCGATGGGATAGTAAGTCATATGGGATTAAGGGGTTAATAATTTGGATCTTCAGATTTGCTTTTCCAAATGCATTCAAAGTAGCAGAACATTCCTCAACATTAATAATGTCATTGATCGTATGCCAAGAGCACTCGATACTGAATAAATAGAAATGTTTTGAATTTTTTTTCCATTTTGTCATCATTTGCATATTATTAAAATGTCTATCCATCCTGTTATTTTAGTAATTCCTCAACTTTTTATTCTTGATGTAACAATTTCAATGTTGTATCTCAATACTTTTTGCTGCACTCCAGCTTCATTATTTCACAATTATTTTATTATTTATAGTAAATAATATATACAGCTCTCTCCTTCATGTATTATTTCCATCTCACTGTACATAAGTTACTATCAGAAAGTATAATTTTATTGGTGACTTGTCATTTCAAAAGCAAAAGTGCTGGAACTCTTGTTTGCCGCCAATGACTCAGAATCAATGTTTAGCTAATAGCAAAATGTTGACAGCAAGGTCCCTGGGATCAGGATATGAGAAAAGATAAATTTCTGTAGCTGGATTACTAATTCATCAGCTACAAATGAAGTGAACAAAAAATCCCTTTTATTCTAATATTTTCTAACAGTGGTTTATGTGGAAACCATTAGACAGACTATACTCGATATACATGCAGGCTGAAAATGGATAGTTTTTGATCTGAACATACAGTTCTCAACATCGAAATTGCAACACAGAGAAGAAAAAGTCATGAAGTTATGGAAATCATAGAATGGATAGACATGTTAATGATGAGCAAATTATGAAAAATAGAAACAACATTTTCAAAACGTCTTGATTTATTCAGTATTGAGTACCACGAGCAGAAAACCCTAATTTAAACTTCAACAGATTTGTCGGATAAAAAGGAAGAGTGGTGTAGAAAAGTTAATTGTTAAGTTGTCTCTTAGCGTACATGAGAGGGGCTTGTGAGGGTAGATGGACATTTTTTCTTACCTATATTCTTCTCATTTTCACGGAGAAGATATAGTAAGTATCTGACTATTTGATGGTACACTGAAAATTTATCAATCACTCAAGGTGAGTTGTCTACAAAACAAATTCACATCTACAGTGGGTATGGAAAGTATTCCGACCCCTTTAAACTTTTCACTCTGTTTCATTGCAGCCATTTGGTAAATTCAAGAAAGTTCATTTTTTTCTCATTAATGTACACTCTGCACCCCATCTTGACTTAAAAAAACACAAATGTAGTAATTTTTGCAAATTTATTAAAAAAGAAAAACTGAAATATCACATGGGCATAAGTATTCAGACCCTTTGCTCAGTATTGAGTAGAAGCACCCTTTTGAGCTAGTACAGTCATGAGTCTTCTTGGGAATAATGCAACAAGTTTTTTCACACCTGGATTTGGGGATCCTCTGCCATTCTTCCTTGCAGATCCTCTCTAGTTCCGTCAGGTTGGATGGTGAACGTTGGTGGACAGCCATTTTCAGGTCTCTCCAGAGATGCTCAATTGGGTTTAGGTCAGGGCTCTGGCTGGACCAGTCAAGAATGGTCACAGAGCTGTTCTAAAGCCACTCCTTTGTTATTTTTGCTGTGTGCTTATGGTCACTGTCTTGTTGGAAGGTGAACCTTTGGCCAAGTCTAAGGTCCAGAGCACTCTGGAAGAGGTTTTCATCCAGGATAGCTCTGTACTTGGGCGCACTCATGTTTCCTTCAAAGACAACCAGCCATCCTGTCCCTGCTGCTGAAAAACACCCCCATAACATGATGCTGCTACCACCATGTTTCACTGTTGGGATATTATTGAGCAGGTGATGAGCAGTGCCTGGTTTTCTCCACACATACCAATTAGAATTATCACTAGTGTTGAGCATTCCGATACCGCAAGTATCGGGTATCGGCCGATATTTGCTGTATCGGAATTCCGATACCGAGATCCGATACTTTTGTGGTATCGGGTATCGGTGTCGAAACAACATTAATGTGTAAAATAAAGAATTAAAATAAAAAATATTGCTATACTCACCTCTCCGACGCAGCCTGCACCTTACCGAGGGAACCGGCAGCGTTGTTTGCTTAAAATTCGCGCTTTAACTTCCTTACTTGAAGTCCCGGCTTGTGATTGGTCGCGTGCCGCCCATGTGACCAATCACAAGCCGTGACGTCACGGGAGGCAGGAGATGCGCGCATTTTAAAATGCGCGCGTGTCCTGCCTCCCGTGACGTCACGGCTTGTGATTGGTCGCGTCGCCCATGTGACCGCGACGCAACCAATCACAACGCCGGAACGTAATTTTAAAATCCTGAAGGACCTAAAATTACGTCACGGCTTGCTGTGATTGGTCGCGTCGCGGTCACATGGGCGGCGCGCGACCAATCACAAGCCGGGACTTCAAGTAAGGAAGTTAAAGCGCGAATTTTAAGCAAACAACGCTGCCGGTTCTCTCGCTGAAGTCCAGGCTGCGTCGGAGAGGTGAGTATAGCAATATTTTTTATTTTAATTCTTTATTTTACACATTAATATGGTTCCCAGGGCCTGAAGGAGAGTTTCCTCTCCTTCAGACCCTGGGAACCATCAGGAATACCGTCCGATACATGAGTCCCATTGACTTGTATTGGTATCGGGTATCGGTATCGGATTAGATCCGATACTTTCCGATACCGATACTTTCAAGTATCGGACGGTATCGCTCAACACTAATTATCACTAAAAAGGTCTATCTTCGCCTCATAAGACCAGAGAATCTTATTTCTCGTAGTCTGGGAGTCCTTCATGTGTTTTTTAGCAAACTCTATGCGGGCTTTCATATGTCTTGCACTGAGGAGATATTAATGTCTTCAAAAGGAGATTTGTAGTTAAATTTCCGCGCTGCCGCTAAGATGAATTTCAGGAGAGTATAGTTGATTCACAGTGGTTTTATTCAACGCGTTTCAGGGGTCTCATGCCCCCTTCATCAGGAAATACCACACAGAATATACAGGCATCACAGGTATAAATAGTTTTGCTAGGTTAAAAAAATGAGCTCCACCAGGTCAGATGACTCAAAGTTCAATGATAACACACAATTAACAATTCAAACGATTAGAGAGGTATATACAATGACAAAATACAATGACTTCTTTTATGTTTCTAGACAATAGTTCCAAATTTGCAACATTAAGGAGGAAATTTAAAATAAAATTAAAAAAAAAAAAAAAAATCTCTACTTAAATGGACAAGAACCTGTAAGAAAAAGAGCTACTCCAGTTCAGAAGCGAATGCCTTACAGATGGACTACCGTGTGGAATCAACAAGTTGCTATTTTCTTATCGTGAATCCATTGGAATCTTTACATTAAATGTGGAATAAAATCATGCTTTATTATTTTCCATTAAAAAATATAAATATATATATGAAAATTAATTTGTCGTGGTTTGGGGTGATCTAAAATTACGAAAATTATAATTAGTGAGTTTAAAATGCGACTACATCAATGAAGCTAATAGGATTTTATCTGACACTGATTATTACGTAAAAAGCTCTTTGAGTAACTACTCCAACTCTATTAAAGCCTATAATGCTCTTATCGCTGAGGGGGTTTCACAGAATATCTTTAATAGTAAGGAGAAGAATTTTTTAATCATTAAGAACCCCAGTATCCCTTTTTTTTACCATCTGCCAAAAGTGCACAAAAGTCTTCATAATCCCCCTGGCAGACCGATAATTGCAGGTATCAATTCTCTAACCTCAAATTTAGCCCACTATATCGATAGGATAATGTTACCGCATGTGTTTAATCTAAAAAGTCACCTCAGAGACTCAACCCATCTATTGTGTTTACTGCAAGAGGTCACTTGGAAACCGCATTATGTATTTATTACTATGGATGTTACAGCTTTTTACTCTAATATTGCACATGATGTTGGCACAAATTGTTTTTATCAATTTTTAAAATCTGATAATAGGCTTTCTTCGGCACAAAAGGATTTTATTATAAAAGGAATTGATTTTATACTGAAAAACAATTATTTTATTTTTGATAAATTATTTTATCAACAAATCAAGGGGACCGCAATGGGCTCGAAGGTAGCGCCTACGTTTGCTAACCTTTTTATGGGGATTTTTGAAGAAATTTTTATTCTTAATGAGAATTGGTGTAAAAATATTATTTTATATAAGAGATTCATTGATGATTTATTTTTTATTTGGGACAACTCCACTAATAATATTGAAAATTTTATCCAGACAATACATTTTAATAGTTGGAATCTTTCTTTTACAGTAGTCCATAATAATTTTTTAATCAATTTTTTAGATGTCACCCTTTTTGTTAAAGAAGAAAAGATTTGTAGTAAAACATTTTTTTAAAAAGTAGATACTAATGGTTACATCCATTACAGTAGTGGACACTACAACAAATGGTTAAATAATATTCCCAGCAACCAATTTAACCGTATCAGAAAGAACTGTTCATTAGACACAGACTTCAAAGAGCAGTCTAATGTTTTAAAGAAAAGATTTTGTGCCCAGAACTATCCTTCACATTTAATTAAAAATGCCTTCAAAAACTCTATTAAATTAAATCAGGGAACATTATTAGAGCAGAAAGAAAAAAGAGTAACTAATAATAATTATGCACTGAACTTCATAACACAATTTTCCACCGAACACAAGGAAATCCGTAAAATTTTCCACAAAAATTGGCACATACTGCTAAATGATCCTATTTTGAATAGAATTCTTCCAAGAAATCCGGGGATCACATTTCGAAGAGCCCCCACAATTAAGGACTTAATAGCCCCTAGCCGCCTGAGATCCCATACAGGGGCCAATGGGTTTCTCACCAGTAATTCCACCAAAGGAATTTTTAAATGTGGCACAAAAAATTGCTTATGCTGTTCCAGCATAAATCATAAATCTGATTGTATAATTTCCTGCTCCACTAAAGAAAAATTTATGATTCCTTTTTTTCTGAATTGCAATTCTGACTTTGTAATATATGTTATTGAATGTCCCTGTGGTAAACAGTATGTGGGGAGAACCACACAGCCCCTTCACCTCAGACTGAATTCCCATCGTCACAATATAAAAAAAGGCTTACTCACTCATGGTCTGTCCAGACATTATGCCCTAGTGCATAATAAGGACTTTAAACTATTAAAAATCAGCCCTATTGATCATATACCTAAGCATGTACCTAATAGATCCATGAAACTAAATAAGAAATAAGTATATTGGATCTACAAATTAGGGAGCCTAAAACCACAAGGCTTAAATGAAATAACTGAGGTTTTCATCTGAATAGTACTTTTTTTTTTTTTTTCTTCTCCACCCCCCCACTTTTATATTTTTATTTATTTATATATATTTAAAGAAACTACCAAGGTTTTATCTGAATGCGTAGCCCTCCCCCCTTTTTTATGAATTTGATATATCTATATTTATTTTTTTATTGATATATCTAGATTTATATTTTTATTTGTATAGTTATGATTGATTTTTTTAATCCTTTGTGCTGTGAGCCACCTAAGATTTAAATTTACATTTTCATTTAGGATTATCTTGGAGTCATTCATTGATATGTTTAGTTGTAATTTCCTCAAACTCCTCATGTGGGCATAGTCTGAGTCTGCCCTGGAGAGGAGCGTTTTCACTCCTTTATTACATACAAATTGTCTCCATCACAACTGTGTCCTGAATAATGGTTTTTGACTCTTGAGATTAAATCCAGGGAGCTGGTGCTGATTGTGGCAGCTTCACAGGGTGTAATGACCCCTCCCGACAGGAGCACTTAACTCAATCATCCTTTTCTCTGCTGCCAGGCGTCCCAGTTTATCTGCTGTTCTTTGAGGCCACCGAGTGCTGTGTATTCATTCATTCCCCTCCCTTGGCAATGTTATATTGTCTCTTGTTAAATATATCTATTATTGGTCCTTGGACAGGTGAAGTGTCACTTTCATTTTGTTTCTGCGCTCACTTCGAGCGCTGGTTTGCTGCTTAAATTGTTACTCTTATGTACATGACGCAATTTTAAACTCACTAATTATAATTTTCGGAATTTTAGATCACCCCAAACAACGACAAATTAATTTTCATATATATATTTATATTTTTTAATGGAAAATAATAAAACATGATTTTATTCCACATTTAATGTAAAGATTCCAATGGATTCACGATAAGAAAATAGCAACTTGTTGATTCCACACGGTCGTCCATCTGTAAGGCATTCGCTTCTGAACTGGAGTAGCTCTTTTTCTTACAGGTTCTTGTCCATTTAAGTAGAGATTTTTTTTTTTTTTTTTTTTATTTTAAATTTCCTCCTTAATGTTGCAAATTTGGAACTATTGTCTAGAAACATAAAAGAAGTCATTGTATTTTGTCATTGTATATACCTCTCTAATCGTTTGAATTGTTAATTGTGTGTTATCATTGAACTTTGACACTGAGTCATCTGACCTGGTGGAGCTCATTTTTTTAACCTAGCAAAACTATTTATACCTGTGATGCCTGTATATTCTGTGTGGTATTTCCTGATGAAGGGGGCATGAGACCCCTGAAACGCGTTGAATAAAACCACTGTGAATCAACTATACTCTCCTGAAATTCATCTTAGCGGCAGCGCGGAAATTTAACTACAAATCTCCTTTTGAAGACATTAATTTCTCTGGTCGGTGGACCTGTGGATCTGCAGCAGCCGCTATCTACATGCTCTAATCTCATCCTAACCAGGTGAGCAAATTTGGTGTATATTCTCCTCTATGTAACGTGGATAAGACCCTATTGCGCTTTTTGTCTCCCCATTGTTTTGCAATAGTTGCACTGAGGAGAGGCTTCCGTCAGGCTACTCTGCCATAAAGGCCCGACTGGTGGAGGGCTGCAGTGATAGTTGACTTTGTGAAAATTTTCTCCCATCTCCATACTGCATCTCTGGAGCCCAGCCACAGTGATTGGGGTTCTTCTTTACCTCTCTCACCAAGGCTTTTCTCCCATGATTGCTTAGTTTGGCTGGACGGCCAGGTCTAAGAAGACTTCTGGTGGTCCCAAACTTCTTCCATTTAAGGATTATGGAAGCCACTGTGCTCTTAGGCACCTTGAGTACAGCAGAAATTCTGTGGTAACCTTGGCCAGTTCTGTGCCTTGCCACAATTCTGTGTCTGAGCTCCTTGGCCAGTTCCTGTGACCTCATGATTCTCATTTGGTCTGACATGCACTGTGAGCTGTGAGGTCTTATATAGACAGGTGTGTGCCTTTCCAAATCAAGTCCTATCAGTTTAATTAAACACAGCTGGAAAGACACAGATGAAAAACAAAGATGAAAGAGTAGAATCATCTCAAGGAGGATCACAAGGAAATGGACAGCATGTGACTTCAATATGAATGTCTGAGCAAAGGGTCCGAATACTTATGACCATGTGATATTTCAGTTTTACTTTTTTATTAAATTTGCAAACAATACATTTCTGTTTTTTTCCAGTCAAGATGGGGTGCAGAGTGTATGTTAATGTGAAAAAAATGAACTTTTTTGAATTTACCAAATGGCTGCAATGAAACAAAGAGTGAAAAATTTAAAGGGGTCTGAATACTTTCCGTACCCACTGTACAGTGAGTGAATTCTTATAGAAGGTTTGCATCAGAGAAAAAGTTAAATCCACCTATAAGAGTGCCTGTCCTGTTTTAGAAAAAGAATAAGTAGTGAGATTAACAATGTACAGACCACCCTCATGACCCCCTCACACCGAATTGTTGTGCTGTCACATGTACTTCCTCCATCGGCCAGTCCCTCTCTCAAGCCTTTTTGTTCTGGATGTTCATGTGATTTTCTTCACCTTCCCTCCTTCTTCCATGCTTTGACTGTGTTTCTGACTCAATTTCCTTTTCTCGTTGTGCATCACAGGTAATATTATGAAGAACTGTACCTAGTTAGGTTAGGCTATGGTTGAACTAGATGGACTTAAAGTCTTCCTTCAACCCTAATAACTATATTACTATGTTACTATGTAGTTAACATCATTGTTATACAATATTTAAAGAATTTTACAATCCCCCTGAAGAAGCAATAGTGAGATTAATCTGCATGGTCTCTTCCCTTCCATCTCCCTGCTAACCACCACCTTTCTACAACTTTCCACATGTCTTCTACCTTCTATGTATTTGTGTACACTTCCAATTGTTATGCATATATAGTATTTCTTTAAGTATTTTTGATTATTGATTTACTTTGCACTTGTTGTAGTCTTCCCTGAGGACTCATTGTCTCTTTTATTATTTGGTATGAACCATTTTTTGTATATTTTCTAATTGAGTGGTCACATAGGGTCACTATGTTGCAATAGGTGCTTTGAGCATATGAAAAGATACCATGTTTTCACCTGGGATATTGTCAGACTCTTAACTTTGTGTCTTTATAATGGTAAACTAAATAGCAAAGCCACTAGAGACTCAAGGTCTACAAAAATTCAATTTTCAACAGCAGAAAAAAAGGCAGCAACACTTACCTGCCCAGATCTTGAAACAAATGCACTGCAGGGTGCAGCCAGCCCATAAAGCAAGATGTTAGCAACACAGGTGCAAAATACCAGATCAACAGCCACTCTCAACATACCCACTCCTGGAGGGGGTGACTGCCCAGTATACAATTGCACAATAAAGGCCTACATAGGGCGTTGTTCACACAATGGTACTGCATAGTGTCTGGTTCACAGCCTGTTAGTCACGCCTATGTGGGCCTTTATTGTGCAATTGTATACTGGGCAGCAGGGCCGGCTCCAGGTTTTCATGGGCCCTGGTGAAAGAGTCCCGGTGGGCCCCTTTAACACATACCACAATTCAAAATACACCGATACGGCAGAGAAATATAGGTATAGTACAATCCCAAAGATTTCACTTACTTCTTATATTACATGAGTGATATCTATTGTACATTCTACATTAGCTCAGAAACCGGACAGTACAGTCCTCTATAAAGAATAATGAGCCCCATATATTGCTCCAAACAGAATAATGAGCCCCATATATTGCTCCAAATAGAATAATGAGCCCCATACATTGCTCCAAACAGAATAATGAGCCCTATATTATGCTCCAAACAGAATAATGAGCCCCATATATTGCTCCATACAGTATAATGGGCAGCACGTAGTACTCCATACAGAATAATGAGCCCCATATAATGCTCCATACAGTATAATAGGCACCTCCTAATTGTGTAAAAAAATGTTTGATTTCTGTGTCTGTGTCGTCCATTTGTCTGGAAGGCATTCAGGAGTACCTAAAGAACTATGGAGACATTTTTTCCGAAATGGATGCTGAAGTTTTACCACCACACCGCCCATTTGATTGTGCCATTGACCTGGCTCCAGGTGTTAAATTGCCCAAGGCCCGCTTGTATAACCTCTCTGGTCCTGAGCGGGCTACTATGAGAGAATACATTTCTGAGAATCTCTGCAAGGGGCACATTCGTCCTTCTGTTTCTCCTGTGGCGGCAGGGTTCTTTTTTGTTAAAAAAAAAGATGGTGGTTTACGCCCATGCCTCGATTTTCGGGTGCTGAACAAGATCACTGTAAGAAATACATACCCCTTCCCACTTATTCCCGATTTGTATAACCAGTTGTCGGGGCTAAGTTGTTTTCTAAATTGGATCTGCGGGGGGCATATAACCTTATCTGGGTACATGAGGGGGATGAGTGGAAAACTGCTTTTCTCACTAATGAGGGGTTGTTTGAGAACTTAGTCATGCTTTTTGGTCTGACAAATGCACCAGCAGTCTTCCAGAATTTCATCAATCATGTGTTCTCTGACTTTATTGGGCATTTTATGGTTGTGTATGTGGATGACATACTCGCTCAATAAACAGGCTCACATTGGTTACCTTCGGGCAGTTCTCCAAAGGTCCTGGGAGAACTGTTTCTTTGCTAAGTTAGAGAAATGCTCATTCTTTGTTCAGGATCTGTCTTTTCTGGGGTGCATTGTGTCTGCTAAGGGGCTTTGCATGGATCTTAAGAAGGTGCAGGCCATTGTTGATTGGGTTCAACCTCGAGATTTGAAAGGTCTGCAGCGTTTCTTAGGGTTCGTGAATTATTATGGCAATTTTATAAAGGGGTTCTCGCAGGTAGTTAAACGTCTCCCCGATCTGACTCAAAAGGGGGCTGAAATAAAGAATTGGTCAGCCGCAGCAGTGGCGGCGTTTCAGACTTTAAAAAAAATGTTTCAAGTCCGCTCCAGTTCTAATTTAACCGGACCCATCTGAACCATTTATTGTTGAGGTGGATGCCTCAGAGGTGGGGTGGGGGCGGTGTTGTCCCAGGGTCCCACCACTTTGACCAATTTGAGACCCTGTGCCTTCTTCTCTAAAAAGTTATTTCTTGCAGAGAGAAATTATGATGTTGGGAAACGTGAACTTCTGGCTGTGAAGTTGGCCTTTGAAGAATGGAGGAATTTTTTGGAGGGGGCTGTCCACCCTATTACCATGGTTACGGACCACAAGAACCTGGCTTACATTAAGTCTGCTAAGAGGTTGACTCCTAGGCAGGCGAGATGGTCGCTTTTTTTTCCCCAATTCCAATTCTCCATCACCTTTCGGCCAGAAACCAAAAATGTCAGGGCTGATGCTTTGTCCCGTAGTCTGGATATATTGTCTCCCCCGAACCGCCATCCGCCATTCTTCAACCCTGGCGAAGCTCAGCCTCAGGCCCCTCAGTCTAAGCCGGTGGGTAAGCTTTTTGTACCAGTTCAGTTTCGTCTCAGGGTCTGTTGGGAGTTCCATGACTCCGTTCTGGGTGGGCATCCAGGGACCTCAACCACCCGGAGGGCCTTTGCTAAGGTATTCTGCTGGTCCTCCTTAGTCTCTGATTTTGGGGAATTTGTCTCTGCTTGTGAGGCATGTGCCCATGCAAAAAAAAACCATTACCAGCTGGCCGGGGAATTGGTCTCTCTGCCAATTCCTGATAGACCATGGACCATTTGTCCATG
Organism: Ranitomeya variabilis; assembly: GCF_051348905.1. NCBI lineage: Eukaryota > Metazoa > Chordata > Amphibia > Anura > Dendrobatidae > Ranitomeya > Ranitomeya variabilis. The sequence continues at coordinate 510,121,740 of NC_135233.1, forward strand.
GATTTTATCACTAATCTTCCTCCTTCCAAGGGTAATATCGTCATTTGAGTAGTGGTGAACAGGTTTAGTAAACAGGCACATTTTGTACCCTTGACGGCTTTACCTAATGCAGAGACGTTGTCTGGATTGTTTGTGGAGCATGTGGTGTGGTTGCATGGGGTACCCCAGAATATGGTGATAGGGGGGTGCAGTTTGTTTTCAGATTTTGGAGGGTGTTTTGTAGACGGTTGGGTATTGATCTATCCTTCTCGTCCGCTTATAACTAGTGTTGAGCATTCCGATACCGCAAGTATCGGGTATCGGCCGATACTTGCGGTATCGGAATTCCGATACCGGGATTCCGATACTTGCCGCGTATCGGATACCGGAATCGGAAGTTCCAAGATTCAAAATGCAGAAATTCAGCCAATGAGAATGATTCCAAGTGTGGGCACATCCTGTTTAGCATGGAGGGCATGAAACTACTGGCAAGGCTGTGATTGGCTGCTGAAATGATGTCATGCTGCAGTTTAAAAGTCGCTGGCGCCATTTTGCGATCACTCTGCTGTGAATTCAGTTAGTGACAGGACGCTGTTTGCTGACTGAGGGACAGTTTAGAGATAGCGATTTGCTTCTTTGTGCTTTCCAAAGGCTAATTTAGCAACCGCTGTGTTCACCTACTATTCACCTTGCTTTTGCCTTGTAGCGCTGTTTTCACAGCGATCTGCAAGGTCTGTGTGTGTGTGTGTGTGTGTGAGTGCAGCCCACTCTCTAGTCTGAGTGCAGCCACATAGGCCATCCATAGCTGGTTGTATTCAGTTCAGGGAGGGTGGTTCATTGCCTCATACTGTTCTTTTTTTTTTTTTTTTTTTTCAAGTAGTGTAGTCTGCTGCTAATTTATTCAAAAAAATCCTATTAGTGTCTTTCCACCCGTCTCCAGCTAATTTGTGGAAAAACACTACATAGGATAAAGTAGAGGAGGGTTTTTGGGCCTTGCAGCGCCGTTTACGGCTGTCTGCACGGTCTCCGTGTGACTGCAGCTCGCCCTGTAGTCTGTGAGCAGCCATAGCCTGGTTGTCTCCAGCTCAGGGTTGTTCACTGCGTCATACCGCCAAATCAATTTTAATTTTTTTTCAAGTAGTGTAGTCTGCTGCTAATTTATTTAAAAAAATCCTATTAGTGTCTTTCCACCCGTCTCCAGCTAATTTGTGGAAAAACACTACATAGGATAAAGTAGAGGAGGGTTTTTGGGCCTTGCAGCGCCGTTTACGGCTGTCTGCACGGTCTCCGTGTGATTGCAGCTCGCCCTGTAGTCTGTGAGCAGCCATAGCCTGGTTGTCTCCAGCTCAGGGTTGTTCACTGCGTCATACCGCCAAATCAATTTTCTTTTTTTTTCAAGTAGTGTAGGTTGCTGCTAATTTATTTAAAAAAATCCTATTAGTGTCTTTCCACCCGTCTCCAGCTAACTTGTGGAAAAACACTACATAGGATAATGTAGAGGAGGGTTTTTGGGCCTTGCAGCGCCGTTTACATCTGTCTGCATGGTCTCCGTGTGACTGCAGCTCTATCTGTTGTCAGTTCAGCCCCCAAAAAATAAATAAATAATAAAGTTCACCAAACACACCAGTGACACCACTTTCCATTTGTGTAGGCCACATTAGCTCATATTAAAGTCTAGTCCACACTTTAGAAAATTAGTGTTTCTTATACCTGTTAGGAGGAGTTGCTCAGGAATAAGCACACAAATCCGTTAGTACTTTTCTGCTTATCTTTATCAGTCAACCAAGATGAAGAAGGCAGTGAGTAAGGCACGTGGGCGTGGGCGTGGGCGCGGAGCAGGGAGGGGACGTGGGGATTCTGTGCCTGCTGCGGGCACCGGTGACTCATCAGCACCCACTTTCACCAGGCAACAGTCGTTCATGCGCAGCTTTGTGTCAGAGCGCCGTACACCGCTGCTGCGTCAAGAACAAATTGAAGCTGTTGTCGGATGGATGGCAGCTAATGCATCAACTTCCATTAGTGCCACATCCTCTCAGACACAGAGCACTGGAGAGCAGCCATCTGTCTCTTCACCACCTGCCAAATTGCCCAGGCAGACAGAGAGCCCAGGACAGGAGCCGTCTCTACTTCTGTTCTCTGAATCTCTTGGCTTGGAAACAGGGGGCCAGCCAAGCAGCATTGGAGAAATGGAAGAAGAGGCAGGGTGCAGTGATGCCCAACAGCTTTTTCTGTCTTCCTCTGAAGAGGCGGGTGGGCCAGTGGCTCCGGTCACCACATCGCAGGCCGCATCAGCTGATGATGACACTCAGGTGCCACTTACTGGTGCGTGCTCTGCTGCTGAGACTACCCAGGAGGAGCAGTTGGGGGCAGAGGGTAGTGTAGATGATGAGGTCCTCGACCCATCTTGGCGTGAGGGACAGGAAGGTGGTGGGAGCAGCTCTGAGGAAGAGATTCCCCGTACGGCCCAAAGAGGGAGGGGGAAGACTGCGGATCCTGCAGCCTCCGCTTTGGCACCCGTTAGGAGCATGTCTCTTCCAAAAGCCAAAAAGGGCGCTCCCAAGACTTGCAGTGCCTGGTCCTTTTTTGACACAGTTGCAGATGACATTTGCTATGTCAGATGCAAGGTGTGTCATCAAAAAGTCAAAAGAGGGAAAAATGTCAGCAACCTCAATACCTCCAACATGTGGAAACATGTGCGCAACAGGCACCCGGCGGAGTTAGAAAAACACACTGAAGGGGTAGGCCAACCAACAGCGGCAGCTACCACCTCTTCAGCTCGTGTTGCCTCTTCCTCTAGCTCACACGCAGCTGGTTCGGCTTCCTCCCAGGATCGCCGTGGAAGAACCTCTGGCCCTGTTGTCCAGAGACCCGCTGTAATTCCACCCGCAGCACCACTTTCCCAGTCATCCACACACTCCCAGCCCAGTCTACAGCCATCGGTAGTACAGGCATGGGAGAAAAGGCGGCCTTTCTCGTCAAACCACCCACGAGCACAGGCTCTGACTGCAGGCATTGCCAAACTTCTGTCACTGGAAATGCTGTCATTCAGGCTGGTGGAGACTGACAGCTTCCGTGACTTGATGTCATTGGCAGTCCCACAGTACAATGTGCCCAGCCGCTTTTACTTCAGCAGGCAAGCCGTCCCTGCCCTGCACAAGCATGTGGAGGGACACATAAAACACGCGCTACTGAACGCCGTCAGTAGCAAGGTCCACCTCACCACCGATGCGTGGACCAGTCAACATGGACAGGGGCGATACCTTTCCCTCACTGCCCATTGGGTTAATGTCGTTGAGCCGGGTACAGACCGTGCGAGTGGCGCAGGACGTGTCCTGCCCACTCCAAGGATTGCAGGAATCCATTCTGTACGCATTGACTCCTCCTCTTACACCAGTTCCTCAGAATCATCGCTGCAGGAGCCGTCACAGTCCACCTCCACATGGACCCGTGATGAACGTGTACCTGTTACGACCGACATGAGCACAGCCGTGGCCAAACGTCAACAGGCCGTGTTGAAATTAATTTTTTGGGGGAATCGTAGCCACACAGCGCAGGAGCTCTGGAATGCCATCAAGCAGGAGAGCGATGTGTGGTTTGTGCCAGCGAATCTCCAGCCAGGCATGGTAGTGTGTGATAATGGCCGAAATCTGGTGGCAGCTCTGGGCCTCGGCAACCTCACTCACATCCCATGTCTGGCACATGTGCTCAATTTGGTCGTGCAGAGCTTTTTGAGGGACTATCCGGATCTTGATGCACTGCTGCACAAGGTCCGCCTAGAGTGTGCTCACTTGCGGCGTTCCAGCACGGCAAAAGCGCGCATTGCGGCTCTGCAGCGCCGACACCGCCTGCCGGAACATCGCATCATATGTGACCTACCTACCAGGTGGAATTCCACGTTACATATGTTGGAGCGGTTATGTGAGCAGCAGCAAGCTGTAATGGAGTACCAGCTGCTTCAGGCGCAAAAAAGTCGCAGTCAGCGCCGTACAGACTTCACAACCACAGAGTGGGCCACTATGAATGACGTCTGCCAGGTTTTGCGTCCCTTTGATTATTCCACGCGGATGGCGAGTGCAGATGATGCACTAGTCAGCATGACTGTCCCCCTTATCTGCCTGCTTGAAAAATCACTGCAAGCGCTAAGGGATGATGTTGTGGAAGAGGTGGAGGATGAGGATTCACCATTTCCATCATCTTCTGGACAGTCAGCGCCACGTGGTTCCTCACAAACGCGTAGGCAGGGCACAGTTTGTGAGGAGGATGAGGAGGAGTCAATGGAGGAGGAAGACGTCCGTCCAGAGGAGGGAGTTACCGAATTGTCCAGTACTCAGTGTGTACAGCGAGGGTGGGGTGATGACGAGCAGGCAGAGATCACGCCTCCAGCAGGGGACAGCGTTTCTTGGGCAGTTGGCAGTCTGCAGCACATGGTGGATTACATGCTGCAGTGCCTGAGAAACGACCGCCGCATCGCCCACATTCTCAACATGTCTGATTATTGGGTGTTCACCCTCCTCGATCCTCGCTACCGGGACAACGTAGAAAGCCTCATCACACCGTTGAACCGGGAGCGAAAAATGCGGGAGTACCAAGACACACTGGTCAATTCCATCATCTTCTCCATTCCAACTGAGAGAAGTTCTGCTAGTGCATTCCAAAGCAGCTCAGTGCGTCCAGGCAGTGGTGGAGGCTCTGCACAAAGAGGGAGCAGAAGCAGTGCCTCTGCCCAAGGCAAGACCAGTATGGCCCAACTGTGGCACAGTTTTCTGTGCCCCCCACAAAAGTCTACACCATCACAGACGGCTCCAGTCAGCAGGAGGCAACGGTTCCGTCAGATGGTGACAGACTACATGTCTTGCCCTCTTGCTGTACTCCCAGACGGCTCTTCCCCTTTCAAGTTTTGGGTCTCAAAGCTGGATACATGGCCAGAGCTAAGCCAGTATGCATTGGAGGTGCTGTCTTGCCCTGCGGCCAGTGTATTATCAGAACATGTCTTTAGTGCTGCAGGTGGTGTACTAACTGACCGTCGCATGCGACTATCCTCCGATAACGTTGACCGGCTTACTTTCCTGAAAATGAACAAGGCCTGGATCTCGCAGGAATTTGCCACTCCTCCTCCTGATTAAATAATTAGGTCACTGTATACGTTATCCAGGTCTCCTGTTGTGTTCATCTTTCTACCACCTGAACTTAAATTCCTGGGCTCCAACACCGCCAGTTGAGGCTCAGAAGTGCCGTCTGCACAGTCAAAACATACGACCCAGTGTTATTGGGTTTCAGTAACGTCAGCTGATCCCCAGCTGTGTAGCCGGCAATGTGTCATGCGACCGCCACGCTGACACAACAACTGAAATGTAAGGGAATCTGTCCCCCCCCCCAAGGCGTTTGTTACTGAAAGAGCCACCTTGTGCAGCAGTAATGCTGCACAAGGAAAAGGTAGCTATTTTTGTTTAGCACCTTGCACACGCAGAACTTAACACTTATAAAATGTGTCCACTGATACCGTAACACCGTCCCGGAGGTGGGACTTTCCTTCGTAATGTGACGCAGCACAGCCGTCATTCCTACCCCCCCGGCGCCGCGCACCCGCTCCTCAGCGTTGTTTGATTCCGTCCCGGAGCCTGCGCTGTTATGTTATCCCGTGGCCAGGCACACTTAGCGCTGCCCGTCTTCTGGCATCATTTGGTGTCAGGATGGCTGCGCCTGTGCGGCCGCGCTGGCAGAGAGCCCGCCTCGCAGTGTCTTCTGATTTAATCCCACCGGGGGCCTGGGATCCATGGACATGCGCAGTGCATATCTGAACCTCCACCTCTCTCTCATCTCCCTATGGCTTCTTCAGACTGTTCGGTGTCAGCTGGTCCATAATAGCACGCCACGGCCGTGACACCGCACAGTCTTAAGAAGCCGTAGGGAGGGGAGTGAGAGGCGAGGATATGCACTGAGCATGTCCATGGATCCCAGGCCCGCGGTGGGATTAAATCAGAAGACACTGCGAGGCGGGCTCTCTGCCAGCGCGGCCGCACAGGCGCAGCCATCCTGACACCAAATGATGCCAGAAGACGGGCAGCGCTAAGTGTGCCTGGCCACGGGATAACATAACAGCGCAGGCTCCGGGACGGAATCAAACAACGCTGAGGAGCCAGTGCGCGTCGCCGGGGGGGTAGGAATGACGGCTGTGCTGCGTCACATTACGAAGGAAAGTCCCACCTCCAGGACGGTTTTACGGTTGCAGGGGACACATTTTATAAGTGTTTAGTTCTGTGTTTGCAAGGAGCATGATGAAAAGAGCCACCTTTTCCTTTTGCATCTTTTGTGCTGCACAAGCTGGCTCTTTCAGCTACAAACGCCTTGGGGGGGGGTTAAAGGTTCCCTTTCGACTTTCTCAGGCTTCGGCCTACATTGTGTTCCTCTGCTTTTCCACCTGTCCCTGGGCTCCAACACCGCCAGTTGCCGTCCAGAAGTGCTGTACGCACAGTCAACAGTCGCTCCTCTGTTATTGGGGTTCAGTAACGTCAGCTGTTCCCCTGCTGTGTGTGTGGCAATCCCTCCTACCTCCTCCAACCTCCTCCTCCTCCACCTGTCCCTGGGCTCCAACACCGCCAGTTGCCGTCCAGAAGTGCTGTACGCACAGTCAACAGTCCCTCCTCTGTTATTGGGGTTCGGTAACGTCAGCTGTTCCCCTGCTGTGTGTGTGGCAATCCCTCCTACCTCCTCCAACCTCCTCCTCCTCCACCTGTCCCTGGGCTCCAACACCGCCAGTTGCCGTCCAGAAGTGCTGTACGCACAGTCAACAGTCCCTCCTCTGTTATTGGGGTTCAGTAACGTCAGCTGTTCCCCTGCTGTGTGTGTGGCAATCCCTCCTACCTCCTCCAACCTCCTCCTCCTCCACCTGTCCCTGGGCTCCAACACCGCCAGTTGCCGTCCAGAAGTGCTGTACGCACAGTCAACAGTCGCTCCTCTGTTATTGGGGTTCAGTAACGTCAGCTGTTCCCCTGCTGTGTGTGTGGCAATCCCTCCTACCTCCTCCAACCTCCTCCTCCTCCACCTGTCCCTGGGCTCCAACACCGCCAGTTGCCGTCCAGAAGTGCTGTACGCACAGTCAACAGTCCCTCCTCTGTTATTGGGGTTCAGTAACGTCAGCTGTTCCCCTGCTGTGTGTGTGGCAATCCCTCCTACCTCCTCCAACCTCCTCCTCCTCCACCTGTCCCTGGGCTCCAACACCGCCAGTTGCCGTCCAGAAGTGCTGTACGCACAGTCAACAGTCCCTCCTCTGTTATTGGGGTTCAGTAACGTCAGCTGTTCCCCTGCTGTGTGTGTGGCAATCCCTCCTACCTCCTCCAACCTCCTCCTCCTCCACCTGTCCCTGGGCTCCAACACCGCCAGTTGCCGTCCAGAAGTGCTGTACGCACAGTCAACAGTCCCTCCTCTGTTATTGGGGTTCAGTAACGTCAGCTGTTCCCCTGCTGTGTGTGTGGCAATCCCTCCTACCTCCTCCAACCTCCTCCTCCTCCACCTGTCCCTGGGCTCCAACACCGCCAGTTGCCGTCCAGAAGTGCTGTACGCACAGTCAACAGTCCCTCCTCTGTTATTGGGGTTCAGTAACGTCAGCTGTTCCCCTGCTGTGTGTGTGGCAATCCCTCCTACCTCCTCCAACCTCCTCCTCCTCCACCTGTCCCTGGGCTCCAACACCGCCAGTTGCCGTCCAGAAGTGCTGTACGCACAGTCAACAGTCCCTCCTCTGTTATTGGGGTTCAGTAACGTCAGCTGTTCCCCTGCTGTGTGTGTGGCAATCCCTCCTACCTCCTCCAACCTCCTCCTCCTCCACCTGTCCCTGGGCTCCAACACTGCCAGTTGCCGTCCAGAAGTGCTGTACGCACAGTCAACAGTCCCTCCTCTGTTATTGGGGTTCAGTAACGTCAGCTGTTCCCCTGCTGTGTGTGTGGCAATCCCTCCTACCTCCTCCAACCTCCTCCAACCTCCTCCTCCTCCACCTGTCCCTGGGCTCCAACACCGCCAGTTGCCGTCCAGAAGTGCTGTACGCACAGAGCCAAACACCTCGCAAATGTGTTAGTGGGGTTCAGCACCGCCAGCTGTTCCCCTGCTGTGTATACGGCAACGTGTACTGCGACCGCCACGCAGGCACAACAAGTTAAATTTAAGGGAACCTGTCCCCCCCCCCACCAGGCGTTTGTTACTGAAGGAGCCACCTTGTGCAGCAGTAATGATGCAAAGGGAAAAAGTGCCTCTTTTCGTGGTGCTCCTTGCAGATGCTGAACCTAACACTTATGAAATGTGTCCCCTCACAGCGTTCAACCGTCCGGTAGGTGGAACTTTCCTTTGTCATGTGACGCAGCACAGCCGTCATTTTTACCCCCTTGGCGCCGTGCGCCGCCTCCTCAGCGTTGTTTGAATCTGTCCCGGAGCCTGCGCTGTTAGGTTACCCCTTGGCCATGCACACATTTCGCGCTGCCTGTCTTCTGACATCATTTGCTGTCAGGCTGGCTGCGCCTGTGTGTGTGCGCTGTCCGAGATTCAGCCTCGCAGTGTCGTGTAATGTAATCCCACCGCGGGCCTGGGATCCGTGGCCATGCGCAGTGCATATCCTCGCCTCTCACTCCCCTCCCTACGGCTTCTAAAGACTGTTCGGTGTCAGCTGATCCCTAATAGCATGCCACGGCCGTGACACCGCACAGTCTGAAGAAGCCGTAGGGAGGGGAGTGAGAGGTGAGGATATGCACTGCTAGGGAGGGGAGTGAGAGGTGAGGATATGCACTGCGCATGGCCACGGATCCCAGGCCCGCGGTGGGATTACATTACACGACACCGCGAGGCTGAATCTCGGACAGCGCACCCACACAGGCGCAGCCAGCCTGACAGCAAATGATGTCAGAAGACGGGCAGCGCGAAATGTGTGCATGGCCAAGGGGTAACCTAACAGCGCAGGCTCCGGGACAGATTCAAACAACGCTGAGGAGGCGGCGCACGGCGCCAAGGGGGTAAAAATGACGGCTGTGCTGCGTCACATGACAAAGGAAAGTTCCACCTACCGGACGGTTGAACGCTGTGAGGGGACACATTTCATAAGTGTTAGGTTCAGCATCTGCAATGACCATAATTAAAAGAGCTAAGTTTACCTTTTCCAGCATTAGTGGTGTACACGATGGCTCTTCCAGCTACAAACGCCTGGGGGGGGGGTTAAAGGTTTCCTTTCAACTTGCTCCAGTGCAGGCTTCGGCCTACACTCCGCTCCCCCTGCTCCTCCTGCTGACCCTGGGCTCTAACACCGCCAGTTGGGGCCCAGATGTGCTAGCTGCACAGAGAAAAACACCAGCCAATGTGTCAGTGGGGTTCAGCACCGCCAGCTGTTCCCCTGCTGTGCAGCCGGCAATGTGTCCTGCAACTGCCACGCAGGCACAACAGACCCAAAAGCTGCCGCCAGTGCAGGCTTCGGCCTACACTCTGCTCCATCTCCTCCTCCTGCTGACCCCGGGCTCCAACACCGCCAGTTGGGGCCCGGTACTGCTAGCTGCACAGAGAAAAACACCAGCCAATGTGTCAGTGGGGTTCAGCACCGCCAGCTGTTCCCCTGCTGTGCAGCCGGCATCGTGTCCTGCAAAAGCCACGCAGACACAAGAACTGAAATTGAAGGGAACCTGTCCCCCCTCCCCCAGGCGTTTGTACGTTTTAAAGGCCACCTTGTACAGCGGTAATGCTGCATGTGTGCAAGGTGGCTCATAAACGTATTCTCCTCGCACATGTGGAACTGAAAACACGTCTAAAATGTGTCCTCTGTGTGACCATTTAACCGTCCCGGTGGTGTGACTTTCCTTTGTAATGACACGCTGCAACCCCCTTGGTAGCGCTGCCCGTCTTCTGGCATCATTGTTTGGCTGCCTGCGCCTCTGCGGCCGCCCTGACCCACACAACGCCCCTCGTTGTCTTATTTATTGGGACTGCGAGGGTGTGATTGACGGGCATGATCAGTGCATCAGTTCGCCTGTCCCTCATCTCCTTCCGCCTTCTGCGGACTGTGCGGCTTCATGGCCGTGGCATGCGATAAGGGATCAGATGACGCCGCACAGTCTGAAGCGGGTGTAAGGACCCGAGTGTGAGAGGCGAACATATGTGCTGCGCCAGGCCCTGAATCCCAGCCCCGCAGTGTTTTAACAATGTTAAGACACTGCGGGGCTGGGATTCATGGTCATCGCGAACCGCACCGGCCGACATTAAATGATGCCAGAACATGGGCAGCGCTAACAGCGCTAGGCCAGGGGATCACACGACAGCGCAGACTCCTGTACAGCAAATAACAACGCTCAGGAGGCTGCACCCAGCACCAAGGTGGGATTCTTGACATCTGTGCTGCGTCTCATTACAAAGGGAACTCGCGCCTCCAACACAGTTTGACTGTTTAAAGGGCTAAATGTTATACGTGTTTCATTCAGCGTGTGCAAGGAGCGAAATTAAAAGAGCAACCTTTGACTTGTGCAGCACTACTGCTGCATAAGCTGTGGCTCTTCTACTTTGTAACCCCTGAGGGGGGGTTAAAGGTTACCTTTGAAATTGGTTCAATTAGGCTTCGGCCTACACTCTGCTCCCCCTGCAGAGCCCTGGGCTCCAACACCGCCAGTTGGGGCCCGGTACTGCTAGCTGCACAGAGAAAAACACCAGCCAATGTGTCAGTGGGGTTCAGCACCGCCAGCTGTTCCCCTGCTGTGCAGCCGGCAACGTGTCCTGCAACTGCCACGCAGGCACAACAGACCCAAAAGCTGCCGCCAGTGCAGGCTTCGGCCTACACTCTACTCCATCTCCTCCTCCTGCTGACCCCGGGCTCCAACACCGCCAGTTGGGGCCCGGTACTGCTAGCTGCACAGAGAAAAACACCAGCCAATGTGTCAGTGGGGTTCAGCACCGCCAGCTGTTCCCCTGCTGTGCAGCCGGCATCGTGTCCTGCAAAAGCCACGCAGACACAAGAACTGAAATTGAAGGGAACCTGTCCCCCCTCCCCCAGGCGTTTGTACGTTTTAAAGGCCACCTTGTACAGCGGTAATGCTGCATGTGTGCAAGGTGGCTCCTAAACGTATTCTCCTCGCACATGTGGAACTGAAAACACGTCTAAAATGTGTCCTCTGTGTGACCATTTAACCGTCCCGGTGGTGTGACTTTCCTTTGTAATGACACGCTGCAACCCCCTTGGTAGCGCTGCCCGTCTTCTGGCATCATTGTTTGGCTGCCTGCGCCTCTGCGGCCGCCCTGACCCACACAACGCCCCTCGTTGTCTTATTTATTGGGACTGCGAGGGTGTGATTGACGGGCATGATCAGTGCATCAGTTCGCCTGTCCCTCATCTCCTTCCGCCTTCTGCGGACTGTGCGGCTTCATGGCCGTGGCATGCGATAAGGGATCAGATGACGCCGCACAGTCTGAAGCGGGTGTAAGGACCCGAGTGTGAGAGGCGAACATATGTGCTGCGCCAGGCCCTGAATCCCAGCCCCGCAGTGTTTTAACAATGTTAAGACACTGCGGGGCTGGGATTCATGGTCATCGCGAACCGCACCGGCCGACATTAAATGATGCCAGAACATGGGCAGCGCTAACAGCGCTAGGCCAGGGGATCACACGACAGCGCAGACTCCTGTACAGCAAATAACAACGCTCAGGAGGCTGCACCCAGCACCAAGGTGGGATTCTTGACATCTGTGCTGCGTCTCATTACAAAGGGAACTCGCGCCTCCAACACAGTTTGACTGTTTAAAGGGCTAAATGTTATACGTGTTTCATTCAGCGTGTGCAAGGAGCGAAATTAAAAGAGCAACCTTTGACTTGTGCAGCACTACTGCTGCATAAGCTGTGGCTCTTCTACTTTGTAACCCCTGAGGGGGGGTTAAAGGTTACCTTTGAAATTGGTTCAATTAGGCTTCGGCCTACACTCTGCTCCCCCTGCAGAGCCCTGGGCTCCAACACCGCCAGTTGGGGCCCGGTACTGCTAGCTGCACAGAGAAAAACACCAGCCAATGTGTCAGTGGGGTTCAGCACCGCCAGCTGTTCCCCTGCTGTGCAGCCGGCAACGTGTCCTGCAACTGCCACGCAGGCACAACAGACCCAAAAGCTGCCGCCAGTGCAGGCTTCGGCCTACACTCTGCTCCATCTCCTCCTCCTGCTGACCCCGGGCTCCAACACCGCCAGTTGGGGCCCGGTACTGCTAGCTGCACAGAGAAAAACACCAGCCAATGTGTCAGTGGGGTTCAGCACCGCCAGCTGTTCCCCTGCTGTGCAGCCGGCATCGTGTCCTGCAAAAGCCACGCAGACACAAGAACTGAAATTGAAGGGAACCTGTCCCCCCTCCCCCAGGCGTTTGTACGTTTTAAAGGCCACCTTGTACAGCGGTAATGCTGCATGTGTGCAAGGTGGCTCATAAACGTATTCTCCTCGCACATGTGGAACTGAAAACACGTCTAAAATGTGTCCTCTGTGTGACCATTTAACCGTCCCGGTGGTGTGACTTTCCTTTGTAATGACACGCTGCAACCCCCTTGGTAGCGCTGCCCGTCTTCTGGCATCATTGTTTGGCTGCCTGCGCCTCTGCGGCCGCCCTGACCCACACAACGCCCCTCGTTGTCTTATTTATTGGGACTGCGAGGGTGTGATTGACGGGCATGATCAGTGCATCAGTTCGCCTGTCCCTCATCTCCTTCCGCCTTCTGCGGACTGTGCGGCTTCATGGCCGTGGCATGCGATAAGGGATCAGATGACGCCGCACAGTCTGAAGCGGGTGTAAGGACCCGAGTGTGAGAGGCGAACATATGTGCTGCGCCAGGCCCTGAATCCCAGCCCCGCAGTGTTTTAACAATGTTAAGACACTGCGGGGCTGGGATTCATGGTCATTGCGAACCGCACCGGCCGACATTAAATGATGCCAGAACATGGGCAGCGCTAACAGCGCTAGGCCAGGGGATCACACGACAGCGCAGACTCCTGTACAGCAAATAACAACGCTCAGGAGGCTGCACCCAGCACCAAGGTGGGATTCTTGACATCTGTGCTGCGTCTCATTACAAAGGGAACTCGCGCCTCCAACACAGTTTGACTGTTTAAAGGGCTAAATGTTATACGTGTTTCATTCAGCGTGTGCAAGGAGCGAAATTAAAAGAGCAACCTTTGACTTGTGCAGCACTACTGCTGCATAAGCTGTGGCTCTTCTACTTTGTAACCCCTGAGGGGGGGTTAAAGGTTACCTTTGAAATTGGTTCAATTAGGCTTCGGCCTACACTCTGCTCCCCCTGCAGAGCCCTGGGCTCCAACACCGCCAGTTGGGGCCCGGTACTGCTAGCTGCACAGAGAAAAACACCAGCCAATGTGTCAGTGGGGTTCAGCACCGCCAGCTGTTCCCCTGCTGTGCAGCCGGCAACGTGTCCTGCAACTGCCACGCAGGCACAACAGACCCAAAAGCTGCCGCCAGTGCAGGCTTCGGCCTACACTCTGCTCCATCTCCTCCTCCTGCTGACCCCGGGCTCCAACACCGCCAGTTGGGGCCCGGTACTGCTAGCTGCACAGAGAAAAACACCAGCCAATGTGTCAGTGGGGTTCAGCACCGCCAGCTGTTCCCCTGCTGTGCAGCCGGCATCGTGTCCTGCAAAAGCCACGCAGACACAAGAACTGAAATTGAAGGGAACCTGTCCCCCCTCCCCCAGGCGTTTGTACGTTTTAAAGGCCACCTTGTACAGCGGTAATGCTGCATGTGTGCAAGGTGGCTCATAAACGTATTCTCCTCGCACATGTGGAACTGAAAACACGTCTAAAATGTGTCCTCTGTGTGACCATTTAACCGTCCCGGTGGTGTGACTTTCCTTTGTAATGACACGCTGCAACCCCCTTGGTAGCGCTGCCCGTCTTCTGGCATCATTGTTTGGCTGCCTGCGCCTCTGCGGCCGCCCTGACCCACACAACGCCCCTCATTGTCTTATTTATTGGGACTGCGAGGGTGTTATTGACGGGCATGATCAGTGCATCAGTTCGCCTGTCCCTCATCTCCTTCCGCCTTCTGTGGACTGTGCGGCTTCATGGCCGTGGCATGCGATAAGGGATCAGATGACGCCGCACAGTCTGAAGCGGGTGTAAGGACCCGAGTGTGAGAGGCGAACATATGTGCTGCGCCAGGCCCTGAATCCCAGCCCCGCAGTGTTTTAACAATGTTAAGACACTGCGGGGCTGGGATTCATGGTCATCGCGAACCGCACCGGCCGACATTAAATGATGCCAGAACATGGGCAGCGCTAACAGCGCTAGGCCAGGGGATCACACGACAGCGCAGACTCCTGTACAGCAAATAACAACGCTCAGGAGGCTGCACCCAGCACCAAGGTGGGATTCTTGACATCTGTGCTGCGTCTCATTACAAAGGGAACTCGCGCCTCCAACACAGTTTGACTGTTTAAAGGGCTAAATGTTATACGTGTTTCATTCAGCGTGTGCAAGGAGCGAAATTAAAAGAGCAACCTTTGACTTGTGCAGCACTACTGCTGCATAAGCTGTGGCTCTTCTACTTTGTAACCCCTGAGGGGGGGTTAAAGGTTACCTTTGAAATTGGTTCAATTAGGCTTCGGCCTACACTCTGCTCCCCCTGCAGAGCCCTGGGCTCCAACACCGCCAGTTGGGGCCCGGTACTGCTAGCTGCACAGAGAAAAACACCAGCCAATGTGTCAGTGGGGTTCAGCACCGCCAGCTGTTCCCCTGCTGTGCAGCCGGCAACGTGTCCTGCAACTGCCACGCAGGCACAACAGACCCAAAAGCTGCCGCCAGTGCAGGCTTCGGCCTACACTCTGCTCCATCTCCTCCTCCTGCTGACCCCGGGCTCCAACACCGCCAGTTGGGGCCCGGTACTGCTAGCTGCACAGAGAAAAACACCAGCCAATGTGTCAGTGGGGTTCAGCACCGCCAGCTGTTCCCCTGCTGTGCAGCCGGCATCGTGTCCTGCAAAAGCCACGCAGACACAAGAACTGAAATTGAAGGGAACCTGTCCCCCCTCCCCCAGGCGTTTGTACGTTTTAAAGGCCACCTTGTACAGCGGTAATGCTGCATGTGTGCAAGGTGGCTCATAAACGTATTCTCCTCGCACATGTGGAACTGAAAACACGTCTAAAATGTGTCCTCTGTGTGACCATTTAACCGTCCCGGTGGTGTGACTTTCCTTTGTAATGACACGCTGCAACCCCCTTGGTAGCGCTGCCCGTCTTCTGGCATCATTGTTTGGCTGCCTGCGCCTCTGCGGCCGCCCTGACCCACACAACGCCCCTCGTTGTCTTATTTATTGGGACTGCGAGGGTGTGATTGACGGGCATGATCAGTGCATCAGTTCGCCTGTCCCTCATCTCCTTCCGCCTTCTGCGGACTGTGCGGCTTCATGGCCGTGGCATGCGATAAGGGATCAGATGACGCCGCACAGTCTGAAGCGGGTGTAAGGACCCGAGTGTGAGAGGCGAACATATGTGCTGCGCCAGGCCCTGAATCCCAGCCGTAACAATGTTAAGACACTGCGGGGCTGGGATTCATGGTCATCGCGAACCGCACCGGCCGACATTAAATGATGCCAGAACATGGGCAGCGCTAACAGCGCTAGGCCAGGGGATCACACGACAGCGCAGACTCCTGTACAGCAAATAACAACGCTCAGGAGGCTGCACCCAGCACCAAGGTGGGATTCTTGACATCTGTGCTGCGTCTCATTACAAAGGGAACTCGCGCCTCCAACACAGTTTGACTGTTTAAAGGGCTAAATGTTATACGTGTTTCATTCAGCGTGTGCAAGGAGCGAAATTAAAAGAGCAACCTTTGACTTGTGCAGCACTACTGCTGCATAAGCTGTGGCTCTTCTACTTTGTAACCCCTGAGGGGGGGTTAAAGGTTACCTTTGAAATTGGTTCAATTAGGCTTCGGCCTACACTCTGCTCCCCCTGCAGAGCCCTGGGCTCCAACACCGCCAGTTGGGGCCCGGTACTGCTAGCTGCACAGAGAAAAACACCAGCCAATGTGTCAGTGGGGTTCAGCACCGCCAGCTGTTCCCCTGCTGTGCAGCCGGCAACGTGTCCTGCAACTGCCACGCAGGCACAACAGACCCAAAAGCTGCCGCCAGTGCAGGCTTCGGCCTACACTCTGCTCCATCTCCTCCTCCTGCTGACCCCGGGCTCCAACACCGCCAGTTGGGGCCCGGTACTGCTAGCTGCACAGAGAAAAACACCAGCCAATGTGTCAGTGGGGTTCAGCACCGCCAGCTGTTCCCCTGCTGTGCAGCCGGCATCGTGTCCTGCAAAAGCCACGCAGACACAAGAACTGAAATTGAAGGGAACCTGTCCCCCCTCCCCCAGGCGTTTGTACGTTTTAAAGGCCACCTTGTACAGCGGTAATGCTGCTTGTGTGCAAGGTGGCTCATAAACGTATTCTCCTCGCACATGTGGAACTGAAAACACGTCTAAAATGTGTCCTCTGTGTGACCATTTAACCGTCCCGGTGGTGTGACTTTCCTTTGTAATGACACGCTGCAACCCCCTTGGTAGCGCTGCCCGTCTTCTGGCATCATTGTTTGGCTGCCTGCGCCTCTGCGGCCGCCCTGACCCACACAACGCTCCTCGTTGTCTTATTTATTGGGACTGCGAGGGTGTGATTGACGGGCATGATCAGTGCATCAGTTCGCCTGTCCCTCATCTCCTTCCGCCTTCTGCGGACTGTGCGGCTTCATGGCCGTGGCATGCGATAAGGGATCAGATGACGCCGCACAGTCTGAAGCGGGTGTAAGGACCCGAGTGTGAGAGGCGAACATATGTGCTGCGCCAGGCCCTGAATCCCAGCCCCGCAGTGTTTTAACAATGTTAAGACACTGCGGGGCTGGGATTCATGGTCATCGCGAACCGCACCGGCCGACATTAAATGATGCCAGAACATGGGCAGCGCTAACAGCGCTAGGCCAGGGGATCACACGACAGCGCAGACTCCTGTACAGCAAATAACAACGCTCAGGAGGCTGCACCCAGCACCAAGGTGGGATTCTTGACATCTGTGCTGCGTCTCATTACAAAGGGAACTCGCGCCTCCAACACAGTTTGACTGTTTAAAGGGCTAAATGTTATACGTGTTTCATTCAGCGTGTGCAAGGAGTGAAATTAAAAGAGCAACCTTTGACTTGTGCAGCACTACTGCTGCATAAGCTGTGGCTCTTCTACTTTGTAACCCCTGAGGGGGGGTTAAAGGTTACCTTTGAAATTGGTTCAATTAGGCTTCGGCCTACACTCTGCTCCCCCTGCAGAGCCCTGGGCTCCAACACCGCCAGTTGGGGCCCGGTACTGCTAGCTGCACAGAGAAAAACACCAGCCAATGTGTCAGTGGGGTTCAGCACCGCCAGCTGTTCCCCTGCTGTGCAGCCGGCATCGTGTCCTGCAAAAGCCACGCAGACACAAGAACTGAAATTGAAGGGAACCTGTCCCCCCTCCCCCAGGCGTTTGTACGTTTTAAAGGCCACCTTGTACAGCGGTAATGCTGCATGTGTGCAAGGTGGCTCATAAACGTATTCTCCTCGCACATGTGGAACTGAAAACACGTCTAAAATGTGTCCTCTGTGTGACCATTTAACCGTCCCGGTGGTGTGACTTTCCTTTGTAATGACACGCTGCAACCCCCTTGGTAGCGCTGCCCGTCTTCTGGCATCATTGTTTGGCTGCCTGCGCCTCTGCGGCCGCCCTGACCCACACAACGCCCCTCGTTGTCTTATTTATTGGGACTGCGAGGGTGTGATTGACGGGCATGATCAGTGCATCAGTTCGCCTGTCCCTCATCTCCTTCCGCCTTCTGCGGACTGTGCGGCTTCATGGCCGTGGCATGCGATAAGGGATCAGATGACGCCGCACAGTCTGAAGCGGGTGTAAGGACCCGAGTGTGAGAGGCGAACATATGTGCTGCGCCAGGCCCTGAATCCCAGCCCCGCAGTGTTTTAACAATGTTAAGACACTGCGGGGCTGGGATTCATGGTCATTGCGAACCGCACCGGCCGACATTAAATGATGCCAGAACATGGGCAGCGCTAACAGCGCTAGGCCAGGGGATCACACGACAGCGCAGACTCCTGTACAGCAAATAACAACGCTCAGGAGGCTGCACCCAGCACCAAGGTGGGATTCTTGACATCTGTGCTGCGTCTCATTACAAAGGGAACTCGCGCCTCCAACACAGTTTGACTGTTTAAAGGGCTAAATGTTATACGTGTTTCATTCAGCGTGTGCAAGGAGCGAAATTAAAAGAGCAACCTTTGACTTGTGCAGCACTACTGCTGCATAAGCTGTGGCTCTTCTACTTTGTAACCCCTGAGGGGGGGTTAAAGGTTACCTTTGAAATTGGTTCAATTAGGCTTCGGCCTACACTCTGCTCCCCCTGCAGAGCCCTGGGCTCCAACACCGCCAGTTGGGGCCCGGTACTGCTAGCTGCACAGAGAAAAACACCAGCCAATGTGTCAGTGGGGTTCAGCACCGCCAGCTGTTCCCCTGCTGTGCAGCCGGCAACGTGTCCTGCAACTGCCACGCAGGCACAACAGACCCAAAAGCTGCCGCCAGTGCAGGCTTCGGCCTACACTCTGCTCCATCTCCTCCTCCTGCTGACCCCGGGCTCCAACACCGCCAGTTGGGGCCCGGTACTGCTAGCTGCACAGAGAAAAACACCAGCCAATGTGTCAGTGGGGTTCAGCACCGCCAGCTGTTCCCCTGCTGTGCAGCCGGCATCGTGTCCTGCAAAAGCCACGCAGACACAAGAACTGAAATTGAAGGGAACCTGTCCCCCCTCCCCCAGGCGTTTGTACGTTTTAAAGGCCACCTTGTACAGCGGTAATGCTGCATGTGTGCAAGGTGGCTCATAAACGTATTCTCCTCGCACATGTGGAACTGAAAACACGTCTAAAATGTGTCCTCTGTGTGACCATTTAACCGTCCCGGTGGTGTGACTTTCCTTTGTAATGACACGCTGCAACCCCCTTGGTAGCGCTGCCCGTCTTCTGGCATCATTGTTTGGCTGCCTGCGCCTCTGCGGCCGCCCTGACCCACACAACGCCCCTCATTGTCTTATTTATTGGGACTGCGAGGGTGTTATTGACGGGCATGATCAGTGCATCAGTTCGCCTGTCCCTCATCTCCTTCCGCCTTCTGTGGACTGTGCGGCTTCATGGCCGTGGCATGCGATAAGGGATCAGATGACGCCGCACAGTCTGAAGCGGGTGTAAGGACCCGAGTGTGAGAGGCGAACATATGTGCTGCGCCAGGCCCTGAATCCCAGCCCCGCAGTGTTTTAACAATGTTAAGACACTGCGGGGCTGGGATTCATGGTCATCGCGAACCGCACCGGCCGACATTAAATGATGCCAGAACATGGGCAGCGCTAACAGCGCTAGGCCAGGGGATCACACGACAGCGCAGACTCCTGTACAGCAAATAACAACGCTCAGGAGGCTGCACCCAGCACCAAGGTGGGATTCTTGACATCTGTGCTGCGTCTCATTACAAAGGGAACTCGCGCCTCCAACACAGTTTGACTGTTTAAAGGGCTAAATGTTATACGTGTTTCATTCAGCGTGTGCAAGGAGCGAAATTAAAAGAGCAACCTTTGACTTGTGCAGCACTACTGCTGCATAAGCTGTGGCTCTTCTACTTTGTAACCCCTGAGGGGGGGTTAAAGGTTACCTTTGAAATTGGTTCAATTAGGCTTCGGCCTACACTCTGCTCCCCCTGCAGAGCCCTGGGCTCCAACACCGCCAGTTGGGGCCCGGTACTGCTAGCTGCACAGAGAAAAACACCAGCCAATGTGTCAGTGGGGTTCAGCACCGCCAGCTGTTCCCCTGCTGTGCAGCCGGCAACGTGTCCTGCAACTGCCACGCAGGCACAACAGACCCAAAAGCTGCCGCCAGTGCAGGCTTCGGCCTACACTCTGCTCCATCTCCTCCTCCTGCTGACCCCGGGCTCCAACACCGCCAGTTGGGGCCCGGTACTGCTAGCTGCACAGAGAAAAACACCAGCCAATGTGTCAGTGGGGTTCAGCACCGCCAGCTGTTCCCCTGCTGTGCAGCCGGCATCGTGTCCTGCAAAAGCCACGCAGACACAAGAACTGAAATTGAAGGGAACCTGTCCCCCCTCCCCCAGGCGTTTGTACGTTTTAAAGGCCACCTTGTACAGCGGTAATGCTGCATGTGTGCAAGGTGGCTCATAAACGTATTCTCCTCGCACATGTGGAACTGAAAACACGTCTAAAATGTGTCCTCTGTGTGACCATTTAACCGTCCCGGTGGTGTGACTTTCCTTTGTAATGACACGCTGCAACCCCCTTGGTAGCGCTGCCCGTCTTCTGGCATCATTGTTTGGCTGCCTGCGCCTCTGCGGCCGCCCTGACCCACACAACGCCCCTCGTTGTCTTATTTATTGGGACTGCGAGGGTGTGATTGACGGGCATGATCAGTGCATCAGTTCGCCTGTCCCTCATCTCCTTCCGCCTTCTGCGGACTGTGCGGCTTCATGGCCGTGGCATGCGATAAGGGATCAGATGACGCCGCACAGTCTGAAGCGGGTGTAAGGACCCGAGTGTGAGAGGCGAACATATGTGCTGCGCCAGGCCCTGAATCCCAGCCGTAACAATGTTAAGACACTGCGGGGCTGGGATTCATGGTCATCGCGAACCGCACCGGCCGACATTAAATGATGCCAGAACATGGGCAGCGCTAACAGCGCTAGGCCAGGGGATCACACGACAGCGCAGACTCCTGTACAGCAAATAACAACGCTCAGGAGGCTGCACCCAGCACCAAGGTGGGATTCTTGACATCTGTGCTGCGTCTCATTACAAAGGGAACTCGCGCCTCCAACACAGTTTGACTGTTTAAAGGGCTAAATGTTATACGTGTTTCATTCAGCGTGTGCAAGGAGCGAAATTAAAAGAGCAACCTTTGACTTGTGCAGCACTACTGCTGCATAAGCTGTGGCTCTTC
Source organism: Ranitomeya variabilis (assembly GCF_051348905.1). Classification (NCBI taxonomy): domain Eukaryota; kingdom Metazoa; phylum Chordata; class Amphibia; order Anura; family Dendrobatidae; genus Ranitomeya; species Ranitomeya variabilis. The sequence continues at coordinate 510,142,720 of NC_135233.1, forward strand.
TACTTTGTAACCCCTGAGGGGGGGTTAAAGGTTACCTTTGAAATTGGTTCAATTAGGCTTCGGCCTACACTCTGCTCCCCCTGCAGAGCCCTGGGCTCCAACACCGCCAGTTGGGGCCCGGTACTGCTAGCTGCACAGAGAAAAACACCAGCCAATGTGTCAGTGGGGTTCAGCACCGCCAGCTGTTCCCCTGCTGTGCAGCCGGCAACGTGTCCTGCAACTGCCACGCAGGCACAACAGACCCAAAAGCTGCCGCCAGTGCAGGCTTCGGCCTACACTCTGCTCCATCTCCTCCTCCTGCTGACCCCGGGCTCCAACACCGCCAGTTGGGGCCCGGTACTGCTAGCTGCACAGAGAAAAACACCAGCCAATGTGTCAGTGGGGTTCAGCACCGCCAGCTGTTCCCCTGCTGTGCAGCCGGCATCGTGTCCTGCAAAAGCCACGCAGACACAAGAACTGAAATTGAAGGGAACCTGTCCCCCCTCCCCCAGGCGTTTGTACGTTTTAAAGGCCACCTTGTACAGCGGTAATGCTGCTTGTGTGCAAGGTGGCTCATAAACGTATTCTCCTCGCACATGTGGAACTGAAAACACGTCTAAAATGTGTCCTCTGTGTGACCATTTAACCGTCCCGGTGGTGTGACTTTCCTTTGTAATGACACGCTGCAACCCCCTTGGTAGCGCTGCCCGTCTTCTGGCATCATTGTTTGGCTGCCTGCGCCTCTGCGGCCGCCCTGACCCACACAACGCTCCTCGTTGTCTTATTTATTGGGACTGCGAGGGTGTGATTGACGGGCATGATCAGTGCATCAGTTCGCCTGTCCCTCATCTCCTTCCGCCTTCTGCGGACTGTGCGGCTTCATGGCCGTGGCATGCGATAAGGGATCAGATGACGCCGCACAGTCTGAAGCGGGTGTAAGGACCCGAGTGTGAGAGGCGAACATATGTGCTGCGCCAGGCCCTGAATCCCAGCCCCGCAGTGTTTTAACAATGTTAAGACACTGCGGGGCTGGGATTCATGGTCATCGCGAACCGCACCGGCCGACATTAAATGATGCCAGAACATGGGCAGCGCTAACAGCGCTAGGCCAGGGGATCACACGACAGCGCAGACTCCTGTACAGCAAATAACAACGCTCAGGAGGCTGCACCCAGCACCAAGGTGGGATTCTTGACATCTGTGCTGCGTCTCATTACAAAGGGAACTCGCGCCTCCAACACAGTTTGACTGTTTAAAGGGCTAAATGTTATACGTGTTTCATTCAGCGTGTGCAAGGAGTGAAATTAAAAGAGCAACCTTTGACTTGTGCAGCACTACTGCTGCATAAGCTGTGGCTCTTCTACTTTGTAACCCCTGAGGGGGGGTTAAAGGTTACCTTTGAAATTGGTTCAATTAGGCTTCGGCCTACACTCTGCTCCCCCTGCAGAGCCCTGGGCTCCAACACCGCCAGTTGGGGCCCGGTACTGCTAGCTGCACAGAGAAAAACACCAGCCAATGTGTCAGTGGGGTTCAGCACCGCCAGCTGTTCCCCTGCTGTGCAGCCGGCATCGTGTCCTGCAAAAGCCACGCAGACACAAGAACTGAAATTGAAGGGAACCTGTCCCCCCTCCCCCAGGCGTTTGTACGTTTTAAAGGCCACCTTGTACAGCGGTAATGCTGCATGTGTGCAAGGTGGCTCATAAACGTATTCTCCTCGCACATGTGGAACTGAAAACACGTCTAAAATGTGTCCTCTGTGTGACCATTTAACCGTCCCGGTGGTGTGACTTTCCTTTGTAATGACACGCTGCAACCCCCTTGGTAGCGCTGCCCGTCTTCTGGCATCATTGTTTGGCTGCCTGCGCCTCTGCGGCCGCCCTGACCCACACAACGCCCCTCGTTGTCTTATTTATTGGGACTGCGAGGGTGTGATTGACGGGCATGATCAGTGCATCAGTTCGCCTGTCCCTCATCTCCTTCCGCCTTCTGCGGACTGTGCGGCTTCATGGCCGTGGCATGCGATAAGGGATCAGATGACGCCGCACAGTCTGAAGCGGGTGTAAGGACCCGAGTGTGAGAGGCGAACATATGTGCTGCGCCAGGCCCTGAATCCCAGCCCCGCAGTGTTTTAACAATGTTAAGACACTGCGGGGCTGGGATTCATGGTCATCGCGAACCGCACCGGCCGACATTAAATGATGCCAGAACATGGGCAGCGCTAACAGCGCTAGGCCAGGGGATCACACGACAGCGCAGACTCCTGTACAGCAAATAACAACGCTCAGGAGGCTGCACCCAGCACCAAGGTGGGATTCTTGACATCTGTGCTGCGTCTCATTACAAAGGGAACTCGCGCCTCCAACACAGTTTGACTGTTTAAAGGGCTAAATGTTATACGTGTTTCATTCAGCGTGTGCAAGGAGCGAAATTAAAAGAGCAACCTTTGACTTGTGCAGCACTACTGCTGCATAAGCTGTGGCTCTTCTACTTTGTAACCCCTGAGGGGGGGTTAAAGGTTACCTTTGAAATTGGTTCAATTAGGCTTCGGCCTACACTCTGCTCCCCCTGCAGAGCCCTGGGCTCCAACACCGCCAGTTGGGGCCCGGTACTGCTAGCTGCACAGAGAAAAACACCAGCCAATGTGTCAGTGGGGTTCAGCACCGCCAGCTGTTCCCCTGCTGTGCAGCCGGCAACGTGTCCTGCAACTGCCACGCAGGCACAACAGACCCAAAAGCTGCCGCCAGTGCAGGCTTCGGCCTACACTCTGCTCCATCTCCTCCTCCTGCTGACCCCGGGCTCCAACACCGCCAGTTGGGGCCCGGTACTGCTAGCTGCACAGAGAAAAACACCAGCCAATGTGTCAGTGGGGTTCAGCACCGCCAGCTGTTCCCCTGCTGTGCAGCCGGCATCGTGTCCTGCAAAAGCCACGCAGACACAAGAACTGAAATTGAAGGGAACCTGTCCCCCCTCCCCCAGGCGTTTGTACGTTTTAAAGGCCACCTTGTACAGCGGTAATGCTGCATGTGTGCAAGGTGGCTCATAAACGTATTCTCCTCGCACATGTGGAACTGAAAACACGTCTAAAATGTGTCCTCTGTGTGACCATTTAACCGTCCCGGTGGTGTGACTTTCCTTTGTAATGACACGCTGCAACCCCCTTGGTAGCGCTGCCCGTCTTCTGGCATCATTGTTTGGCTGCCTGCGCCTCTGCGGCCGCCCTGACCCACACAACGCTCCTCGTTGTCTTATTTATTGGGACTGCGAGGGTGTGATTGACGGGCATGATCAGTGCATCAGTTCGCCTGTCCCTCATCTCCTTCCGCCTTCTGCGGACTGTGCGGCTTCATGGCCGTGGCATGCGATAAGGGATCAGATGACGCCGCACAGTCTGAAGCGGGTGTAAGGACCCGAGTGTGAGAGGCGAACATATGTGCTGCGCCAGGCCCTGAATCCCAGCCCCGCAGTGTTTTAACAATGTTAAGACACTGCGGGGCTGGGATTCATGGTCATCGCGAACCGCACCGGCCGACATTAAATGATGCCAGAACATGGGCAGCGCTAACAGCGCTAGGCCAGGGGATCACACGACAGCGCAGACTCCTGTACAGCAAATAACAACGCTCAGGAGGCTGCACCCAGCACCAAGGTGGGATTCTTGACATCTGTGCTGCGTCTCATTACAAAGGGAACTCGCGCCTCCAACACAGTTTGACTGTTTAAAGGGCTAAATGTTATACGTGTTTCATTCAGCGTGTGCAAGGAGTGAAATTAAAAGAGCAACCTTTGACTTGTGCAGCACTACTGCTGCATAAGCTGTGGCTCTTCTACTTTGTAACCCCTGAGGGGGGGTTAAAGGTTACCTTTGAAATTGGTTCAATTAGGCTTCGGCCTACACTCTGCTCCCCCTGCAGAGCCCTGGGCTCCAACACCGCCAGTTGGGGCCCGGTACTGCTAGCTGCACAGAGAAAAACACCAGCCAATGTGTCAGTGGGGTTCAGCACCGCCAGCTGTTCCCCTGCTGTGCAGCCGGCATCGTGTCCTGCAAAAGCCACGCAGACACAAGAACTGAAATTGAAGGGAACCTGTCCCCCCTCCCCCAGGCGTTTGTACGTTTTAAAGGCCACCTTGTACAGCGGTAATGCTGCATGTGTGCAAGGTGGCTCATAAACGTATTCTCCTCGCACATGTGGAACTGAAAACACGTCTAAAATGTGTCCTCTGTGTGACCATTTAACCGTCCCGGTGGTGTGACTTTCCTTTGTAATGACACGCTGCAACCCCCTTGGTAGCGCTGCCCGTCTTCTGGCATCATTGTTTGGCTGCCTGAGCCTCTGCGGCCGCCCTGACCCACACAACGCCCCTCGTTGTCTTATTTATTGGGACTGCGAGGGTGTTATTGACGGGCATGATCAGTGCATCAGTTCGCCTGTCCCTCATCTCCTTCCGCCTTCTGCGGACTGTGCGGCTTCATGGCCGTGGCATGCGATAAGGGATCAGATGACGCCGCACAGTCTGAAGCGGGTGTAAGGACCCGAGTGTGAGAGGCGAACATATGTGCTGCGCCAGGCCCTGAATCCCAGCCCCGCAGTGTTTTAACAATGTTAAGACACTGCGGGGCTGGGATTCATGGTCATCGCGAACCGCACCGGCCGACATTAAATGATGCCAGAACATGGGCAGCGCTAACAGCGCTAGGCCAGGGGATCACACGACAGCGCAGACTCCTGTACAGCAAATAACAACGCTCAGGAGGCTGCACCCAGCACCAAGGTGGGATTCTTGACATCTGTGCTGCGTCTCATTACAAAGGGAACTCGCGCCTCCAACACAGTTTGACTGTTTAAAGGGCTAAATGTTATACGTGTTTCATTCAGCGTGTGCAAGGAGCGAAATTAAAAGAGCAACCTTTGACTTGTGCAGCACTACTGCTGCATAAGCTGTGGCTCTTCTACTTTGTAACCCCTGAGGGGGGGTTAAAGGTTACCTTTGAAATTGGTTCAATTAGGCTTCGGCCTACACTCTGCTCCCCCTGCAGAGCCCTGGGCTCCAACACCGCCAGTTGGGGCCCGGTACTGCTAGCTGCACAGAGAAAAACACCAGCCAATGTGTCAGTGGGGTTCAGCACCGCCAGCTGTTCCCCTGCTGTGCAGCCGGCAACGTGTCCTGCAACTGCCACGCAGGCACAACAGACCCAAAAGCTGCCGCCAGTGCAGGCTTCGGCCTACACTCTGCTCCATCTCCTCCTCCTGCTGACCCCGGGCTCCAACACCGCCAGTTGGGGCCCGGTACTGCTAGCTGCACAGAGAAAAACACCAGCCAATGTGTCAGTGGGGTTCAGCACCGCCAGCTGTTCCCCTGCTGTGCAGCCGGCATCGTGTCCTGCAAAAGCCACGCAGACACAAGAACTGAAATTGAAGGGAACCTGTCCCCCCTCCCCCAGGCGTTTGTACGTTTTAAAGGCCACCTTGTACAGCGGTAATGCTGCATGTGTGCAAGGTGGCTCATAAACGTATTCTCCTCGCACATGTGGAACTGAAAACACGTCTAAAATGTGTCCTCTGTGTGACCATTTAACCGTCCCGGTGGTGTGACTTTCCTTTGTAATGACACGCTGCAACCCCCTTGGTAGCGCTGCCCATCTTCTGGCATCATTGTTTGGCTGCCTGCGCCTCTGCGGCCGCCCTGACCCACACAACGCCCCTCGTTGTCTTATTTATTGGGACTGCGAGGGTGTGATTGACGGGCATGATCAGTGCATCAGTTCGCCTGTCCCTCATCTCCTTCCGCCTTCTGCGGACTGTGCGGCTTCATGGCCGTGGCATGCGATAAGGGATCAGATGACGCCGCACAGTCTGAAGCGGGTGTAAGGACCCGAGTGTGAGAGGCGAACATATGTGCTGCGCCAGGCCCTGAATCCCAGCCCCGCAGTGTTTTAACAATGTTAAGACACTGCGGGGCTGGGATTCATGGTCATCGCGAACCGCACCGGCCGACATTAAATGATGCCAGAACATGGGCAGCGCTAACAGCGCTAGGCCAGGGGATCACACGACAGCGCAGACTCCTGTACAGCAAATAACAACGCTCAGGAGGCTGCACCCAGCACCAAGGTGGGATTCTTGACATCTGTGCTGCGTCTCATTACAAAGGGAACTCGCGCCTCCAACACAGTTTGACTGTTTAAAGGGCTAAATGTTATACGTGTTTCATTCAGCGTGTGCAAGGAGCGAAATTAAAAGAGCAACCTTTGACTTGTGCAGCACTACTGCTGCATAAGCTGTGGCTCTTCTACTTTGTAACCCCTGAGGGGGGGTTAAAGGTTACCTTTGAAATTGGTTCAATTAGGCTTCGGCCTACACTCTGCTCCCCCTGCAGAGCCCTGGGCTCCAACACCGCCAGTTGGGGCCCGGTACTGCTAGCTGCACAGAGAAAAACACCAGCCAATGTGTCAGTGGGGTTCAGCACCGCCAGCTGTTCCCCTGCTGTGCAGCCGGCAACGTGTCCTGCAACTGCCACGCAGGCACAACAGACCCAAAAGCTGCCGCCAGTGCAGGCTTCGGCCTACACTCTGCTCCATCTCCTCCTCCTGCTGACCCCGGGCTCCAACACCGCCAGTTGGGGCCCGGTACTGCTAGCTGCACAGAGAAAAACACCAGCCAATGTGTCAGTGGGGTTCAGCACCGCCAGCTGTTCCCCTGCTGTGCAGCCGGCATCGTGTCCTGCAAAAGCCACGCAGACACAAGAACTGAAATTGAAGGGAACCTGTCCCCCCTCCCCCAGGCGTTTGTACGTTTTAAAGGCCACCTTGTACAGCGGTAATGCTGCATGTGTGCAAGGTGGCTCATAAACGTATTCTCCTCGCACATGTGGAACTGAAAACACGTCTAAAATGTGTCCTCTGTGTGACCATTTAACCGTCCCGGTGGTGTGACTTTCCTTTGTAATGACACGCTGCAACCCCCTTGGTAGCGCTGCCCGTCTTCTGGCATCATTGTTTGGCTGCCTGCGCCTCTGCGGCCGCCCTGACCCACACAACGCCCCTCGTTGTCTTATTTATTGGGACTGCGAGGGTGTTATTGACGGGCATGATCAGTGCATCAGTTCGCCTGTCCCTCATCTCCTTCCGCCTTCTGCGGACTGTGCGGCTTCATGGCCGTGGCATGCGATAAGGGATCAGATGACGCCGCACAGTCTGAAGCGGGTGTAAGGACCCGAGTGTGAGAGGCGAACATATGTGCTGCGCCAGGCCCTGAATCCCAGCCCCGCAGTGTTTTAACAATGTTAAGACACTGCGGGGCTGGGATTCATGGTCATCGCGAACCGCACCGGCCGACATTAAATGATGCCAGAACATGGGCAGCGCTAACAGCGCTAGGCCAGGGGATCACACGACAGCGCAGACTCCTGTACAGCAAATAACAACGCTCAGGAGGCTGCACCCAGCACCAAGGTGGGATTCTTGACATCTGTGCTGCGTCTCATTACAAAGGGAACTCGCGCCTCCAACACAGTTTGACTGTTTAAAGGGCTAAATGTTATACGTGTTTCATTCAGCGTGTGCAAGGAGCGAAATTAAAAGAGCAACCTTTGACTTGTGCAGCACTACTGCTGCATAAGCTGTGGCTCTTCTACTTTGTAACCCCTGAGGGGGGGTTAAAGGTTACCTTTGAAATTGGTTCAATTAGGCTTCGGCCTACACTCTGCTCCCCCTGCAGAGCCCTGGGCTCCAACACCGCCAGTTGGGGCCCGGTACTGCTAGCTGCACAGAGAAAAACACCAGCCAATGTGTCAGTGGGGTTCAGCACCGCCAGCTGTTCCCCTGCTGTGCAGCCGGCAACGTGTCCTGCAACTGCCACGCAGGCACAACAGACCCAAAAGCTGCCGCCAGTGCAGGCTTCGGCCTACACTCTGCTCCATCTCCTCCTCCTGCTGACCCCGGGCTCCAACACCGCCAGTTGGGGCCCGGTACTGCTAGCTGCACAGAGAAAAACACCAGCCAATGTGTCAGTGGGGTTCAGCACCGCCAGCTGTTCCCCTGCTGTGCAGCCGGCATCGTGTCCTGCAAAAGCCACGCAGACACAAGAACTGAAATTGAAGGGAACCTGTCCCCCCTCCCCCAGGCGTTTGTACGTTTTAAAGGCCACCTTGTACAGCGGTAATGCTGCATGTGTGCAAGGTGGCTCATAAACGTATTCTCCTCGCACATGTGGAACTGAAAACACGTCTAAAATGTGTCCTCTGTGTGACCATTTAACCGTCCCGGTGGTGTGACTTTCCTTTGTAATGACACGCTGCAACCCCCTTGGTAGCGCTGCCCGTCTTCTGGCATCATTGTTTGGCTGCCTGCGCCTCTGCGGCCGCCCTGACCCACACAACGCCCCTCGTTGTCTTATTTATTGGGACTGCGAGGGTGTGATTGACGGGCATGATCAGTGCATCAGTTCGCCTGTCCCTCATCTCCTTCCGCCTTCTGCGGACTGTACGGCTTCATGGCCGTGGCATGCGATAAGGGATCAGATGACGCCGCACAGTCTGAAGCGGGTGTAAGGACCCGAGTGTGAGAGGCGAACATATGTGCTGCGCCAGGCCCTGAATCCCAGCCCCGCAGTGTTTTAACAATGTTAAGACACTGCGGGGCTGGGATTCATGGTCATCGCGAACCGCACCGGCCGACATTAAATGATGCCAGAACATGGGCAGCGCTAACAGCGCTAGGCCAGGGGATCACACGACAGCGCAGACTCCTGTACAGCAAATAACAACGCTCAGGAGGCTGCACCCAGCACCAAGGTGGGATTCTTGACATCTGTGCTGCGTCTCATTACAAAGGGAACTCGCGCCTCCAACACAGTTTGACTGTTTAAAGGGCTAAATGTTATACGTGTTTCATTCAGCGTGTGCAAGGAGCGAAATTAAAAGAGCAACCTTTGACTTGTGCAGCACTACTGCTGCATAAGCTGTGGCTCTTCTACTTTGTAACCCCTGAGGGGGGGTTAAAGGTTACCTTTGAAATTGGTTCAATTAGGCTTCGGCCTACACTCTGCTCCCCCTGCAGAGCCCTGGGCTCCAACACCGCCAGTTGGGGCCCGGTACTGCTAGCTGCACAGAGAAAAACACCAGCCAATGTGTCAGTGGGGTTCAGCACCGCCAGCTGTTCCCCTGCTGTGCAGCCGGCAACGTGTCCTGCAACTGCCACGCAGGCACAACAGACCCAAAAGCTGCCGCCAGTGCAGGCTTCGGCCTACACTCTGCTCCATCTCCTCCTCCTGCTGACCCCGGGCTCCAACACCGCCAGTTGGGGCCCGGTACTGCTAGCTGCACAGAGAAAAACACCAGCCAATGTGTCAGTGGGGTTCAGCACCGCCAGCTGTTCCCCTGCTGTGCAGCCGGCATCGTGTCCTGCAAAAGCCACGCAGACACAAGAACTGAAATTGAAGGGAACCTGTCCCCCCTCCCCCAGGCGTTTGTACGTTTTAAAGGCCACCTTGTACAGCGGTAATGCTGCATGTGTGCAAGGTGGCTCATAAACGTATTCTCCTCGCACATGTGGAACTGAAAACACGTCTAAAATGTGTCCTCTGTGTGACCATTTAACCGTCCCGGTGGTGTGACTTTCCTTTGTAATGACACGCTGCAACCCCCTTGGTAGCGCTGCCCGTCTTCTGGCATCATTGTTTGGCTGCCTGCGCCTCTGCGGCCGCCCTGACCCACACAACGCTCCTCGTTGTCTTATTTATTGGGACTGCGAGGGTGTGATTGACGGGCATGATCAGTGCATCAGTTCGCCTGTCCCTCATCTCCTTCCGCCTTCTGCGGACTGTGCGGCTTCATGGCCGTGGCATGCGATAAGGGATCAGATGACGCCGCACAGTCTGAAGCGGGTGTAAGGACCCGAGTGTGAGAGGCGAACATATGTGCTGCGCCAGGCCCTGAATCCCAGCCCCGCAGTGTTTTAACAATGTTAAGACACTGCGGGGCTGGGATTCATGGTCATCGCGAACCGCACCGGCCGACATTAAATGATGCCAGAACATGGGCAGCGCTAACAGCGCTAGGCCAGGGGATCACACGACAGCGCAGACTCCTGTACAGCAAATAACAACGCTCAGGAGGCTGCACCCAGCACCAAGGTGGGATTCTTGACATCTGTGCTGCGTCTCATTACAAAGGGAACTCGCGCCTCCAACACAGTTTGACTGTTTAAAGGGCTAAATGTTATACGTGTTTCATTCAGCGTGTGCAAGGAGTGAAATTAAAAGAGCAACCTTTGACTTGTGCAGCACTACTGCTGCATAAGCTGTGGCTCTTCTACTTTGTAACCCCTGAGGGGGGGTTAAAGGTTACCTTTGAAATTGGTTCAATTAGGCTTCGGCCTACACTCTGCTCCCCCTGCAGAGCCCTGGGCTCCAACACCGCCAGTTGAGGCCCGGTACTGCTAGCTGCACAGAGAAAAACACCAGCCAATGTGTCAGTGGGGTTCAGCACCGCCAGCTGTTCCCCTGCTGTGCAGCCGGCATCGTGTCCTGCAAAAGCCACGCAGACACAAGAACTGAAATTGAAGGGAACCTGTCCCCCCTCCCCCAGGCGTTTGTACGTTTTAAAGGCCACCTTGTACAGCGGTAATGCTGCATGTGTGCAAGGTGGCTCATAAACGTATTCTCCTCGCACATGTGGAACTGAAAACACGTCTAAAATGTGTCCTCTGTGTGACCATTTAACCGTCCCGGTGGTGTGACTTTCCTTTGTAATGACACGCTGCAACCCCCTTGGTAGCGCTGCCCGTCTTCTGGCATCATTGTTTGGCTGCCTGCGCCTCTGCGGCCGCCCTGACCCACACAACGCCCCTCGTTGTCTTATTTATTGGGACTGCGAGGGTGTTATTGACGGGCATGATCAGTGCATCAGTTCGCCTGTCCCTCATCTCCTTCCGCCTTCTGCGGACTGTGCGGCTTCATGGCCGTGGCATGCGATAAGGGATCAGATGACGCCGCACAGTCTGAAGCGGGTGTAAGGACCCGAGTGTGAGAGGCGAACATATGTGCTGCGCCAGGCCCTGAATCCCAGCCCCGCAGTGTTTTAACAATGTTAAGACACTGCGGGGCTGGGATTCATGGTCATCGCGAACCGCACCGGCCGACATTAAATGATGCCAGAACATGGGCAGCGCTAACAGCGCTAGGCCAGGGGATCACACGACAGCGCAGACTCCTGTACAGCAAATAACAACGCTCAGGAGGCTGCACCCAGCACCAAGGTGGGATTCTTGACATCTGTGCTGCGTCTCATTACAAAGGGAACTCGCGCCTCCAACACAATTTGACTGTTTAAAGGGCTAAATGTTATACGTGTTTCATTCAGCGTGTGCAAGGAGCGAAATTAAAAGAGCAACCTTTGACTTGTGCAGCACTACTGCTGCATAAGCTGTGGCTCTTCTACTTTGTAACCCCTGAGGGGGGGTTAAAGGTTACCTTTGAAATTGGTTCAATTAGGCTTCGGCCTACACTCTGCTCCCCCTGCAGAGCCCTGGGCTCCAACACCGCCAGTTGGGGCCCGGTACTGCTAGCTGCACAGAGAAAAACACCAGCCAATGTGTCAGTGGGGTTCAGCACCGCCAGCTGTTCCCCTGCTGTGCAGCCGGCAACGTGTCCTGCAACTGCCACGCAGGCACAACAGACCCAAAAGCTGCCGCCAGTGCAGGCTTCGGCCTACACTCTGCTCCATCTCCTCCTCCTGCTGACCCCGGGCTCCAACACCGCCAGTTGGGGCCCGGTACTGCTAGCTGCACAGAGAAAAACACCAGCCAATGTGTCAGTGGGGTTCAGCACCGCCAGCTGTTCCCCTGCTGTGCAGCCGGCATCGTGTCCTGCAAAAGCCACGCAGACACAAGAACTGAAATTGAAGGGAACCTGTCCCCCCTCCCCCAGGCGTTTGTACGTTTTAAAGGCCACCTTGTACAGCGGTAATGCTGCATGTGTGCAAGGTGGCTCATAAACGTATTCTCCTCGCACATGTGGAACTGAAAACACGTCTAAAATGTGTCCTCTGTGTGACCATTTAACCGTCCCGGTGGTGTGACTTTCCTTTGTAATGACACGCTGCAACCCCCTTGGTAGCGCTGCCCGTCTTCTGGCATCATTGTTTGGCTGCCTGCGCCTCTGCGGCCGCCCTGACCCACACAACGCCCCTCGTTGTCTTATTTATTGGGACTGCGAGGGTGTGATTGACGGGCATGATCAGTGCATCAGTTCGCCTGTCCCTCATCTCCTTCCGCCTTCTGCGGACTGTGCGGCTTCATGGCCGTGGCATGCGATAAGGGATCAGATGACGCCGCACAGTCTGAAGCGGGTGTAAGGACCCGAGTGTGAGAGGCGAACATATGTGCTGCGCCAGGCCCTGAATCCCAGCCCCGCAGTGTTTTAACAATGTTAAGACACTGCGGGGCTGGGATTCATGGTCATCGCGAACCGCACCGGCCGACATTAAATGATGCCAGAACATGGGCAGCGCTAACAGCGCTAGGCCAGGGGATCACACGACAGCGCAGACTCCTGTACAGCAAATAACAACGCTCAGGAGGCTGCACCCAGCACCAAGGTGGGATTCTTGACATCTGTGCTGCGTCTCATTACAAAGGGAACTCGCGCCTCCAACACAGTTTGACTGTTTAAAGGGCTAAATGTTATACGTGTTTCATTCAGCGTGTGCAAGGAGCGAAATTAAAAGAGCAACCTCTGACTTGTGCAGCACTACTGCTGCATAAGCTGTGGCTCTTCTACTTTGTAACCCCTGAGGGGGGGTTAAAGGTTACCTTTGAAATTGGTTCAATTAGGCTTCGGCCTACACTCTGCTCCCCCTGCAGAGCCCTGGGCTCCAACACCGCCAGTTGGGGCCCGGTACTGCTAGCTGCACAGAGAAAAACACCAGCCAATGTGTCAGTGGGGTTCAGCACCGCCAGCTGTTCCCCTGCTGTGCAGCCGGCAACGTGTCCTGCAACTGCCACGCAGGCACAACAGACCCAAAAGCTGCCGCCAGTGCAGGCTTCGGCCTACACTCTGCTCCATCTCCTCCTCCTGCTGACCCCGGGCTCCAACACCGCCAGTTGGGGCCCGGTACTGCTAGCTGCACAGAGAAAAACACCAGCCAATGTGTCAGTGGGGTTCAGCACCGCCAGCTGTTCCCCTGCTGTGCAGCCGGCATCGTGTCCTGCAAAAGCCACGCAGACACAAGAACTGAAATTGAAGGGAACCTGTCCCCCCTCCCCCAGGCGTTTGTACGTTTTAAAGGCCACCTTGTACAGCGGTAATGCTGCATGTGTGCAAGGTGGCTCATAAACGTATTCTCCTCGCACATGTGGAACTGAAAACACGTCTAAAATGTGTCCTCTGTGTGACCATTTAACCGTCCCGGTGGTGTGACTTTCCTTTGTAATGACACGCTGCAACCCCCTTGGTAGCGCTGCCCGTCTTCTGGCATCATTGTTTGGCTGCCTGCGCCTCTGCGGCCGCCCTGACCCACACAACGCCCCTCGTTGTCTTATTTATTGGGACTGCGAGGGTGTGATTGACGGGCATGATCAGTGCATCAGTTCGCCTGTCCCTCATCTCCTTCCGCCTTCTGCGGACTGTGCGGCTTCATGGCCGTGGCATGCGATAAGGGATCAGATGACGCCGCACAGTCTGAAGCGGGTGTAAGGACCCGAGTGTGAGAGGCGAACATATGTGCTGCGCCAGGCCCTGAATCCCAGCCCCGCAGTGTTTTAACAATGTTAAGACACTGCGGGGCTGGGATTCATGGTCATCGCGAACCGCACCGGCCGACATTAAATGATGCCAGAACATGGGCAGCGCTAACAGCGCTAGGCCAGGGGATCACACGACAGCGCAGACTCCTGTACAGCAAATAACAACGCTCAGGAGGCTGCACCCAGCACCAAGGTGGGATTCTTGACATCTGTGCTGCGTCTCATTACAAAGGGAACTCGCGCCTCCAACACAGTTTGACTGTTTAAAGGGCTAAATGTTATACGTGTTTCATTCAGCGTGTGCAAGGAGCGAAATTAAAAGAGCAACCTTTGACTTGTGCAGCACTACTGCTGCATAAGCTGTGGCTCTTCTACTTTGTAACCCCTGAGGGGGGGTTAAAGGTTACCTTTGAAATTGGTTCAATTAGGCTTCGGCCTACACTCTGCTCCCCCTGCAGAGCCCTGGGCTCCAACACCGCCAGTTGGGGCCCGGTACTGCTAGCTGCACAGAGAAAAACACCAGCCAATGTGTCAGTGGGGTTCAGCACCGCCAGCTGTTCCCCTGCTGTGCAGCCGGCAACGTGTCCTGCAACTGCCACGCAGGCACAACAGACCCAAAAGCTGCCGCCAGTGCAGGCTTCGGCCTACACTCTGCTCCATCTCCTCCTCCTGCTGACCCCGGGCTCCAACACCGCCAGTTGGGGCCCGGTACTGCTAGCTGCACAGAGAAAAACACCAGCCAATGTGTCAGTGGGGTTCAGCACCGCCAGCTGTTCCCCTGCTGTGCAGCCGGCATCGTGTCCTGCAAAAGCCACGCAGACACAAGAACTGAAATTGAAGGGAACCTGTCCCCCCTCCCCCAGGCGTTTGTACATTTTAAAGGCCACCTTGTACAGCGGTAATGCTGCATGTGTGCAAGGTGGCTCATAAACGTATTCTCCTTGCACATGTGGAACTGAAAACACGTCTAAAATGTGTCCTCTGTGTGACCATTTAACCGTCCCGGTGGTGTGACTTTCCTTTGTAATGACACGCTGCAACCCCCTTGGTAGCGCTGCCCGTCTTCTGGCATCATTGTTTGGCTGCCTGCGCCTCTGCGGCCGCCCTGACCCACACAACGCCCCTCGTTGTCTTATTTATTGGGACTGCGAGGGTGTTATTGACAGGCATGATCAGTGCATCAGTTCGCCTGTCCCTCATCTCCTTCCGCCTTCTGCGGACTGTGCGGCTTCATGGCCGTGGCATGCGATAAGGGATCAGATGACGCCGCACAGTCTGAAGCGGGTGTAAGGACCCGAGTGTGAGAGGCGAACATATGTGCTGCGCCAGGCCCTGAATCCCAGCCCCGCAGTGTTTTAACAATGTTAAGACACTGCGGGGCTGGGATTCATGGTCATCGCGAACCGCACCGGCCGACATTAAATGATGCCAGAACATGGGCAGCGCTAACAGCGCTAGGCCAGGGGATCACACGACAGCGCAGACTCCTGTACAGCAAATAACAACGCTCAGGAGGCTGCACCCAGCACCAAGGTGGGATTCTTGACATCTGTGCTGCGTCTCATTACAAAGGGAACTCGCGCCTCCAACACAGTTTGACTGTTTAAAGGGCTAAATGTTATACGTGTTTCATTCAGCGTGTGCAAGGAGCGAAATTAAAAGAGCAACCTTTGACTTGTGCAGCACTACTGCTGCATAAGCTGTGGCTCTTCTACTTTGTAACCCCTGAGGGGGGGTTAAAGGTTACCTTTGAAATTGGTTCAATTAGGCTTCGGCCTACACTCTGCTCCCCCTGCAGAGCCCTGGGCTCCAACACCGCCAGTTGGGGCCCGGTACTGCTAGCTGCACAGAGAAAAACACCAGCCAATGTGTCAGTGGGGTTCAGCACCGCCAGCTGTTCCCCTGCTGTGCAGCCGGCAACGTGTCCTGCAACTGCCACGCAGGCACAACAGACCCAAAAGCTGCCGCCAGTGCAGGCTTCGGCCTACACTCTGCTCCATCTCCTCCTCCTGCTGACCCCGGGCTCCAACACCGCCAGTTGGGGCCCGGTACTGCTAGCTGCACAGAGAAAAACACCAGCCAATGTGTCAGTGGGGTTCAGCACCGCCAGCTGTTCCCCTGCTGTGCAGCCGGCATCGTGTCCTGCAAAAGCCACGCAGACACAAGAACTGAAATTGAAGGGAACCTGTCCCCCCTCCCCCAGGCGTTTGTACGTTTTAAAGGCCACCTTGTACAGCGGTAATGCTGCATGTGTGCAAGGTGGCTCATAAACGTATTCTCCTCGCACATGTGGAACTGAAAACACGTCTAAAATGTGTCCTCTGTGTGACCATTTAACCGTCCCGGTGGTGTGACTTTCCTTTGTAATGACACGCTGCAACCCCCTTGGTAGCGCTGCCCGTCTTCTGGCATCATTGTTTGGCTGCCTGCGCCTCTGCGGCCGCCCTGACCCACACAACGCCCCTCGTTGTCTTATTTATTGGGACTGCGAGGGTGTGATTGACGGGCATGATCAGTGCATCAGTTCGCCTGTCCCTCATCTCCTTCCGCCTTCTGCGGACTGTGCGGCTTCATGGCCGTGGCATGCGATAAGGGATCAGATGACGCCGCACAGTCTGAAGCGGGTGTAAGGACCCGAGTGTGAGAGGCGAACATATGTGCTGCGCCAGGCCCTGAATCCCAGCCCCGCAGTGTTTTAACAATGTTAAGACACTGCGGGGCTGGGATTCATGGTCATCGCGAACCGCACCGGCCGACATTAAATGATGCCAGAACATGGGCAGCGCTAACAGCGCTAGGCCAGGGGATCACACGACAGCGCAGACTCCTGTACAGCAAATAACAACGCTCAGGAGGCTGCACCCAGCACCAAGGTGGGATTCTTGACATCTGTGCTGCGTCTCATTACAAAGGGAACTCGCGCCTCCAACACAGTTTGACTGTTTAAAGGGCTAAATGTTATACGTGTTTCATTCAGCGTGTGCAAGGAGCGAAATTAAAAGAGCAACCTTTGACTTGTGCAGCACTACTGCTGCATAAGCTGTGGCTCTTCTACTTTGTAACCCCTGAGGGGGGGTTAAAGGTTACCTTTGAAATTGGTTCAATTAGGCTTCGGCCTACACTCTGCTCCCCCTGCAGAGCCCTGGGCTCCAACACCGCCAGTTGGGGCCCGGTACTGCTAGCTGCACAGAGAAAAACACCAGCCAATGTGTCAGTGGGGTTCAGCACCGCCAGCTGTTCCCCTGCTGTGCAGCCGGCAACGTGTCCTGCAACTGCCACGCAGGCACAACAGACCCAAAAGCTGCCGCCAGTGCAGGCTTCGGCCTACACTCTGCTCCATCTCCTCCTCCTGCTGACCCCGGGCTCCAACACCGCCAGTTGGGGCCCGGTACTGCTAGCTGCACAGAGAAAAACACCAGCCAATGTGTCAGTGGGGTTCAGCACCGCCAGCTGTTCCCCTGCTGTGCAGCCGGCATCGTGTCCTGCAAAAGCCACGCAGACACAAGAACTGAAATTGAAGGGAACCTGTCCCCCCTCCCCCAGGCGTTTGTACGTTTTAAAGGCCACCTTGTACAGCGGTAATGCTGCATGTGTGCAAGGTGGCTCATAAACGTATTCTCCTCGCACATGTGGAACTGAAAACACGTCTAAAATGTGTCCTCTGTGTGACCATTTAACCGTCCCGGTGGTGTGACTTTCCTTTGTAATGACACGCTGCAACCCCCTTGGTAGCGCTGCCCGTCTTCTGGCATCATTGTTTGGCTGCCTGCGCCTCTGCGGCCGCCCTGACCCACACAACGCTCCTCGTTGTCTTATTTATTGGGACTGCGAGGGTGTGATTGACGGGCATGATCAGTGCATCAGTTCGCCTGTCCCTCATCTCCTTCCGCCTTCTGCGGACTGTGCGGCTTCATGGCCGTGGCATGCGATAAGGGATCAGATGACGCCGCACAGTCTGAAGCGGGTGTAAGGACCCGAGTGTGAGAGGCGAACATATGTGCTGCGCCAGGCCCTGAATCCCAGCCCCGCAGTGTTTTAACAATGTTAAGACACTGCGGGGCTGGGATTCATGGTCATCGCGAACCGCACCGGCCGACATTAAATGATGCCAGAACATGGGCAGCGCTAACAGCGCTAGGCCAGGGGATCACACGACAGCGCAGACTCCTGTACAGCAAATAACAACGCTCAGGAGGCTGCACCCAGCACCAAGGTGGGATTCTTGACATCTGTGCTGCGTCTCATTACAAAGGGAACTCGCGCCTCCAACACAGTTTGACTGTTTAAAGGGCTAAATGTTATACGTGTTTCATTCAGCGTGTGCAAGGAGTGAAATTAAAAGAGCAACCTTTGACTTGTGCAGCACTACTGCTGCATAAGCTGTGGCTCTTCTACTTTGTAACCCCTGAGGGGGGGTTAAAGGTTACCTTTGAAATTGGTTCAATTAGGCTTCGGCCTACACTCTGCTCCCCCTGCAGAGCCCTGGGCTCCAACACCGCCAGTTGGGGCCCGGTACTGCTAGCTGCACAGAGAAAAACACCAGCCAATGTGTCAGTGGGGTTCAGCACCGCCAGCTGTTCCCCTGCTGTGCAGCCGGCAACGTGTCCTGCAACTGCCACGCAGGCACAACAGACCCAAAAGCTGCCGCCAGTGCAGGCTTCGGCCTACACTCTGCTCCATCTCCTCCTCCTGCTGACCCCGGGCTCCAACACCGCCAGTTGGGGCCCGGTACTGCTAGCTGCACAGAGAAAAACACCAGCCAATGTGTCAGTGGGGTTCAGCACCGCCAGCTGTTCCCCTGCTGTGCAGCCGGCATCGTGTCCTGCAAAAGCCACGCAGACACAAGAACTGAAATTGAAGGGAACCTGTCCCCCCTCCCCCAGGCGTTTGTACGTTTTAAAGGCCACCTTGTACAGCGGTAATGCTGCATGTGTGCAAGGTGGCTCATAAACGTATTCTCCTCGCACATGTGGAACTGAAAACACGTCTAAAATGTGTCCTCTGTGTGACCATTTAACCGTCCCGGTGGTGTGACTTTCCTTTGTAATGACACGCTGCAACCCCCTTGGTAGCGCTGCCCGTCTTCTGGCATCATTGTTTGGCTGCCTGCGCCTCTGCGGCCGCCCTGACCCACACAACGCCCCTCGTTGTCTTATTTATTGGGACTGCGAGGGTGTGATTGACGGGCATGATCAGTGCATCAGTTCGCCTGTCCCTCATCTCCTTCCGCCTTCTGCGGACTGTGCGGCTTCATGGCCGTGGCATGCGATAAGGGATCAGATGACGCCGCACAGTCTGAAGCGGGTGTAAGGACCCGAGTGTGAGAGGCGAACATATGTGCTGCGCCAGGCCCTGAATCCCAGCCCCGCAGTGTTTTAACAATGTTAAGACACTGCGGGGCTGGGATTCATGGTCATCGCGAACCGCACCGGCCGACATTAAATGATGCCAGAACATGGGCAGCGCTAACAGCGCTAGGCCAGGGGATCACACGACAGCGCAGACTCCTGTACAGCAAATAACAACGCTCAGGAGGCTGCACCCAGCACCAAGGTGGGATTCTTGACATCTGTGCTGCGTCTCATTACAAAGGGAACTCGCGCCTCCAACACAGTTTGACTGTTTAAAGGGCTAAATGTTATACGTGTTTCATTCAGCGTGTGCAAGGAGCGAAATTAAAAGAGCAACCTTTGACTTGTGCAGCACTACTGCTGCATAAGCTGTGGCTCTTCTACTTTGTAACCCCTGAGGGGGGGTTAAAGGTTACCTTTGAAATTGGTTCAATTAGGCTTCGGCCTACACTCTGCTCCCCCTGCAGAGCCCTGGGCTCCAACACCGCCAGTTGGGGCCCGGTACTGCTAGCTGCACAGAGAAAAACACCAGCCAATGTGTCAGTGGGGTTCAGCACCGCCAGCTGTTCCCCTGCTGTGCAGCCGGCAACGTGTCCTGCAACTGCCACGCAGGCACAACAGACCCAAAAGCTGCCGTCAGTGCAGGCTTCGGCCTACACTCTGCTCCATCTCCTCCTCCTGCTGACCCCGGGCTCCAACACCGCCAGTTGGGGCCCGGTACTGCTAGCTGCACAGAGAAAAACACCAGCCAATGTGTCAGTGGGGTTCAGCACCGCCAGCTGTTCCCCTGCTGTGCAGCCGGCATCGTGTCCTGCAAAAGCCACGCAGACACTTGCTCTTGTACCTTCTGCTCCCCATCCTGGTTCCAGTACCGTCAGCTGGTTCCGGGCAGAGCCTTTGGCTTAGGTGCCTCCCTCTGGGTATCCGAATTCCACCAACGTCAGGTGGTCCTTGGTAGTGCTTTCAGGCACGGGTACCTCCTGCTTAGTAACCGGGTTCCAGTAACGTCAGCTGGTCCTCGGTAGTTCCATTGGCTCTTGGACCTTCGGCTACCCATCCGGGTTCCAGCACCGTCAGCTGGTTCTCGGCAGTGTCTTTTGCTCTTGTACCTTCTGCTCCCCATCCTGGTTCCAGTACCGTCAGCTGGTTCCGGGCAGAGCCTTTGGCTTAGGTGCCTCCCTCTGGATATCCGAGTTCCACCAACGTCAGGTGGTCCTTGGTAGTGCTTTCAGGCACGGGTACCTCCTGCTTAGTAACCGGGTTCCAGTAACGTCAGCTGGTCCTCGGTAGTTCCATTGGCTCTTGGACCTTCGGGTAGCCATCCGAGTTCCAGTTCCATCAGCTGGTTCTCGGCATTTTCTCAGCCTTCTTGTACCTTCTGCTACATTTCCAAGTTTAAGAGACTAAACACGATGACCCGGAAGACCACCCCTAAGATGACGACGACACCAGAGACGACAACCACCGTGATGACGACGACCCTGGAGACGATGACCCCGAAGACCACCCCGATGACGACGACCCCGGAGACGACGACCCTGAAGACCACCCCGATGACGACGACCCCGGAGACGACGACCCTGGAGACGACGACGACCTGGAAGACCGAGAAGCAGAAGAACAAGAGGCTGCAGAACAAAGAGCAGAAGAACATTAAGCATAACACTAAATATCAGAGCAAAAAATATTATCTAAATTATAAGCAGAAGAAGACTAAGCAGTGTATGGGGGTGAGTCCGTTCCTCCTCGTGGTGCCCCTGGATAAAGCCTGATGCTGCAGGCCAAACTGAACGCGGACAAATGTAACTGTTTTGTGACAGGCAGAACGGAAGGTGTAATCTTCAAACTTTTATAGATAACAACTACGGGAATGCCTGTCACAAATAAGAATATGATGAAGAAGTAGAATATGATGAAGATAATAGTAAAATAAAAAGAATATGAACAATGTAACCAAAAAAATAATAGGTAGAAGACGAAGAAGAAGATGAATAAGGTGAAGAAGTTGATGTCAAAGAAGCTGATGATGAGGATAATGAAGAAGAAAGTGTGGGAGAAGTAAAAAAGAAGGTGAAGGGCGTGGAAGTAGTGAAACATCAATATCTGACAAAATAAAAAAAAATTAACATAGTCTAAATCTTTCTACCGCCGAACGTCATAAAAAAAAACAAAAACCTGCTATTCTATTACATTGGGCTAAACCTCTGTGCCTTTAATGTCTCCGCCACGTCCCCCAATACATCCTACATTATTCTTAGTTGTTTTCCTTCATGTAGAATAAACCTACAAGTTTATAAAGGGTTTATTTTAATTCCGATATTTTCGTCCCATTGACTTGCATTGGGATCGGGTATCGGTATCGGATTGGATCCGATATTTTGACGGTATCGGCCGATACTTTCCGATACCGATACTTTCCGATATCGGAAAGTATCGCTCAACACTACTTATAACCCGGAGACGAATGGTCAGACTAAGCAGACCAATCAGTCTCTGGAGCAAATTCTGCATTGCCAGTCCTCAGCCCGACAGGATGATTGGTGTACTGCGTTACCTTTGACCGAGTTCGTTGAGCTAGGTTTGTCGAGCTGTGGGAACATCATACTATGTCAACGGGGAGGTGGGGGCATTATACTGCATGGAGACTGTAGGAACATCATACTGTGTGTGCGGAAGATAGTGGGGGCTATTATACTTTGTGGAGAGCGGTGGAGTCATTACACTTTGTAGAAGGCTGTGGGGATATTACGCTAAATGGAGGGCTTTAGAGAATCATACTGTGTGTAGGGGGATTTGGGGCATCATACTGTGTGGAAGTGACTGGGGGAATCATGCTATGTGGGGAATTGTGGGGATATCATACTGTGTGGGGTTATCATACTGTGTAGAGGGAACTGTTGATCATGGTAAACCTATACTTAGTGTATACACTTAAATCTATACAGTACAGAACAAAAGTTACACCTTCTCATTTAAAGATTTTTCTGTATTTTCATTACTATGAAAATTGTACATTTACACTGAAGGCATCAAAACTATGAATTAACACATGTGGAATTATAAACTTAACAAAAAAGTGTGAAACAACTGAAATTATGTCTTATATTCTAGGTTCTTCAAAGTAGCCACCTTTTGCTTTGATGACTGTTTTGCTCACTCTTGGCATTCTCTTGATGAGCTTCAAGAGGTAATCACCGGGAATGGTTTTTCAGGTCACAGGTGTGCCCTGTCAGGTTTAATAAGTGGGATTTCTTGCCTTATAAATGGGGTTGGGACCATCAGTTGTGTTGTGCAGAAGTCTGGTGGATACACAGCTGATAGTCCTACTGAATAGACTGTTAGAATTTGTACTATGGCAATAAAAAAGCAGCTAAGTAAAGAAAAACGAGTGGCCATCATTACTTTAAGAAATGAAGGTCAGTCAGTCCTAAAAATTGGGAAAACTTTGAAAGTGTCCCCAAGTGCAGCGGCAAAAACCATCAAGCTCTACAAAGAAATTGGCTCACATGAGGACCGCCCCAGGAAAGGAAGACCAAGAGTCACCTCTGCTTCTGAGGATAAGTTTATCTGAGTTAACAGCCTCAGAAATTGCAGATTAACAGCAGCTCAGATTAGAGACAAGGTCAATGCCACACAGCGTTCTAGCAGCAGACACATCTCTACAACAACTGTTAAGAGGAGACTTTGTGCAGGCCTTCATGGTAAAATAGCTGCTAGGAAACCACTGCTAAGGACAAGCAACAAGCAGAAGAGACTTTTTGGGGCTAAAGTACACAAGGAATGTAGATTAGACCCGTGGAAATCTGTGCTTTGGTCTGATGAGCCCAAATTTGAGATCTTTGGTTCCAACCACCGTGTCTTTGTGCAACGCAGAAAAGGTGAACGGATGGACTCTACATGCCTGGTTCCCACCATGAAGCATGGAGGAGGAGGTGTGATGGTGTGGGGGTGCTTTGCTGGTGACACTGTTTGGGATTTATTAAAAATTGAAGGCATGCAGAACCAGCATGGCTACCACAGCATCTTGCTGCGGCATGCTATTCCATCCGGTTTGCGTTTAGTTGGACCATCATTTATTTTTCAACAGGACTGTAAAGAAACCAGATTGTATCTTAATTTCCCAGACAACCATGTTTTTTTGCAAAACCAAAAGAACTGGCTTTTTATCTGTATATTGGCTTGTGAATTTAAGTGTTTATGCCTGGTGGGTCAAGAAGACAGACTTGCCAACTGATATATTACACTGGTCAACAGCATTTTTGGTGCCAAAGATATTTCATCGAATTTAGGGTATTTTTGGGGTGCTGATTCTGAATATGTCATCAGTTTTGCCAGATTGGCTCAAGTTTTTGAGATTTTTGGTATCTTATTTATAGCACTTGTTGGTAAATGCGACGCATCAGCTCATTAATTTCTTTGGATTAGTACTTGAACTGAGCAGTTCTCAATATAGTTTTGTGTTAATTAGTGTTCTAAAAGTTTGTTCATAGCTTGATTTTTGCACTAACTTTATGTTGTTGTCTGTTTTCCAGTGAAAAGCATGAACTCATCAAGAAGAAGTTGTCTTAACGATCCAGACTCATTCTGTTACATTTGTGGTGAATACACACTGCCAAAACATAGAAGAAACATAACAGACTTCGTAAAAAAAGTGTATTTTGCCTATTTTGGGGTTATGCTTGGGGACCAAGACAAGTTTTGGGCACCACACATAGTGTGCAAAGCATGTATCGAATTATTACGAAAATGGAGCAAAGGACAAAGAAAAAGCTTCAAATTTGGTGTTCCAATGGTGTGGAGAGAGCCAAAAAATCATCATGATGACTGTTATTTATGGTAAACACAGGTACAGGCACATCTTCACAATGAGGGACAGGCCTTCTTGCAGATTCCATGTTACTCCCATTTTCGTTTCTTATGCTTATTGAATCCTTGCACTTGCACTGCACAGAAATAACAGTCATCATGATGATTTTTTGGCTCTCTCCACACCATTGGAACACCAAATTTGAAGCTTTTTCTTTGTCCTTTGCTCCATTTTCGTAATAATTCGATACATGCTTTGCACACTATGTGTGGTGCCCAAAACTTGTCTTGGTCCCCAAGCATAACCCCAAAATAGGCAAAATACACTTTTTTTACGAAGTCTGTTATGTTTCTTCTATGTTTTGGCAGTGTGTATTCACCACAAATGTAACAGAATGAGTCTGGATCGTTAAGACAACTTCTTCTTGATGAGTTCATGCTTTTCACTGGAAAACAGACAACAACATAAAGTTAGTGCAAAAATCAAGCTATGAACAAACTTTTAGAACACTAATTAACACAAAACTATATTGAGAACTGCTCAGTTCAAGTACTAATCCAAAGAAATTAATGAGATGATGCGTCACATTTACCAACAAGTGCTATAAATAAGATACCAAAAATGTCAAAAACTTGAGCCAATCTGGCAAAACTGATAGCATATTCAGAATCAGCACCCCAAAAATACCCCAAATTCATTAAAATATTTTGGACACCAGAAAAAAAAAATTTTTTTGTTGACCTGTGTTATCTAACATACTGTGTAAAGGTACCGTCACATTAAGCGACGCTGCAGCGATATCGACAACGATGCCGATCGCTGCAGCATCGCTGTGTGGTCGCTGGAGAGCTGTCACACAGACAGCTCTCCAGCGACCAACGATCCCGAAGTCTCCGGGTAACCAGGGTAAACATCGGGTTACTAAGTGCAGGGCCGCGCATAGTAACCCGATGTTTACCCTGGTTACCAGTGTAAAAGTAAAAAAAAACAAACAGTACATACTTACATTCCGGTGTCTGCCGCATCCCCCGGCGCTGTGCTTCTCTGCACTGTGTAAGTGCCATCCGGAAAGCACAGCTTTACGGCCGGCACTGACACATTCAGTGCAGGAAGCTCTGAGCAGCAGCGCGGACGCCGGGGGACGTGACAGACATCAGAGGGTGAGTATGTAGTGTTTTTTTTTTTTACTTTTACAATGGTAACCAGGGTAAATATCGGGTTACTACGCGCGGCCCTGCGCTTAGTAACCCGATATTTACCCTGGTTACCATTGTAAAACATTGCTGGCATCGTTGCTTTTGCTATCAAACACGACGATACACGCCGATCTGACGACCAAATAAAGTTCTGGACTTTCAGCAACGACCAGTGATATCACAGCAGGATTCTAAAAATAGCTTAAGGCCCCGTCACACATAGCGATTTACCAACGATCACGACCAGCGATACGACCTGGCCGTGATCGTTGGTAAGTCGCTGTGTGGTCGCTGGGGAGCTGTCACACAGACAGCTCTCTCCAGCGACCAACGATCAGGGGAACGACTTCGGCATCGTTGAAACTGTCTTCAACGATGCCGAAGTCCCCTGCAGCACCCAAGTAACCAGGGTAAACATCGGGTTACTAAGCGCAGGGCCGCGCTTAGTAACCCGATGTTTACCCTGGTTACCAAAAAAAAACAAACAGTACATACTCACCATCTGATGTCCGTCAGGTCCCTTGCCGTCTGCTTCCTGCTCTGACTGAGTGCCACCGTACAGTGAGAGCAGAGCGCAGCGGTGACGTCACTGCTGTGCTGTACTTTCACTTTCACTTTGCGGCGCTCAGTCAGTGTGGGAAGCAGACGGCAAGGGACCTGACGGACATCAGATGGTGAGTATGTACTGTTTGTTGTTTTTTACATTTACGCTGGTAACCAGGGTAAACATCGGGTTACTAAGCGCGGCCCTGCGCTTAGTAACCCGATGTTTACCCTGGTTACCAGTGAAGACATCGCTGGATCGGTGTCACACACACCGATTCAGCGATGTCAGCGGGACCTCAACGACCAAAAAACGGTCCAGGCCATTCCGACACGACCAGCGATCTCGCAGCAGGGGCCTGATCGCTGGTACGTGTCACACATAGCGAGATCGCTACTGAGGTCGCTGTTGCGTCACAAAACTTGTGACTCAGCAGCGATCTCGCTAGCGATCTCGCTATGTGTGACGGGGCCTTTAAGGTACCTTCACACTGAACAACTTAACAACGATATCGCTAGCGATCCGTGACGTTGCAGCGTCCTGGATAGCGATATCGTTGTTTGACACGCAGCAGCGATCAGGATCCTGTTGTGACATCGTTGGTCGGAGCTAGAAGGCCAGCACCTTATTTCGTCGCTGGATCTCCCGCAGACATCGCTGAGTCGGCGTGTGTGATGCCGATTCAGCAATGTCTTCACTGGTAACCAGGGTAAACATCGGGTTACTAAGCGCAGGGCCGCGCTTAGTAACCCGATATTTACCCTGGTTACCATTGTAAATGTAAAAAAACCCAAACACTACATACTTACATTCCGGTGTCTGTCGGGTCCCCCGGCGTTCTGCTTCCCTGCACTGTGTCAGCGCTGGCTGGCCGTAAAGCATGGCACAGCGGTGACGTCACCGCTCTGCTTTACGGCCGGCGCTTACAGTGCAGGGAAGCAGAACGCCGGGGGACCCGACAGACACTGGAATGTAAGTATGTAGTGTTTGTATTTTTTGACATTTACACTGGTAACCAGGGTGAACATCGGGTAACTAAGTGCGGCCCTGCGCTTAGTAACCCGATGTTTACCCTGGTTACCCGGGGACTTCGGCATCGTTGGTCGCTGGAGAGCTGTCTTTGTGACAGCTCTCCAGCCACCACACAGCGACGCTGCAGCGATCGGCATCGTTGTCTAGATCGCTGCAGCGTCGCTAAATGTGACGGTACCTTTACATGCCTTGGGTATAAAAAGACTCAGAGATCACATCCTGGAGACTGAAGTAACACAGAGCTATCAGCCAGACATTCTGCAAACCACCCAACAGACAAGAGAAAGGACTGCAGCCAATTCATCATGGCACCATCACGAGGGACACTGATCTATGATTCTATAGGAAACAACCCAGGGGTTTTCGGCTCCAGTTGGAAGGACACAGATCTGATCCAGTGACCATCTCTGAACCATGGATCTGTTTGGAGAAACCCAGGGTTGAGACCCGCTGGTCGCATGCTTCCATGGAGATGGTCAGATAAGCCAGGTGGTGACTCTCATGTCAACTGGCTTTGGACCTTGTATGGACTCTATGGACAGTTCTTAGTCATCTCCCTATGCTTGTTGTTACCTCTTCTTTGTGCGTTCATCTACAGATGGAGTAGCGACCCTGGGAGCTCTGACATCGTGTCAATTGGCTTTGGACCTTGTATATACTCTATGGACAGTTCTTGGTCATCTCCCTATGCTTGTCATTACCCCTTCTCTGTGTGTTCATCCACAGATGGAGTAGCAACCCTGGGAGCTCTAACATAACATCTACCATTATCTCGACGAGTCAGCGGAAGGGTGAGGCCCTGTAATGTGCACCATCTTGGGGTAATTGGTGGGAGTGTTCTGTTTGCTATTGTGTGCTGTTCAATAAAGTATTGCCACACTGTTTTACTTTAACCCTGTGTTGTTTGTGTAGTGTATTGCCCACTGGGAGATTGAGCAGGCGTTCAGTGGTATGAGCCGTGGTCCATGCAGTCTTGCTAAAGACAGCCGGGCCAGGGGACGAGAGCACCCACTGACCCCGTTTCTCCACAAGGACAATGACTCCAAACACATCTCCAGGCTGCGTAAGGGTTATGTGACCAAGAAGGAGAGTGATGGGGTGCTACGCCAAATGACATGGCCTCCACAGTCACCAGGCCTGAACCCAATCGAGATGGTTTGGGGTGAGCTGGACCGCAGAGTGAAGGCAAAAGGGCCAACAAGTGCTAAGCATCCCTGGAAATTCCTTCAAGATGGTTGGAAGACCATTCCCGGTGACTACCTCTTGAAGCTCATCAAGAGAATGCCAAGAGTGTGCAAAGCAGTCATCAAAGCAAAAGGTGGCTACTTTGAAGAACCTAGAATATAAGACATAATTTCAGTTGTTTCACACTTTTTGTTAAGTATATAATTCCACATGTGTTAATTCATAGTCTTGATGCCTTCAGTGTGAATGTACAATTTTCATAGTCATGAAAATACAGAAAAATCTTTAAATGAGAAGGTGTGTTAAAACTTTTGGTCTGTACTGTATATCAGAATTAGTATGGTTTAGTGATTTTTAAAGCCTTATTAAAAGGCAGCAAATTCTATGGTCCTGGTAAGAATGTGTTACATTAAAGGGCCACTGTCTCCCCCTCCAGCCATTATAAACTAAAAGAGCCACCTTGTGCAGCAGTAATGCTGCATTCTAACAAGGTGGCTCTTTTAGTTTTTGCTTCTGTTATTCCCTCAATAAAGCGTTTTATAATTTTCCCTAAATACCTGTCTTTGTACCTGGAGGCAGGTCTGAAGCCTCCTCTGTGAAGCGCCCAACTGCCGTCACTCATCTCTTCTGGGGCGATGGTCGCCGCCCCCTGCGCGCTGTTCTTCTTAAATCCGGCGCCTGCGCTGTGCGTACCTGCCTGGGGCAGGCGCAGTGTTCATTGGCCGTCATAGCTCAGATGCCGGGTGCCTGACTGCGCCTGTGCGGGCAGTGCGGCCACCCTGTTACTGAATCCCCGCCCCGCACTGTGTTATGCATTATGCACAGTGCGGGGCTGGGATTCCTGGGCATGCGCACTGCGCTTGTCAGACGGAGCCCCAGGTTCCCCGCCTTCCAGCGTCAGTCTGTGCAGGAATCTGCCCAGGAATCCCAGCCCGCTCTGTGCATAATGCATAACACAGTGCGGGGCGGGGATTCAGCAACAGGGTGGCCGCACTGCCCGCACAGGCGCAGTCAGGCACCCGGCATCTGGGCTATGACGGCCAATGAACACTGCACCTGCCCCAGGCAGGCACGCACAGCGCAGGCGCCGGATTTAAGAAGAACAGCGCGCAGGGGGCGGCGACCATCGCCCCAGAAGAGATGAGTGATGGCAGTTGGGCGCTTCACAGAGGAGGCTTCAGACCTGCCTCCAGGTACAAAGATAGGTATTTGGGCAAAATTATAAAACGCTTTATTTTGAGAATAACAGCAACAAAAACTAAAAGAGCCACCTTGTTAGAATGCAGCATTACTTGCTGCACAAGGTGGCTCTTTTAGTTTATAACGGCTGGAGGGGGTGACAGTGGCCCTTTAAGCTCTAATCTAAAATGTATTAGCAGTAGTAGCTAGTAAAGAAACTTAATTCTGCTCAACAATTATAACGCATTTTCTAATAATAATATTAATATTGAGCAAAATTAGATTTAGCCTGTTGGTTAGGCCATCCACAACAATTATGGAAATGAGGCAGTGCTTCAGTTTTTTGTTAAATTGGGGCTACTGTGCAGGGAAAAAGCAAGAAACGCAGTATTACAGCAGAGCTTCATCCCCTTCATTATCAGGATCAAGTAGTGTTATATCACAGTAATACTAGTTGGATTTGACCTGCAGTTCTAGGACGTTGAGGTTTCGGGATTTTATATACCACTTTCAAGGATGTTGTCAAGATAAGTCAGCACTTTTCTCAAGATGATGTCTGGGAACCATTATCTCACACTCATCATGTTCTACTGTAGTCTTTGTGATTGACAGGTCAACTTTAATGTATTATCAGGCAGCTAAATAAAAGTTGATACTTGTTTTTAGAAACATGCACGTCTCTTAGCAAAAGTTGCAAGGTCTTCACCCAATGCTTGTGAGGAATTCTGCAGCACTTGAGATACATTTACTTATAAGACTACTGCTAATGTGAAACCTAGCCAAGTATGAGCTGCGAAGAACTGTAGGAGTATATTCACAGACTAGTTGAGCCAATTGGTTTCCTTTATCTCCTATGTTTCTCTATTTGAAGAACCATTATCAGAGATGCGGGACAGAATAATAAGATCCTTATGCCCTTTCAGCACTTAAAGAGGTTTGTAAGTAAAGTTCATTTGTTTCGAGCTGCATGCAAGTTGGAAAGTGGAAAAAAAATGCTCTTTGTTTGACTATGAGTCACCTTTGAAATTTCCGAGCTATGAATCAGATGACCTGTCTCCGGCAGCAAAACTATGTTTAGAAAAGTTTAGCAGAGCGGCTATGATAATGGACCCCTGTACACAGTTCTTTGATCAAGTATGCTCCATAACAAACAGTAGCATCCAGCTCTCCAATATGGAGTATTAGTGTGTTGTGAAACCCAGCCAGGCACAGCAGTCACAGGTGATTGTGATGACAGCATCAGAGATATAAGCAGAAGACCAGCTGAGTTTACTGATGGCTGACGTACAGACTCGGCTGTGCCAACAAAACATTTTGGGGCCTCATGCCAGAATTAGAACAACAAGGAAATCTCCTGGGGACATGTTTGATCCGTTGTATTTATAATGAGCTGGCAGATGAGTGCACTTGTTATAATTGTAAAAAAATATATAATAATACCCACAGTTAAATGCAGGAATAGTGATTGATTTTGACATCCAGTGTATTGAATGTCTTTGTAAGGGAAAGTTAAAAAGTGCTGAAAGAAGATAGGAATTATGTAAAGTACAAATCTTGTTTTGCAGACACAATGTAAAGTCTCATCATGTTTCATTCACATTTTTTTAACTCTTTCTTTTTTGTACAATTTTTTTTTAATTAAGACATACTAAAGACCATGAAAGCAGAAGGTTATAAAGACAAAACCAGGGAATCAATATATTGTATAAAGTGTTAACTGCGTTAACTGCAGTAGTATAAAATAGAAAAATTAAGACTGTCATCAGAAAATACCAAGGGAAGACAGCCAATAGCTACAGTAGGGAAGAGACATCAGAGAATACATAGAGAATACAGCCAATAGCAACAGTAGGGAAGAGTCATTAGAGAATGCATAGAGAATACAGCCAATAGCTACAGTAGGGAAGAGTCATCAGAGAATACATAGAGAATACAGCCAATAGCAACAGTAGGGAAGAATAATCAGAAAATACATAGAGAATACAGCCAATAGCTACAGTAGGGAAGAGACATCAGAGAATACAAAGAGAATACAGCCAATAGCAACAGTAGGGAAGAATCATCAGAGAATGCATAGAGAATACAGCCAATAGCAACAGTAGGGAAGAATCAGAAAATACATAGAGAAGACAGTCAATAGCTACAGTAGGGAAGAGCCATCAAAGAATACTTAGAGAAGACAGCCAAGAGCTACAGTAAGGAAGAGTCAACAGAAAATACCTAGAGAAGACAGCCAATAACTGCAGTAAGGAAGACTCATTAGAAAATACCAAGGGAAGTCAGCCAATAGTGTCATGGTTCTCAAATGGCAAGAGAACGTAATTAAGCATACAAAAGGACTAGCTCTTGGAAGATGGGAACTCGAGCTGACCATGAGCTAAACCTACCGCACAACTAACAGTGGCCGGGTAGCGTGCCTACGTTTTATCCCTAGACGCCCAGTGCCAGCCGGAGAACTGACTGACCCTAGCAGAGGAAAATACAGACCTGGCTTACCTCTAGAGAAATTTTCCCCAAAAGGCAGACAGTAGCCCCCACATATATTGGCGGTGATTTTAGAGGAAAATGACATACGAAGTATGAAGATAGGTTTAGCAAATTGAGGTCCGCTTACTAGATAGTAGGAAGACAGAAAAGGGAACTTCACGGTCAGCTGAAAACCCTTTCAAAATACCATCCTGAAATTACTTTAAGACTCTAACATCAACTCATGACACCAGAGTGGCAATTTCAGCTCACAAGAGCTTCCAGCCTCAGAAATATTCAATCACAGAGAACTGGAACAAAAATGCAAAACAAACTTAGGACAACAAGTCCAACTTAACTGATAGTAGTCTAGGAGCAGGAACATGCAACAGAAAGGCTTCTGGTAACATTGTTGGCCGGCATAGAAATGACTGAGGAGCAAGGCTAAATAGAAAACTCCCACATACTGATGGAAAACAGGTGAACAGAGGAGATGAAGCACACAAGTGCAGTACCACCAGAAACCACCGGGGGAGCCCAGAAACCAAATTCACAACAGTACCCCCCCCCTCAAGGAGGGGGCACTGAACCCTCACCAGAACCACCAGGGCGATCAGGATGAGCCCTATGAAAGGCACGGACCAAATCGGAGGCATGAACATCAGAGGCTGTCACCCAAGAGTTATCCTCCTGACCGTAGCCCTTCCACTTGACCAGATACTGAAGTCTCCGTCTGGAAACACGGGAGTCCAAGATCTTCTCGACAACGTACTCCAACTCACCCTCAACCAACACCGGAGCAGGAGGCTCAACGGAAGGCACAACCGGTACCTCATACCTGCGCAACAATGACCGATGGAAGACATTATGAATAGAAAAAGATGCAGGGAGGTCCAAACGAAAGGACACAGGGTTAAGAATCTCCAATATCTTGTACGGGCCGATGAACCGAGGCTTAAACTTAGGAGAAGAAACCTTCATAGGGACAAAACGAGAAGATAACCACACCAAGTCCCCAACACAAAGACGAGGACCAACACGACGACGGCGGTTGGCAAAATGCTGAGTCTTCTCCTGGGACAACTTCAAATTGTCCACCACATGCCCCCAAATCTGATGCAACCTCTCCACCACAGCATCCACGCCAGGACAATCCGAAGACTCCACCTGACCGGAAGAGAAACGAGGATGAAACCCCGAATTACAGAAGAAAGGAGAAACCAAGGTGGCAGAACTAGCCCGATTATTGAGGGCAAACTCCGCCAAGGGCAAAAAGGCAACCCAATCATCCTGATCCGCAGACACAAAACACCTCAAATAAGTCTCCAAGGTCTGATTAGTTCGCTCGGTCTGGCCATTAGTCTGAGGATGGAAAGCAGACGAAAAAGACAAATCAATGCCCATCCTAGCACAGAACGCTCGCCAAAATCTAGACACGAATTGGGTTCCCCTGTCAGAAACGATATTCTCCGGAATACCATGCAAGCGCACCACATTTTGAAAAAACAGAGGAACCAGCTCGGATGAGGAAGGCAATTTAGGCAAGGGGACCAAATGGACCATCTTAGAGAAACGGTCACACACCACCCAGATGACAGACATCTTATGAGAAACAGGGAGATCAGAAATAAAATCCATGGAGATGTGAGTCCAAGGCCTCTTCGGAATAGGCAAAGATAACAACAATCCACTAGCCCGAGAACAACAAGGCTTGGCCCGAGCACAAACATCACAAGACTGCACAAAACCTCGCACATCTCGCGACAGGGAAGGCCACCAGAAGGACCTAGCCACCAAATCCCTGGTACCAAAGATTCCAGGATGACCTGCTAACGCAGAAGAATGGACCTCCGAGATGACTCTACTGGTCCAATCATCAGGAACAAACATTCTACCAGGCGGGCAACGATCAGGTCTATTCGCCTGAAACTCCTGCAAGACCCGTCGCAAGTCTGGGGAAACAGCAGATAATATCACTCCATCCTTAAGGATACCTGTAGGTTCAGAATTACCAGGGGAATCAGGCTCAAAACTCCTAGAAAGGGCATCCGCCTTCACATTTTTAGAACCTGGTAGGTAAGAAACCACAAAATTAAACCGAGAGAAAAATAACGACCAGCGCGCCTGTCTAGGATTCAGGCGCCTGGCAGACTCAAGATAAATCAAATTCTTGTGGTCGGTCAATACCACCACCTGATGTCTAGCCCCCTCAAGCCAATGACGCCACTCCTCAAAAGCCCACTTCATAGCCAAGAGCTCCCGATTACCAATATCATAATTTCGCTCAGCGGGCGAAAATTTACGAGAAAAGAACGCACAGGGTCTCATCACGGAGCAGTCGGAACTTTTCTGCGACAAAACCGCCCCAGCTCCGATTTCTGAAGCGTCAACCTCAACCTGAAAAGGAAGAGTAACATCAGGCTGACGCAATACAGGGGCGGAAGAAAAGCGGCGCTTAAGCTCCCGAAAGGCCTCCACAGCAGCAGGGGACCAATCAGCAACATCAGCACCCTTCTTAGTCAAATCAGTCAACGGTTTAGCAACATCAGAAAAACCAGTTATAAATCGACGATAAAAATTAGCAAAGCCCAAAAACTTCTGAAGGCTCTTAAGAGAAGAGGGTTGCGTCCAATCACAAATAGCCTGAACCTTGACAGGGTCCATCTCAATGGAAGAGGGGGAAAAAATGTACCCCAAAAACGAAATCTTTTGAACCCCAAAAACGCACTTAGAACCCTTTACACACAAGGAATTAGAGCGCAAAACCTGAAAAACCCTCCTGACCTGTTGGACATGAGAGTCCCAGTCATCCGAAAAAATCAAAATATCATCAAGATACACAATCAAAAATTTATCCAAATAATCACGGAAAATGTCATGCATAAAGGATTGAAAGACTGAAGGGGCATTTGAAAGACCAAAAGGCATTACTAAATACTCAAAATGGCCCTCAGGCGTATTAAATGCGGTTTTCCACTCATCCCCCTGCTTAATTCGCACCAAATTATACGCCCCACGAAGATCAATCTTAGAGAACCACTTGGCCCCCTTTATTCGAGCAAACAAATCAGTAAGCAGTGGCAAAGGATACTGATATCTAACCGTGATTTTATTCAAAAGCCGATAATCAATACACGGCCTCAAAGAGCCATCTCTTTTAGATACAAAGAAAAAAACGGCTCCTAAGGGAGATGACGAAGGATGAATATGTCCCTTTTCCAAGGACTCCTTAATATATTCCCGCATAGCAGCATGTTCAGGCACAGATAGATTAAATAAACGACCCTTTGGAAACTTACTGCCCGGAATCAGATCTATAGTACAATCGCAATCTCTGTGCAGAGGTAGTGAACCAAGTTTAGGCTCCTCAAAAACGTCATGATAATCAGATAAAAATTCCGGAATCTCAGAGGGAATAGATGACGAAATGGAAACCAAAGGTACGTCCCCATGAGTCCCCTGACATCCCCAGCTTAACACAGACATTGCTTTCCAGTCGAGGACTGGGTTATGAGATTGCAGCCATGGCAATCCAAGCACCAACACATCATGTAGATTATACAACACAAGGAAGCGAATAATCTCCTGGTGATCCGGATTAATATGCATAGTTACTTGTGTCCAGTATTGTGGTTTGTTACTAGCCAATGGCGTGGAGTCAATACCCTTCAGAGGTATAGGAACTTCCAGAGGCTCTAAATCAAACCCACAGCGTTTGGCAAAGGACCAATCCATAAGACTCAAAGCGGCGCCAGAGTCGACATAGGCGTCCGCGGTAATAGACGATAAAGAGCAAATCAGGGTCACAGATAGAATAAACTTAGACTGTAAAGTGCCAATTGAAACAGACTTATCAACTTTCTTAGTACGTTTAGAGCATGCTGATATAACATGAGTTGAATCACCACAATAGAAGCATAACCCATTTTTTCGCCTAAAATTCTGTCGTTCGCTTCTGGACAGAATTCTATCACATTGCATAATCTCTGGCACCTTCTCAGTAGACACCGCCAAATGGTGCACAGGTTTGCGCTCCCGCAAACGCCGATCAATCTGAATAGCCATTGTCATGGACTCATTCAGACCTGTAGGCACAGGGAACCCCACCATAACATCTTTAATGGCATCAGAGAGACCCTCTCTGAATTTCGCCGCCAGGGCGCACTCATTCCACTGAGTAAGCACAGACCACTTACGAAATTTTTGGCAGTATATTTCAGCCTCATCTTGCCCTTGAGACAGGGCCATTAAGGCTTTTTCAGCCTGAATCTCTAAATGAGGTTCCTCATAAAGCAACCCCAAAGCCAGGAAAAACGCATCCACATTGAGCAACGCAGGATCCCCTGGTGCCAAAGCAAATGCCCAATCCTGAGGGTCGCCCCGGAGCAAGGAAATTACAATCCTGACCTGCTGTGCAGGATCTCCAGCGGAGCGAGATCTCAGAGACAAAAATAATTTACAATTATGTTTGAAATTCTGGAAGCGAGATCTATCCCCAGAGAAAAATTCAGGTAAAGGAATTCTAGGTTCAGATGTAGGAGCATGAATAACGAAATCCTGTAAGCTTTGAACCTTCATAGCGAGATTATTCAAACCTGTAGCTAAACTCTGAGGATCCATATTAATCAGGTGAAATCAGAACCATTCAAGGATTAGAAGGAGAGAGAGACGAAGGCTGCAGTAAGCAGAGATGCTAGTGAATCAACTAATGAGCAAACTCAGGAAAAAAAAAAAAAAATTCTCTGCAGACTTCTTTTCTCTCCTTTCTTCTGCCAATTATTTTAACCCTTGGCCGGCCAAACTGTCATGGTTCTCAAATGGCAAGAGAACGTAATTAAGCATACAAAAGGACTAGCTCTTGGAAGATGGGAACTCGAGCTGACCATGAGCTAAACCTACCGCACAACTAACAGTGGCTGGGTAGCGTGCCTACGTTTTATCCCTAGACGCCCAGCGCCAGCCGGAGAACTGACTGACCCTAGCAGAGGAAAATACAGACCTGGCTTACCTCTAGAGAAATTTTCCCCAAAAGGCAGACAGTAGCCCCCACATATATTGGCGGTGATTTTAGAGGAAAATGACATACGAAGTATGAAGATAGGTTTAGCAAATTGAGGTCCGCTTACTAGATAGTAGGAAGACAGAAAAGGGAACTTCACGGTCAGCTGAAAACCCTTTCAAAATACCATCCTGAAATTACTTTAAGACTCTAACATCAACTCATGACACCAGAGTGGCAATTTCAGCTCACAAGAGCTTCCAGCCTCAGAAATATTCAATCACAGAGAACTGGAACAAAAATGCAAAACAAACTTAGGACAACAAGTCCAACTTAACTGATAGTAGTCTAGGAGCAGGAACATGCAACAGAAAGGCTTCTGGTAACATTGTTGGCCGGCATAGAAATGACTGAGGAGCAAGGCTAAATAGAAAACTCCCACATACTGATGGAAAACAGGTGAACAGAGGAGATGAAGCACACAAGTGCAGTACCACCAGAAACCACCGGGGGAGCCCAGAAACCAAATTCACAACACAATAGCTACAGTAGTAGTCTTAGGCGAACTGAAGACCGCGCACACGAGGTAGATTTAGGGTGGTTTATTGAAGCCTACGCGTTTCAAGAGCTATCTTGCTCTCTTCTTCAGGACATATAGTACAACACACAAATATGGGGTATATTTATACAAAAGGGAAGGGGAGGGGCCCCAAGGCCCTTGTATTATGATACATAAATACCTTTAAAACACATATTAATAACATATAAAAACATTACTCTTTATTATTTATAACCTAGGAACATTAATTGATATAAATAGAAAAAATAAATTTAAAATTTAAAATTTAAAAATATAAATAAGCCCTGAAAAAAAACACATAAGTAACCTAATGGGTATTCAAACCGGGGAACTTTGTATAATAATTCTATTGTTTAAGCTATTCTAGTCCTTGCACCACAGAATACTGATAAGTTCTTTATTAATTTCTCTTGTGGAGATAAAAAAATCTGAAAATGAACTTATGGGCAAAAGAGCAAAATATTGCAGAAAAAAAAAAAAAAAAACAATATATGCCGTTATTAATTACTAAAAAATTGCATGGAGTAATTGTTATTATAAATTATATATAGTTAAAAAATATTAAAATTATTACACATGAGTAGTACTAGAACCATCCCATGGGACCAAAAGAAAAATTGTTATTTGGAATGAGGCTCAATGATAGGAACCACACTTCAATTAGAGAATTTATTAAGTCACAGGAGGTCTGACATTACATTTAGCCCTTCAGGCTCCAGAGAATTCAAGGTATATATCCAAAAAACCTCTTTCTTATTTAGTGACTGTGTGCGATTAGGGACATGTGCAGGAACGTGATCAATGGGGTGAACATGAAATAGTGAAGGATTACTATTATGTGAGATGCTGAAGTGTTTGGAAAGACCATGTTTGAGATAACCTATTTTAATATTGTGTCGATGGGAATTCATACGGAGGTGAAGTGGTTGTGTTGTCCTACCAACATATATCTTGTTGCATGGACAAGTAATAATGTAAATAACATAGGAGGTAGTGCAGGTGAAATGGTGACTGATTGGAAAAGGGTGAGGAAAAGAGGAGTGTTTAAATGCTGTACTGGTATGTGCTATGATACCACAGCACAAACATTTCTTGTGAGAGCATTTGAATATACCTGGTTTTAGTGAAGAAGGTGATTTTTTCAATTCATCAGGGAGTCTGCTAGGTGCCAGTTTATTTTTCAAGCTGGGTGCTCTCCTAAAAATAATTTTAGGATGTTGTGGCACCAGCTTTCCCAGTATATTATCCTCTCTTACTATATGCCACAACTCATTGATAGATTTTTTAATGAATTTGTGGTCTGTGCTGAATGTGGTTACAAAACTACAGGTGTATTCTTCTGGGCTGGCTACAAGGTCAGCTTTTTCTTTTTTTAGTAACAATTCTTGATTAAAATTCTTATAAACATTGTGAAGAGCGGAACAAAAATGGTTACCTCAATGAACCAAAAAGAATTTGTGATCAATATTGACCTGTCCATTCAAGGACATTTTAGCTATAGTGTGAAATCCTATTTTTTGTTTGTGAAACTGCCACTTAGGCGAAACTGTACTGTTTTGTTTGTTGTGAAACTATCACATAGCCGAAACTGTTTTTTTTGTCTTCTCTTTTCTCTCTTTGTTTAAACAAGCAAAACTTGTATAACCACTGAAACTACCTGTACAACTATATAAAGAGGGGATAGCACCTTGAAGGCAGGCGTGCTTCAGAGGCTTCCCAGTGATATACTATACGAGACGTGTCTTGTGTATTATTTCTGGTGATTCCCCACTTCCAAAGGCTGCTCCGACTGAGTGTGGTCCCGACAACATGTTCAAGTGCTCTATTCACCAACTCTCTGGGGTATTTTTGTGCTAAAAACTTATTTTTTAAAATCTCAGATTGGTCCTTAAAATCACTATCAGAAGAACAATTTTTCCTAATACGCATGAACTGGCTTTTTGGAATGTTACTAAGCCATTTATCAAGATGGTTGCTATTATAATGAACATAGCTATTACTATCTACTTTTTTAAAAAAGTTTTTTGTATGAATCTCTCCATCCACAATGAAAAATGTCACATCTAGATAGTTAATGGCAGTTTTGTTAAAAACAGAAGTAAACTCAAGACCCCAGGGGTTGTTATTGAGCTCTGACATTAAAAATTCCGGAGGTTTAAAAGTTGTGTCCCAAATAAAAACAAGATCATCAATATAACGTCCATAAAAAACCATGCAATCAATAAAAGCACTATTATAGATAAAAGAATTCTCAAAGTGACCCATAAATAAATTAGCATATGTAGGCGCTACCCGGGAACCCATCGCTGCACCACGTGTCTGGTGTCTTTATCTATAATAGTGCTTTTATTGATTGCATGGTTTTTTATGGACGTTATATTGATGATCTTGTTTTTATTTGGGACACAACTTTTAAACCTCCGGAATTTTTAATGTCAGAGCTCAATAACAACCCCTGGGGTCTTGAGTTTACTTCTGTTTTTAGCAAAACTGCCATTAACTATCTAGATGTGACATTTTTCATTGTGGATGGAGAGATTCATACAAAAAACTTTTTTTTAAAAGTAGATAGTAATAGCTATGTCCATTATAATAGCAACCATCTTGATAAATGGCTTAGTAACATTCCAAAAAGCCAGTTCATGCGTATTAGGAAAAATTGTTCTTCTGATAGAGATTTTAAGGACCAATCTGAGATTTTAAAAAATAAGTTTTTATACGAGACGTGTCTTGTGTATTATTTCTGGTGATTGCCCACTTCCAAAGGCTGCTCCGACTGAGTGTCGTCCCGACATTTCCTGGCGCCTGAACAGGGACCCGAGGTCTGTGTACTCCTTCAAGAACACCGGCAGAATACGAACGAAAAGAGAATCTGGGATAATGGACGGCAGATGAATAAAAACCTGGCCAGGTAAGAGACACTGTTAGATCTCTTATATCTGCCCTGCACTGTCCGTAAGATTTTCTGTGTCGTGTCCTTTAGCGGGTAGTTCTAGTAGAGGAGGATACCTATAGCTCGGGTTCTTGAACTACTTAGGAATTGACCACCTCACGGAGTACGGCATTGAATGAGAGTGAATGTGAATAGAAGGTGTGTGGAAGTTGGGAATAGCCCTATAAGCCGCCCAGGGTGTTGAAACAGAAGAAGTGACTGTCCCACTGGGCAACGTGGTTGCGTCCTTTCGGGGAGACCTCCGCGCCTATGTTCAATCTCTGATCCTGTCTTTGACGAAAACCTGGTGACGGATAAGTGTATGATAGTATGAGCCCAGGACAGATAAATTAGCCTGGGACAAGATACGTTGTATTTTGATCCTCTGTCTGGTTGCATTTGTGTTGTTTGCTATAGGTGTAGGAATCAGGATTTTCTTACATCAACACGGTACGCAGAAGCCGTTAAACATCCTAGCTCCTTAGGAAGAAGGTAACAAGGTATTCTCATACCCAAACGCCACCTAGGGCAAGAAAAGAAAAAAGCTCAGGATAAGAAAATGGGGAATAAGCAAACAAAGTCGGAACCAGAAGAATTAGATATCTATACTATCATAAAGGAGAGAAGTGGTGAAGATGCCACTAAGGGGCTGAGAAAGATTTTTAGTAAGTTTGGAGTTACTAAGGCAGAAGCCTTTAGTAGAAAAAAATGGGAAGGAATTCAGGAAAAAAAAAAAAGGCATAATCAGAGACAAGAAATGGATAGATCAGATCCAAGCGTTGATTGATGTCTCTAGGGTAGCAGAAAAAGAGGGATGGACTTATAATCAACAGAATAAAAAGTGGTGTATTAGACCCGCAGGCTATGGAGAAAAACAAAATGTGGAATATAAGAACACCCCACCCCCATACCTTAACCCACATGCCCCATCTTTTCTCCAAACACCACCTCAAAGTTTAGCCGGACCAGGAGGATGGGTATGTCCGCACTGTGGACAACAAAATCCAGACTGGAGAAATGATTGCCTAGCCTGTGGTACACCTAGACATGGCGCTGTACTTGCCCCTGTTAGGGTAGTACCAAGACCCTTTAGGGAACCTGGTGCTGACGGAGTAATGGGAACTAGATATCACCAAACTCGACAATATTTCCCTTGGTCCCCCGCTGAAGGCATGTCTCTCTTGCATAACGCACCAGATCCCACCCAGTGTCCAGTTAGATTTGCACAATATATACAGCAAATTATGCAGACTCACGCTGGAGTTTGGGCAGATGGAGAAGAATTATGTAGAATGAAAATGACTCCTGGACTCTTCCAGGAGCTATTAGCAAATCTACAGGTACATAGGCCCCAGGCAGGAGATGGTGCCTTACAAACGATAGAATCAGGTACGCAATTTGTAGATCACTTAATGGTTTTCATGAGGGAAAAACAGAGGCAGAGAGGAACAACGGGAGTGGTGGCTCAGAAATCTGGACAATCAGTAGACGAATATTATCTAAGTGTAGAAAATAATTTCAGAGATGAAGGCATGGATCTAACCGCTTCAGGAATGATGAGGTTAGTTACAAAAACCTTTATAGATGGATTGTCTCCAAAAGTGAAGGAAAAGCTTAAGGCCGCAACCCCTGATTGGAGAACCTTGGAAGACCCACACCTGGCTAGACAGAAAGCTGTAGGGATAGAAATGGACTTAAGAGAAAATTCTAAGCCAGTAAGAATTGCACAGGCTAATACTGGCTCTGCTAATCAAAAGTTTACTTGTCATTACTGTAAGAAGCCAGGACATTTCCAAAGGGAATGTAGGAAGAGAAAAGCAGATATAGATTCAGGAACCTTTGTACCCAAAAATAGGATAAATAACCCAGCGCCTGATCAAACAGACAGCTCAGAATGACTGAAGGTTATGCAGGTCTCTCTTCCTTCTAGAAGACCAATAATACAAGTTGAGGTTGAGGGTAAAAATGTACCTTTTCTGATAGATACGGGAGCAACATCCTCCATTTTAAATCAAGACTTTTTACCATATCCTGACAATATATCCTCAAAGGTAACATATGCAGAAGGGTATGATGGTAAAATTCAGGCGTTGCCCTTTACAAAACCTTTAAATGTGAGCTTTGGCCCTAAAACCTTTGTATCCAAATTTTTATTTGCTAAAGGTGCACCTACCTGCTTGCTGGGTACTGATGTCTTAAGTAAAATGCACGCAAACATCCATTTTAGAGAAAATGGCACAGTTATGCTGACCATCCCTGAAGATGCAGAAACTCTGGAACAATATGTTAGAATACAGGCAATGGAGGATTTTCCCGAAATTTACACTCAACAAGCAAAAATTGACTTGTCTCGGGTTCCTGACAGCCTATGGGCAAAAGGAGACACTGATGTAGGATTCTTATCAGTAGCTCCTATACTGTTAGAAACTGCCCCGGGAACCATTTTACCTCAGCTTAGGCAATACCCCATCAGCGCCCAGCAAGAACTGGCGATTTCTCAACAAATTCAGGATTATGTGTTACAAGGTGTTTTGGTAGAAATCAGGTCACCCGCCAATACACCCTTATATCCTGTTAAAAAGAAAGTTTCCTCCAAAGAAACTATGGTGAAATATCGCATGGTGCACGACCTACGGGAAATCAATAAGGTTTTGGCACCGGTCACCCCTGTGGTACCGAATCCTCATACCTTACTGTCTCAAATTCCCAGCACTGCTGCATATTTTACGGTAATTGACTTATCAAACGCATTTTTTTCTGTGCCACTACATAAGAACTGTTGGCATTTGTTTGCCTTTACATTCAAGGGTAAACAATTAGCATGGACAAGATTGCCACAAGGTATGGTACACTCACCAACTTTGTACTCTGAAGCAATGCAGACCGTGCTGAAAAATTTCACCCCAGAACCAGGAGTAGTCATTCTACAGTATGTAGATGACTTACTTATTTGTTGCCCTGATGAGCAGACGGCAGTTACCTCAACTGTTAATTTCTTAATTTTCCTAGCGCAAGAAGGCTGTAAAGTAAATAGACAGAAACTCCAGGCTTGTCAACAAACAGTCGTGTTTTTAGGTCACTGCATATCACAGGGCATCAGACACCTCACACCTCAACGTACGGAAGCCATACGTAACATGCTTGAACCCAGGAATCACAAACAGCTGCGTGCTTTCCTGAGTATTGTTTCACACTGTAGACAGTGGATCATACATGCAAGTCAACTCATGCAGTCTTTATATGACTGTATTGCCAACACGCCATATTCACTCAGTGAAGAGGCTAAACAGTCATTTTCCTCTTTGAAAACAGCACTGGTATCAGCTCCGGCTTTGGGACTCCCAGACTACACTAAACCTTTTCAATTGATGGCAGCTGAGATATCCTCACATGCTACAGGGGTGCTCACTAGTGTTGAGCGATACCGTCCGATACTTGAAAGTATCGGTATCGGAAAGTATCGGCCGATACCGGCAAAGTATCGGATCCAATCCGATACCGATACCCGATACCAATACAAGTCAATGGGACTCAAGTATCGGACGGTATTCCTGATGGTTCTCAGGGTCTGAAGGAGAGGAAACTCTCCTTCAGGCCCTGGGATCCATATAAATGTGTAAAAGAAAGAATTAAAATAAAAAATATCGCTATACTCACCTCTCCGACGCAGCCTGGACCTCAGCGAGGGAACCGGC
This sequence comes from Ranitomeya variabilis, assembly GCF_051348905.1. Taxonomy (NCBI): domain Eukaryota; kingdom Metazoa; phylum Chordata; class Amphibia; order Anura; family Dendrobatidae; genus Ranitomeya; species Ranitomeya variabilis. Next base: position 510,186,406 of record NC_135233.1, read on the forward strand.
AGCGTTGTTTGTTTAAAATTCGCGCTTTTACTTGGTTACGTGAAGTCCCGGCTTGTGATTGGTCAGGGCGGCCATGTTGCCGGGACGCGGACCAATCACAGCAAGCCGTGACGAAATTACGTCACGGCTTGCTGTGATTGGTCCGCGTCCCGGCAACATGGCCGCCATTAACCAATCACAAGCCGTGACGTCACGGGAGGCTGGACACGCGCGCTTTTTAAAATGGGCGCGTGTCCAGCCTCCCGTGACGTCCCGGCTTGTGATTGGTTGCGCCGCGGTCAACCAATCACAAGCCGGGAGGCTGGACACGCGCGCATTTTAAAATTTTAAAATGGGCGCGTGTCCAGCCTCCCGGCTTGTGATTGGTTGATCGCGGCGCAACCAATCACAAGCCGGGACGTCACGGGAGGCTGGACACGCGCCCATTTTAAAATGCGCGCGTGTCCAGCCTCCCGTGACGTCACGGCTTGTGATTGGTTGCGTGTCCCATGTGACTGCGACGCAACCAATCACAAAGCCGGGACGTAATTTTAACATCCTTAAGGACCTGAAATTACGTCACGGCTTGCTGTGATTGGTTGCGTCTCCCATGTGACTGCGACGCAACCAATCACAACGCCGGAACGTAATTTTAAAATCCTGAAGGACCTAAAATTACGTCACGGCTTGCTGTGATTGGTTGCGTGCCGGTCACATGGGCGGCACGCAACCAATCACAAGCCGGGACTCACGTAAAGGAAAGAAAAGCGCGAATTTTAAACAAAGAACGCTGCCGCTTCCCTCGGTAAGGTGCAGGCTGCGTCGGAGAGGTGAGTATAGCAATATTTTTTATTTTAATTCTCTCTTTTACACATTTTTACATTAATGTTGTTTCGATACCGATACCCGATATCACAAAAATATCGGATCTCGGTATCGGAATTCCGATACAGCAAGTATCGGCCGATACCCGATACTTGCAGTATCGGAATGCTCAACACTAGTGCTCACACAAAAACATGGAAACAAACAGAGACCTGTGGCATACATATCAGCTCATCTGGACCCTGTAGCTAGAGCCGCACCTTCTTGTGTAAGAGTAGTAGCCGCAATTTCACTGTTATTAGATAAAGCTTCTGAGATTGTTCTTGATCACCCACTTCTAGTTCAGACCACTCATGATGTACATGGCATTCTTAACCAGGTCCAACCTAAACATATTTCAATGGCCAGACACCTCCGTCTCCAATGTTCCCTACTACTGCCGCCCAACATTTCCTTTGCCAGGGTTCAGACTCTTAATCTCGCGTCTTTGCTCCCTTTTAGAGTCTGAGGGGGGTACCATACCTGAGGAAACTGCACTCTCCAACTCCTTTGACCCATCAGAGTCAATGCATGATTGTGTACAATTAATGGAACAAGAGACTCAGGGCTTACGTAATGTACGTGACAAGCCACTCTGTAATGCTACATTTGAACTTTTCATAGATGGCAGTAGATATGCAGATATGAATGGACAATTTCATACAGGTTATGCGGTAGTAACTCAGCATGAAGTGCTGAAAGCAGAACCTCTCCCTGCTAATCAGTCTGCACAAGAAGCAGAACTTACGGCATTAGTTGAAGCTCTAAAAATAGCCAAAGATCAGACAGCAAACATATACACTGATTCTAGATATGCACATGGCATTATTTTCGATTTTGGCGTAATATGGAGAGCCAGAGGTTATATGACTGCTTCAGGCCAACCTGTTAAACATGCCTCCCTCATTAGACAGATTCTGGAGGCAGCACAAGAAACTAAAGAAATAGCGGTGATAAAGGTAGCTGCACATGTGAGACTCGACAACGAGGAAGCCAGGGGTAACGATAAAGCCGACAAAGCAGCAAAACAGGCAGCACGTAAACCCTTACATCATGCCCACACACTAGATAGCTCTGAAGATGATGAGGAGAGATTGAAGGAAGCTCGGAAACAGGTAGACGACGAAGAACGAGGGCAGTGGCAGAAAAAAGGGGCAGAAGATCAGCAAGGATTATGGAAAAAAGGAACTTTGTTGTGTTTACCCAGAGCCTGGTACCCCGCAGTGGCGAGTGACCTCCACCTACCTACGCATGTATCGGCAAACGGTATGACGCTCAAGGTAAAAGAAAGGTGGTTGGCTCCAGGCTTTGGTAATTTCGCTCGGAACATGTGTGCTGCATGCGCTATATGCCTGGCACACAATCCAGGTCAGACCATTAAAACCCCAACCAAGCATCATGTAAGACCACTGTATCCCTTTCAAAGACTCCAGATCGACTACATCCAGCTTCCTAGGTACAATGGATACGAATATGTGCTTGTGTGTGTGGACATGTTCTCAGGGTGGCCAGAGGCTTATCCAGTTCGTAAAGCCTCAGCAAAAACTACTGCCATTAAAATAGCACATGAACTGATACCCCGTTACGGCATGCCTGAGGTGATCGAGTCAGATAGGGGTACCCATTTTACTGGAGAAATATTCCAGAATGTTATGAAAATGTTGGGAGTAGAAAACCAGTTTCACACTCCGTATCACCCACAGAGTTCAGGTAAAGTGGAAAGATTAAATGGAACAATAAAATTAAAAATCCAGAAGGCCATGGCAGAAACAGGAAAGCCTTGGACCGAGTGTCTACCACTTGCCCTGTATTCCATCCGAAACGCCCCAAGGGGGAAGGCTAAGCTGTCACCACATGAGATTCTTTTTGGTAGAGCAGCAAATTTGGGTTGTTATTTTCCACAACAACTGATGTTGAATACTGAGACTTTAACTGCTTATGTACAAGAATTACAAAAACGTTTAACTAAAGTGCATTCGCAAGTTTTTGCTTCCCTTCCAGATCCAGAAAATCTCGAAGGAGGCCACAAGTTGGAACCTGGTGATCAAATCTACGTGAAAAGACACACCAGAAAGACTCTGGAACCGAGATTTGACGGACCTTTCCAAGTCCTGTTAACAACTCCAACAGCAGTCAAGCTTGAAGGAAAGGCATCATGGATACATGCAAGCCATTGCAAAAAAGCAGTATAAGACTCATGATATTGATGTTAATAATGTTAACCTCAACGGAGGCATGGGAAAGATTGAATTCTCTAGCCCCTTTGAACAATAGATTCGTACAACATCATAGAAAATTAGTGCATGATTTGTTAAATAATACGCAACCCCTGGCAGATTGTTGGATCTGTACCCATTCACCAGTATCAGCCACAAGTATACCTTTTCTAGCAGTTCCCGTGTCAGCTGAAGAAATATTCGCTTGGCCTAATTGTTCAGACAACCTGGCCAACAACCAACCTGGCAATACTAGACTATGGAATACTACAATCGCCATACCAGTTGTGGGATGGGTAGAATTTCCTTGGTGGCAGGGCAATCTTACAGGAAAAATAGGCAACTTACAATATTTAGCACTCAGAGGAGGAGCATGGGTACCTAGGAATAAGACTGGATTAACTGATTTAGGACAGGTCCCCACTGAAAATCTACAGCTCAGTTTCAGTACAACCACCCCTTCCTCTGATGCTTTCAAACCTACAGTATTGGAAAGGTACATACATAATAGAAAATGGGAACATTCCGAGTTGTTCCCCCAAGGTGATGCAAACAGTTGTACAAGTAAGCCGGGGAACCTGGTTTGTAATGAATCCGATGAGTATGTCAACGGAATGCATGTATGTGGGAATCCCGCAGACGGGTACTGTAGCCCCTTGGGACAAAAACCCTCTTGGTGTATGCTTCAGAATGTATCTAGTTTTGTGGATTTGGCTCACAGATTGGTATTGCAGCACTCAGCTTTGTGGGATCTGCCTGAGGGTACATTTTGGATATGCGGAGAAGGAGCATATAAATGGCTTCCCGTAGGTATAAAGGGTACTTGTACATTAGGACGCCTAACCCCGGCTACTTTCATAATTTCGAACAAACAAGTGAGTATGCAAGCCGTGCCCAAGCACACACTGTATAAAAGAGCTGCAGATAACTCACCACGTCCCTCGGGGAGGCCACATATAGTACAAATGGGAATTCCCAACAAAATTGCTAGTACCATTTTTATTTATCCTATGTTAACACAGATGTGGGATAAATTAGTTAGAGCCACGGATTATCTAGATGACCAGATTTGGGATATATTGGACATATTAAATACTAGTATAGCTGTACAGAATCAGCTTATAATAGTCACTAACCAACATACCCTGGTATTGGATTACCTAACTGCCTCACAAGGGGGTATGTGTCAAATCATCGGACCCACCTGCTGTCATTATATAGACCCGAATAGTACTATGAGTATGAGATTTAAATTAGAAGACGTACAACGACTCAGGGATCAGTATGACAAAGACAATGACCAAAATAAGGATAGCTGGTGGTCAGATACCTTTTCTTTTCTTAACCCGGCCAATTGGTTCAGGGGGATCGGTGGGTGGGTTACCGGGATTATGCAAAGCCTAATACATACAGTTATAGTTATTGTAATTATATATGTATTATTCAAGGTTGTACTCAAGGGTATCTCGGTATGCACAAATAAATTTTGTGTAATGGATGCGAGAATATAAAGTCTTTTTTTGTAATATCACAAAAAGAATGACTAAAATAATCGTCTATATGACAAGGTTTTGAATGGAATATGTCAAAGGGGGCATTGTGAAGAGCGGAACAAAAATGGTTACCTCAATGAACCAAAAAGAATTTGTGATCAATATTGACCTGTCCATTCAAGGACATTTTAGCTATAGTGTGAAATCCTATTTTTTGTTTGTGAAACTGCCACTTAGGCGAAACTGTACTGTTTTGTTTGTTGTGAAACTATCACATAGCCGAAACTGTTTTTTTTGTCTTCTCTTTTCTCTCTTTGTTTAAACAAGCAAAACTTGTATAACCACTGAAACTACCTGTACAACTATATAAAGAGGGGATAGCACCTTGAAGGCAGGCGTGCTTCAGAGGCTTCCCAGTGATATACTATACGAGACGTGTCTTGTGTATTATTTCTGGTGATTCCCCACTTCCAAAGGCTGCTCCGACTGAGTGTGGTCCCGACAACATGTTCAAGTGCTCTATTCACCAACTCTCTGGGGTATTTTTGTGCTAAAAACTTATTTTTTAAAATCTCAGATTGGTCCTTAAAATCACTATTATAGATAAAAGAATTCTCAAAGTGACCCATAAATAAATTAGCATATGTAGGCGCTACCCGGGAACCCATCGCTGCACCACGTGTCTGGTGTCTTTATCTATAATAGTGCTTTTATTGATTGCATGGTTTTTTATGGACGTTATATTGATGATCTTGTTTTTATTTGGGACACAACTTTTAAACCTCCGGAATTTTTAATGTCAGAGCTCAATAACAACCCCTGGGGTCTTGAGTTTACTTCTGTTTTTAGCAAAACTGCCATTAACTATCTAGATGTGACATTTTTCATTGTGGATGGAGAGATTCATACAAAAAACTTTTTTTTAAAAGTAGATAGTAATAGCTATGTCCATTATAATAGCAACCATCTTGATAAATGGCTTAGTAACATTCCAAAAAGCCAGTTCATGCGTATTAGGAAAAATTGTTCTTCTGATAGAGATTTTAAGGACCAATCTGAGATTTTAAAAAATAAGTTTTTAGCACAAAAATACCCCAGAGAGTTGGTGAATAGAGCACTTGAACATGTTTATAAGAATTTTAATCAAGAATTGTTACTAAAAAAAGAAAAAGCTGACCTTGTAGCCAGCCCAGAAGAATACACCTGTAGTTTTGTAACCACATTCAGCACAGACCACAAATTCATTAAAAAATCTATCAATGAGTTGTGGCATATAGTAAGAGAGGATAATATACTGGGTAAGCTGGTGCCGCAACATCCTAAAATTATTTTTAGGAGAGCACCCAGCTTGAAAAATAAACTGGCACCTAGCAGACTCCCTGATGAATTGAAAAAATCACCTTCTTCACTAAAACCAGGTATATTCAAATGCTCTCACAAGAAATGTTTGTGCTGTGGTATCATAGCACATACCAGTACAGCATTTAAACACTCCTCTTTTCCTCACCCTTTTCCAATCAGTCACCATTTCACCTGCACTACCTCCTATGTTATTTATATTATTACTTGTCCATGCAACAAGATATATGTTGGCAGGACAACACAACCACTTCACCTCCGTATGAATTCTCATCGACACAATATTAAAATAGGTTATCTCAAACATGGTCTTTCCAAACACTTCAGCATCTCACATAATAGTAATCCTTCACTATTTCATGTTCACCCCATTGATCACGTTCCTGCACATGTCCCTAATCGCACACAGTCACTTAATAAGAAAGAGGTTTTTTGGATATATACCTTGAATTCTCTGGAGCCTGAAGGGCTAAATGTAATGTCAGACCTCCTGTGACTTAATAAATTCTCTAATTGAAGTGTGGTTCCTATCATTGAGCCTCATTCCAAATAACAATTTTTCTTTTGGTCCCATGGGATGGTTCTAGTACTACTCATGTGTAATAATTTTAATATTTTTTAACTATATATAATTTATAATAACAATTAATCCATGCAATTTTTTAGTAATTAATAACGGCATATATTGTTTTTTCTTTTTCTGCAATATTTTGCTCTTTTGCCCATAAGTTCATTTTCAGATTTTTTTATCTCCACAAGAGAAATTAATAAAGAACTTATCAGTATTGGCGCAAGGACTAGAATAGCTTAAACAATAGAATTATTATACAAAGTTCCCCGGTTCGAATACCCATTAGGTTACTTATGTGTTTTTTTTCAGGGCTTATTTATATTTTTAAATTTTAAATTTTAAATTTATTTTTTCTATTTATATCAATTAATGTTCCTAGGTTATAAATAATAAAGAGTAATGCTTTTATATGTTATTAATATGTGTTTTAAAGGTAATTATGTATCATAATACAAGGGCCTTGGGGCCCCTCCCCTTCCCTTTTGTATAAATATACCCCATATTTGTGTGTTGTACTATATGCCCTGAAGAAGAGAGCAAGATAGCTCTTGAAACGCGTAGGCTTCAATAAACCATCCTAAATCTACCTCGTGTGCGCGGTCTTCAGTTCGCCTAAGACTATTACCTCCAGTATCCTTTTGGATTCTTGTGGAGACCTGCTGCTACGATTATGCCTTCTTGGGAGTTGTGACCCAGTTTCACAACTTCAATAGGTGAGCACATTCCCTACAAAGGATTATATGTGTGTTTTTTAAACAGTGTGACACATTGGGGGCGCCTTGTCTTTTTTCTTTTTTCAATAGCTACAGTAGGTAAGAGTCATCAGTAAACCAAAAAGAAAGAGACATGCATAACTGCAGGGATCATCAAAATATAACAAATTTTATTGAATCATAGTCCTAAAACCACACCACTTATAGTTAAAAGCATTTAAAAATACATTAAACACAAAAAGAATCTACCCAAGAGGATAGTGGGAAGACAGATTTATACACGCAGGTGCGGACCCTTTTATCAAAATACCTCCATACTCATAGTACAACAAGTTGTTCTCTCTAAAGAGAATACAATAACGCTAAATTGGTACCCAATATATAAGAATGAAAAATCCAATAGTTAGGACAGTATAAATGGACAATCATTTCTTGGCCACATAGACTATTAACATAGTGCCACAGCTAAATACATAAATAGTTACCAAAATGAACTGACTGTGAAGGCAAGATAGAAAGTCTGAAGGCAAGTACTGCTTATGGCAAAAATAGGTTCCTAATGGACATGCTCATACCATCAATGCGGCCAGGGAGGCTGAAATGGAAGGAAGAGGGACCGGATCCTGCGTGGTCAACCCGACGCGTATCGTCACCGAAGTGACTTCATCAGGGGTAAAGGTAGTATGGTGACTCAAGGACCCCAATATATATAGTACTCACAATTTATCATCCTTAATACAGCTGCAGCTAAAGATCACGCTGACAAGCACACCGGCTTTTTCGGCGTACCGGAAGTCGCTACTGCGCATGGTTAGGCGTTACCAGGGATACCCTGCGATGCATGTTTCACTGCGCAGGCGCTCCCACTTAGAAACCTTTGTGATAATAACCTGCTAGTGCGCATGACCCAATAGACAAAGTGTATAGCAGTAGCCACCTCCAACACACACGCGCAGTAGCCTAAACAGCCCCGCTGGCAAATTCTTTAGAAATTTCTACTGAGCACATTAAGGCGAATACATGGCAACTGCGCATGGTTAGGCGTTACCAGGGATACCCTGCGATGCATATTTCACTGCGAAGGCGCTCCCACTTAGAAACTTTTGTGATAATAACCTGCTAATGCGCATGACCCAATAGACAAAGTGTATAGCAGTAGCCACCTCCAATCCGCACGCGCAGTAGCCTAAACAGCACCGCTGGCAAATTCTTTTGAAATTTCTACTGAGCACATACATGGCGACACACAATCAATTCGTGCCGCAAATATTCTATATGTTTCCACCTGCACCCCAGTATGGAACAAGAAATGTATCGGACCCAAACCAACATTAGCATATACTACATGGTTCACTAATACAACAAGTAAAAAAAGGAAATATTACCATGGTGGAATACAACAATACTATTGGTCAAAATATTTATAGTATACACAACCTAGAGGAAACGTCATTTAAGAGTTAATTCCAGATTTATTAACCCCTTCATGACCCAGCCTATTTTGGCCTTAATGACCTTGCCGTTTTTTGCAATTCTGACCAGTGTCCCTTTATGAGGTAATAACTCAGGAACGCTTCAACGGATCCTAGCGATTCTGAGACTGTTTTTTCGTGACATATTGGGCTTCATGTTAGTGGTAAACTTAGGTCGATAATTTCTGAGTTTATTTGTGAAAAAAATGGAAATTTGGCGAAAATTTTGAAAATTTCGCAATTTTCACATTTTGAATTTTTATTCTGTTAAACCAGAGAGTTATGTGACACAAGATAGTTAATAAATAACGTTTCCCACATGTCTACTTTACATCAGCACAATTTTGGAAACAATTTTTTTTTTTGCTAGGAAGTTAAGGGTTAAAATTTGACCAGTGATTTCTCATTTTTACAACAAAATTTACAAAACCATTTTTTTTAGGGACCACCTCACATTTGAAGTCATTTTGAGGGTTCTATATGGCTGAAAATACCCAAAAGTGACACCATTCTAAAAACTGCACCCCTCAAGGTGCTCAAAACCACATTCAAGAAGTTTATTAACCCTTCAGGTGTTTCACAGCAGCAGAAGCAACATGGAAGTAAAAAATGAACATTTAACTTTTTAGTCACAAAAATGATCTTTTAGCAACAATTTTTTTATTTTCCCAAGGGTAAAAGGAGAAACTGGACCACCGACATTGTTGTCCAATTTGTCCTGAGTACGCTGATACCTCATATGTGGGGGTAAACCACTGTTTGGGCGCACGGCAGGGCTCGGAAGGGAAGGAGCGCCATTTGACTTTTTCAATGAAAAATTGGCTCCAATCTTTAGCGGACACCATGTCGCGTTTGGAGAGCCCCCGTGTGCCTAAACATTGGAGCTCCTCCACAAGTGACCCCATTTTGGAAACTAGACCCCCCAAGGAACTCATCTAGAGGCATAGTGAGCACTTTAAACCCCAGGTGCTTCACAAATTGATCCGAAAAAATGAAAAAGTACTTTTTTTTCACACAAAATTTCATTAGCCTCAATTCTTTCATTTTCACATGGGCAACAGGATAAAATGGATCCTAAAATTTGTTGGGCAATTTCTCCTGAGTTTGCCGATACCTCATATGTGGGGGTAAACTACTGTTTGGGTGCACGGCAAGGCTCAGAAGGGGAGGCGTGCCATTTGACTTTTTGAATGGAAAATTAGCTCCAATCGTTAGCGGACACCATGTCGCATTTGGAGAGCCCCTGTGTGCCTAAACATTGGAGCTCCCCTACAAGTGACCCCATTTTGGAAACTAGACCCCCCAAGGAACTTATCTAGATGCATAGTGAGCACTTATAACCCCCAGGTGCTTCACAGAAGTTTATAACGCAGAGCCGTGAAAATAAAAAAATAATTTTTCTTTCCTCAAAAATGATTTTTAGCCCAGAATTTTTTATTTTCCCAAGGGTAATAGGAGAAATTGGACCCCAAATGTTGTTGTCCAGTTTGTCCTGAGTACGATGATACCCCATATGTGGGGGTAAACCACTGTTTGGGCGCACGGCAGGGCTCGGAAGGGAAGGCACGCCATTTGGCTTTTTGAATGGAAAATTAGCTCCAATCATTAGCGGACACCATGTCGCGTTTGGAGAGCCCCTGTGTGCCTAAACATTGGAGCTTCCGCACAAGTGACCCCATTTTGGAAACTAGACCTCCCAAGGAACTAATCTAGATGTGTGGTGAGCACTTTGAACCCCCAAGTGCTTCACAGAAGTTTATAACGCAGAGCCATGAAAATAAAAAATAATTTTTCTTTTCTCAAAAATGATTTTTTAGCCCACAATTTTTTATTTTCCCAAGGGTAACAGGAGAAATTTGACCCCAAAAGTTGTTGTCCAATTTCTCCTGAGTACGCTGATACCCCAAATGTAGGGGTAAACCACTGTTTTGGCACACGTCGGGGTTCGGAAGGGAAGTAGTGACGTTTTGAAATGCAGACTTTGATGGAATGCTCTGCGGGCATCAGGTTGTGTTTGCAGAGCCCCTGATGTGCCTAAACAGTAGGAACTCCCCACAATTGACTCCATTTTGGAAACTAGACCCCCAAGGGAACTTATCTAGATGTGTAGTGAGCACTTTGAACCCCCAAGTGCTTCACAGAAGTTTATAACGCAGAGCCGTGAAAATAAAAAATGTGTTTCCTTTCCTCAAAAATATTTTTTTAGCCCAGAATTTTTTTATTTTTGCAAGAGTAACAGGAGAAATTGGACCCCAAAAGTTGTTGTCCAGTTTCTCCTGAGTACGCTGATACCCCATATGTGGGGGTAAACCACTGTTTGGGCACATGCCGGGGCTCGGAAGGGAAGTAGTGACATTTTGGAATGCAGACTTTGATGGAATGGTCTGCGGGCATCATGTTACGTTTGCAGAGCCCCTGATATGCCTAAACAGTAGAAACCCCCCACAAGTGACCCCAATTTGGAAACTAAACCCCCCAAGGAACTTATCTAGATGTGTGGTGAGCACGTTCAACCCCCAAGTGCTTCCCAGAAGTTTACAACGCAGAGCCGTGAAAATAAAAAATCATTTTTCTTTCCTCAAAAAAGATGTTTAGCAAGCAATTTTTTATTTTCACAAGGGTAACAGGAGAATTTGGACCCCAATATTTGTTGCCCAGTTTGTTGTGAGTACGCTGATACCCCATATGTGGGGGTAAACCACTGTTTGGGCACAAGTCAGGGCTCGGAAGGGAAGTAGTGACATTTGAAATGCAGACTTTGATGGAATGGTCTGCGGGCGTCACATTGCATTTGCAGAGCCCCTGATGTGCCTAAACAGTAGAAACACCCCACAAGTGACCCCATTTTTGAAACTAGACCCCCGAAGGAACTTATCTAGATGTGTGGTGAGCACTTTCAACCCCCAAGTGCTTCACAGAAGTTTATAACGCAGAGCCGTGAAAATAAAAAATAATTGTTCTTTCCTCAAAAATTATGTTTTAGCAAGTAATTTTTTATTTTTGCAAGGGTAACAGGAGAAATTGGACCACAACAGTTGTTGCCCAGTTTGTCCTGAGTACGCTGGTACCCCAAATGTGGGGGTAAACCACTGTTTGGGCGCACGTCGGGGCTTGGAAGGGCGGGAGCACCATTTGACTTTTTGAACGCAAGATTGGCTGGAATCAATGGTGGCGCCATGTTGCGTTTGGAGACCCCTGATGTGCCTAAACAGTGGAAACCCCTCAATTCTAACTTCAACACTAACCCCAACACACCCCTAATCCTAATCCCAACTGTAGCCATAACCCTAATCACAACCCTAACCCCAACACAACCCTAACCGCAACACACCCGTAACCCTAATTCCAACCCTAATCCTAACCCTAATCCCAACCGTAACCCTAATCCCAACCCTAACCACAACTGTAACCCCAACACACCCCTAACCCTATCCGTAACCCTAACCACAAGCCTAATCTTAACCCTATTTCAAACCCTAGCCCTAATTCCAACCCTAACTCTAATTCCAACCCTAACCCTAAGGCTATGTGCCCACGTTGCGGATTCGTGTGAGATTTTTCCGCACGATTTTTGAAAAATCTGCAGGTAAAAGGCACTGCGTTTTACCTGCGGATTTACAGCAGATTTCCAGTGTTTTTTTGTGCGGATTTCACCTGCGGATTCCTATTGAGGAACAGGTGTAAAACGCTGCGGAATCCGCACAAAGAATTGACATGCTGCGGAAAATACAACGCAGCGTTTCTGCACGGAATTTTCCGCACCATGGGCACAGCGGATTTGGTTTTCCTTAGGTGTACATGGTACTGTAAACCTGATGGAAAACTGCTTCGAATTCGCAGCGGCCAATCCGCTGCGGATCCGCGGCCAATCCGCTGCCGATCCGCGGCCAATCCGCTGCGGATCCGCGGCCAATCCGCTGCCGATCCGCTGCGGATCCGCGGCCGATCCGCTGCGGATCCGCGGCCCATCCACTGCGGATCCGCTGCGGATCCGCGGCGGATCCGCTGCGGATCCGCTGCCGATTCGCGGCCCATCCGCTGCGGATCCGCGGCCAATCCGCTGCCGATCCGCTGCGGATCCGCGGCCGATCCGCTGCGGATCCGCTGCCGATCCGCTGCGGATCCGCTGCCGATCCGCTGCGGATCCGCTGCCGATCCGCTGCGGATCCGCAGCCGATCCGCTGCGGATCCGCTGCCGATTCGCGGCCCATCCGCTGCGGATCCGCGGCCAATCCGCTGCCGATCCGCTGCGGATCCGCGGCCGATCCGCTGCGGATCCGCTGCCGATTCGCGGCCGATTTGCGGCCGATCCGCTGCCGATCCGCTGCCGATCCGCGGCCGATCCGCTGCGGATCCGCGGCCGATCCGCTGCGGATCCGCGGCCGATCTGCTGCGGATCCGCTGCCGATTCGCGGCCGATCCGCTGCCGATCCGCTGCCGATCTGCGGCCGATCCGCTGCGGATCCGCTGCCGATTCGCGGCCGATCCCCTGCCGATCCGCTGCCGATCCGCGGCCGATCCGCTGTGGATCCGCGGCCGATCCGCTCTGTGTGCACATTCCATAACCCTACCCCTAACCCTAACCCTACCCGTAACCCTAACCCTACCCCTAGTTCTAACCCTAGTTCTAACCCTAACCCTAGTGGAAAAAGAAAAAAAAATATTTTCTTTATTTTATTATTGTCCCTACCTATGGGGGTGATAAAGGGGGGGGTTTATTTATTATTTTTTTATTTTGATCGCTGTGATAGAACCTACCACAGCGATCAAAATGTACTTGTAATGAATCTGCCGGCCGGCAGATTCGGCGGGCGCACTGAGCATGCGCCCGCCATTTTGGAAGATGGCGGCGCCCAGCGAGGAGACGGACCGACACCGGGAGCCTCGGTAAGTATAAGGGGGGGGAGATCGGGGCACGGGGGGGGCGTCGGAGCACCGGGGGGTGACATAGGAGCAGGGGGGAGCGGGCAGGAGGACGGGGGAGCGGAGCACAGGACGGAGGGGACCGGACCCCATAACGGAGCACTGGGGGGGCGATCGGTGGGGTGGGGGGGGTCACTTCAGGTTTTCCAGCCATGGCCGATGGTATTGCAGCATCGGCCATGGCTGGATTGTAATATTTCACCAGTTTTTTAGGTGAAATATTACAAATCGCTCTGATTGGCAGTTTCACTTTTAACAGCCAATCAGAGCGATCATAGCCACGGGGGGGTGAAGCCACCCCCCCTGGGCTGAAGTACCACTCCCCCTCTCCCTGCAGATCGGGTAAAATAGGAGTTAACCCCTTCACCCGATCTGCAGGGACGCGATCATTCCATGACGCCACATAGGCGTCATGGGTCGGATTGGCATGGGTTTTCATGACGCCTACGTGGCGTCATGGGTCGGGAAGGGGTTAAAGAATCCTCAAGTACCAACGGCACTTTAAGAAGAACTCGAAGGGAGAAAGCTACCAGCAACCTCCTATGGGATCTCACATACTGTATTCACTCAATGTATAAACAGGCCTATGCTGCCCATTATTTATAGACTAGGAGCTAACAAAATTTAAGTACTTAAGGGGGAAGGGATAAATACTTACTAAACACAAAAAATCAAATTATATTATAAATACATAGAACAAAGCTATATTGGGTACCAATCACATGAGACAGAATTATAACTGTTTATAATAACCGGTAAAGAGGAGTTCCTCATTAAGCCCAACCGGTGTGAGGCTCCGTAATTTATAAATCCATTTGGACTCACATCTCAACAACTGGTTGGTTAAATTACCCCCTCTAATAGTTTCATTTATGCCATCTAGTCCCATGATTTTCAAGCCTCTGGTGTTACTTCCGTGTGCTTTAAGAAAATGTGCCACTACTGAGGTTAAGGTCTTCCCCTTTTCCCGGTCTCTTTTGGCCAAGTTGATGTTAGAAAGATGTTGTTGACATCTCTTCCTCAGCTCCTGCGATGTCTGGCCCACATAGAGCTTGGGGCAGTCACATAGAATTGCATAAACGAGATTTCTCGACCTACAGTTAAAAAAAGATTCCGATTTAATTGGAAAAGGTAATATGGTAATACACACTTCCTCCCGTGCAACTAGAAATTGACATATATTACACCCCCCACAAGGGTATGTACCACGGGTCCTTTTACCAACTCTTAATTCCCTTTTTGGTCTTTGATAGTGGCTATGGCAAAGTAGGTCCTTCAAGTTCTTAGCTCTTCTTGCCACCACTTTAGGAGTAGGTGCAATGTGTAAAGAGAGTTTTGGCTCACATAACAAGATGTTCCAATTTTTATTCAAAATCCCATATATGTCCGACCATTGGTTGTTGTATGTGGTGATAAGAGACAAAGGTCGATCTAAATCACGCACCTGTTTAGTAAAGAGACTTTGTCTGTCCATTTGC
This sequence comes from Ranitomeya variabilis, assembly GCF_051348905.1. Taxonomy (NCBI): domain Eukaryota; kingdom Metazoa; phylum Chordata; class Amphibia; order Anura; family Dendrobatidae; genus Ranitomeya; species Ranitomeya variabilis. The sequence continues at coordinate 510,201,474 of NC_135233.1, forward strand.
TCAGCTTCTTGAAAGGCTCTTGACACGATTTTTCTGGGATATTGTCTGTTGGTAAAGCGGGTAGTTAGATCTTTCGCTAACCTATGAAAATCTGTTGTTGAGCTACAGTTTCTACGGAGTCTCAAAAACTGACCTTTTGGTATTCCATTCTTCAAATGAGTTGGATGGAAGCTGGAATAATGTAGGAGATTATTTGTTGCTGTCTTTTTCCGATAGAGGCAGGAGGAGACCCGATTCTCTTTTACAGTTAACTTGATGTCCAAAAAATCCACAGTCGATTCTGATATGATGGAGGTCAGGTGGATATTCAAAGAGTTATCATTCAAATCAGCGACAAACTTTTCACATTCTTCTAGTGTTCCTGTCCACAAAAACAGAACATCGTCTATATAACGTCGCCAGGTGGCTATTTTACTAGAAAACATTACATGTTGATAAACCACCAACTCCTCCCACCAACCCAAAAACAGGTTCGCGTGTGAGGGCGCACAACGCGCCTCCATAGCGGTCCCAGTAATTTGCCTGTAATATTTCCTATCGAAAGTGAAATAATTTTTATCGAGGACAAAATGAAGCAGCTCCAACAAAAAAAGGTTGTGCTCACCATTCTCTTGATGTCTCTCCAGAAAAAATGCAACCGCTTGAATTCCTTGATTATGGGCAATGCTCGTATATAAAGACTCCACGTCAAGACTAACCAACAGCGTTTCCTCTGGGACTTCCAGTTCCTCCAAGTGCATCATTAAATGTGCCGAGTCTCTTATATAAGAGTCAAGGGAGAGGGCTATCGGTTGAAGAAAATGATCCAAATATAAACATGGCCGTTCCATAATGCTCCCAATACCAGACACTATTGGTCTTCCTGGAGGCGATGTAAGTGACTTGTGCACTTTAGGCGAGATGTAGAAAGTAGGGACTACCGGATGATGAGTGACCAAGAAATCAGCCTCTTTTTTGTTGAGGATACCCTCGTGGGTTGCATTTCGTATCAAACGGTCCAACTTATCCTTAAACACCCCCGTAGGGTCTGAAGGGAGAATATGATAGTTGTTAGTGTTACTTAGCTGCCGCAATACCTCCTCAATATACATCTCATGTGGCCACAAGACCACGTTTCCTCCTTTGTCGGCTTCTCGAATTACAAATTGTTTATTATTACGAAGCCCAGATAAAGCTTTTCTCTCCCCAGCACTCAAGTTGTTGCCCTTATTGGTATCTATTTTTAAAGCCTCAATATCTTTGCAGACACTTTCAAAGAAGATTTGCACCGCAGGGAAGAGTGAAAGGGAAGGGGTCACCTGTGATGGAGATCTCCTGGTAAATCTTGTTTTATCTGGTGCTCTCTCATTCTCCTGTAGGAGTTCCAGAAGGTCACGGAAGGTCTGTTTATCATTTTCCGGGAGTGAGTTCACAAGAGACGGTTTATGATACAGAAGGTTAAATGTCATCTGTCGGCAAAACAAATACACATCTTTAACCAATGTAAATTTATCCAAGGGGTTCATGGGTGAAAAAGAAAGACCTCTCGTTAACACCGATTTTTCAAGATCTGATAGGACATAAGTAGAAAGATTTAACACTTGCAATTCCTCAGTTATAGGTTGTAACGACATACCCAATCCATTTAGCGTTTCCGATTGAATCTGGTCTCCCTCATATGTGTTGGTGACCAATTCCGATAGCCCTTCCCATTTCTCTTGTTTGTTGTTTGTCTTACGTCTCCCCCTCCTCCTCCTGTGGCTCCCTCCTGGTCGCTCTGGTCCGTAGATAAAAAATCACTAGAAGATAACTCATGTCTAGTGTTGAGCGATACCTTCCGATATTTCTGAAAGTATCGGTATCGGAAAGTATCGGCCGATACCGTCAAAGTATCGGATCTAATCCGATACCGATACCCAATCCCAATGCAAGTCAATGGGACGAAAATATCGGAATTAAAATAAACCCTTTCTTAACTTGTAGGTTCATTCTACATGAAGGAAAACAACTAAGAATAATGTAGGATGTATTGGGGGAGGTGGCGGAGACATTAAAGGCACAGAGGTTTAGCCCAATCTAATAGAATAGCAGGATTTTGTTTTGTTTTTTATGACGTTCGGCGTTAGAAAGATTTTGACTATGTTAAATTTTTTTTTATTTTGTTAGATATTGATGTTTCACTACTTCCACGCCCTTCACCTTCTTTTTTACTTCTCCCACACTTTCTTCTTCATTATCCTCATCATCAGCTTCTTTGACATCAACTTCTTCACCTTATTCATCTTCTTCTTCATTTTCTACCTATTATTTTTTTTGTTACATTGTTCATATTCTTTTTATTTTACAATTATCTTCTTCATATTCAACTTCTTCATCATATTCTTATTTGTGACAGGCATTCCCGTAGTTGTTATCTATAAAAGTTTGAAGATTACACCTTCCGTGCTGCCTGTCACAAAACAGTTACATTTCTCCGCGTTCAGTTTGGCCTGCAGCATCAGGCTTTATCCAGGGGCACCACGAGGAGGAACGGACTCACCCCCATACACTGCTTAGTCTTCTTCTGCTTATAATTTAGATAATATCTTTTGCTCTGATATTTAGTCTTATGCTTAATGTTCTTCTGCTCTTTGTTCTGCAGCCTCTTGTTCTTCTGCTTCTCGGTCTTCCAGGTCGTCGTCGTCTCCAGGGTCGTCGTCTCCGGGGTCGTTGTCATCGGGGTGGTCTTCAGGGTCATCGTCTCCAGGGTCGTCGTCATCTCAGTGGTTGTCGTCTCTGGTGTCGTCGTCATCTTAAGGGTGGTCTTCCGGGTCGTCGTCTTTAGGGTTTTGAACTTGGAAATGTAGCAGAAGGTACAAGAAGGCTGAGAAAATGCCGAGAAACAGCTGATGGAACTGGAACTCGGATGGCTACCCGAAGGTCCAAGAGCCAATGGAACTACCGAGGACCAGCTGACGTTACTGGAACCCGGTTACTAAGCAGGAGGTACCCGTGCCTGAAAGCACTACCAAGGACCACCTGACGTTGGTGGAACTCGGATACCCAGAGGGAGGCACCTAAGCCAAAGGCTCTGCCCGGAACCAGCTGACGGTACTGGAACCAGGATGGGGAGCAGAAGGTACAAGAGCAAAAGACACTGCCGAGAACCAGCTGACGGTACTGGAACCCGGATGGGTAGCCGAAGGTCCAAGAGCCAATGGAACTACCGAGGACCAGCTGACGTTACTGGAACCCGGTTACTAAGCAGGAGGTACCCGTGCCTGAAAGCACTACCAAGGACCACCTGACGTTGGTGGAACTTGGATACCCAGAGGGAGGCACCTAAGCCAAAGGCTCTGCCCGGAACCAGCTAACGGTGCTGGAACCAGGATGGGGACCTATTCAAGCTTGTCTTCCTAGAGCACCAACTAGCGGTGTTGGAGCAAAGGGTCAGCAGGGGGAGCAGAGTGTAGGCCGAAGCCTGCACTGGAGGCATTTGTAGGTCTGTTGTGTCTGCGTGGCTGTTGCAGGACACGTTGCCGGCTACACAGCAGGGGAACAGCTGGCGGTGCTGAACCCCACTGACACATTGGCTGGTGTTTTTCTCTGTGCAGCTAGCAGTACCGGGCCCCAGCTGGCGGTGTTAGAGCCCAGGGTCAGCAGGAGGAGAGAGAGCAGAGTGTAGGCCGAAGCCTAATTGAACCAATTTTAAAGGTAACCTTTAACCCCCCCTCAGGTGTTACAAACTAGAAGAGCCACGCCTTATGCAGCAGTAGTGCCGCACAAGTCACAGGTTGCTCTTTTAATTTTGTTCCTTGCACAAGCTGAATGAAACACGTACAACATTTTGGCCCTTATACAGTCAATCGGCTTGGAGGCGGGAGTTCCCTTTGTAATGAGACGCAGCACAGCTGGCAAAAATACCACCTTGGTGCTGGGCGCGGCCTCCTGAGCATCGCATTTTGCTGTACAGGAGTCTGCGTTGTTGCGTTATCCCTTGGCCATGCGCTGCCCGTCTTCTGACATCATTTCATGTCGACTGGTGCGGTTCGCGATGCCCATGAATCCCAGCCCCGCAGTGTCTTTACAGTGTTTCACACTGCGGGGCTGGGATTCATGGCCTGGCGCAGTACATATGTTCGCCTCTCGCTCGTGTCCTTACACCTGCTACAGACTGTGCGGCGTCAGCTGATCCCTTATCGCATGCCACGGCCATGAAGCCGCACAGTCTGAAGAAGGCGGAAGGAGCTGAGTGACAGCCTGGCGAAGATATGCACTGCTCATGCCCGTCAATCACACCCTCGCAGTCAAAATAAATAAGACACCGAGGGGCATTGTGTCGGGCAGGGCGGCCGCAGAGGCGCAGCCAGCCAAACAATGATGTCAGAAGAAGGGCTGTGCTACCAAGGGGGTTGTTGCGTGTCATTACAAAGGAAAGTCACACCTCAGGGACGTTTTAATGGTCTCAGGGGTCACATTGTAGACGTGTTCTGTTCCACGTGTGCAAGGAGAATAAGTTTATGAGCCACCTTGCACACATGCAGCATTACTGCTGTACAAGGTGGCTGTAAAACATACAAACACCTGGGGGAGGGGGGACAGGTTCCCTTCAATTTCAGTTCTTGTGTCTGCGTGGCTGTTGCAGGACACGTTGCCGGCTACAAAGCAGGGGAACAGCTGGCGGTGCTGAACCCCACTGACACATTGGCTGGTGTTTTTCTCTGTGCAGCTAGCAGTACCGGGCCCCAGCTGGCGGTGTTAGAGCCCAGGGTCAGCAGGAGGAGAGGGAGTAGAGTGTAGGCCGAAGCCTGCACTGGCGGCAGCTTTAGGTCTGTTGTGTCTGCGTGGCTGTTGCAGGACACGTTGCCGGCTACACAGCAGGGGTACAGCTGGTGTTGCTGAACCCCACTGACACATTGGCTGGTGTTTTTCTCTGTGCAGCGAGGCACATCTGGGCGCCAACTGGCGGTGTTAGAGCCCAGGGTCAGCAGGAGGAGCATAGTGTAGGCCGAAGCCTGCACTGGAGCAAGTTGAAAGGGGACCTTTAACCCCCCCCCCAGGGGTTTGTAGCTGAAAGAGCCATATTGTACAGCACTAATGCTGGAAAAAGTAAACTTAGCTCTTTTAATTATGGTCCTTGCAAATGCTGAACTTGACACTTATGAAATGGGTCCCCTCACACCGTTAAACCGTCCGGTCGGAGGGACTTTCCTTTCTCATGTGACGCAGCACAGCTGTCATTCCTACCCCCTTGGCGCCGTGCGCCACCTCCTCAGCGTTGTTTGAATCTGTCCCGGAGCCTGCGCTGTTATGTTAGCCCTTGTCCATGCACACATTTTGCGCTGCCCATCTTCTGACATCATTTGGTGTCAGGCTGGCTGCGCCTGTGCGGCTGCGCTGGCCAAGATCCCGCCTCGCTGTGTCATCTAATGTAATCACTCTGCGGACCTGTGATCCATGGGCATGCGCAGTGCATATCCTCGCCTCTCACTACCCTCCCTACGGCTTCTTCAGACTGTGCGGCGTCACGGCCGTGGCATGCTATTAGGGATCAGCTGACGGCGCACAGTCTGAAGAAGGCGTAGGGAGATGAGTGTGAGGCGGAGGTTCAGATATGCACTGCGCATGTCCATGGATCACAGGCCCGCAGTGGGATTAAATCAGAAGACACTGCGAGGCGGGCTCTCGGCCAGCGCGGCCGCACAGGCGCAGTCAGCCTGACACCAAATGATGTCAGAAGAGGGGCAGCGCTAAGTGTGCCTGGCCAAGGGATAACATAACAGCGCAGGCTCCGGGATGGAATCAAACAACGCTGAGGAGCCGGGGCACGGCGCCAAGGGGGTAGGAATGACAGCTGTGCTGCGTCATATTACGAAGGAAAGTCCCACCTCCGGGACGGTTTTACGGTATCAGTGGACACATTTTATAAGTGTTAAGTTCTGCGTGTGCAAGGAGCTAAACAAAAATAGCTACCTTTTCCTTGTGCAGCATTACTGCTGCACAAGGTGGCTCTTTCAGTAACAAACGCCTTGGGGGGGGGACAGGTTCCCTTACATTTCAGTTGTTGTGTCAGCGTGGCGGTCGCAGGACACATTGCCGGCTACACAGCTGGGGATCAGCTGACGTTACTGAAACCCAATAACACTGGGTCGTATGTTTTGACTGTGCAGACGGCACTTCTGAGCCTCAACTGGCGGTGTTGGAGCCCAGGAATTTAAGTTCAGGTGGTAGAAAGATGAACACAACAGGAGACCTGGATAACGTATACAGTGACCTAATTATTTAATCAGGAGGAGGAGTGGCAAATTCCTGCGAGATCCAGGCCTTGTTCATTTTCAGGAAAGTAAGCCGGTCAACGTTATCGGAGGATAGTCGCATGCGACGGTCAGTTAGTACACCACCTGCAGCACTAAAGACATGTTCTGATAATACACTGGCCGCAGGGCAAGACAGCACCTCCAATGCATACTGGCTTAGCTCTGGCCATGTATCCAGCTTTGAGACCCAAAACTTGAAAGGGGAAGAGCCGTCTGGGAGTACAGCAAGAGGGCAAGACATGTAGTCTGTCACCATCTGACGGAACCGTTGCCTCCTGCTGACTGGAGCCGTCTGTGATGGTGTAGACTTTTGTGGGGGGCACAGAAAACTGTGCCACAGTTGGGCCATACTGGTCTTGCCTTGGGCAGAGGCACTGCTTCTGCTCCCTCTTTGTGCAGAGCCTCCACCACTGCCTGGACGCACTGAGCTGCTTTGGAATGCACTAGCAGAACTTCTCTCAGTTGGAATGGAGAAGATGATGGAATTGACCAGTGTGTCTTGGTACTCCCGCATTTTTCGCTCCCGGTTCAACGGTGTGATGAGGCTTTCTACGTTGTCCCGGTAGCGAGGATCGAGGAGGGTGAACACCCAATAATCAGACATGTTGAGAATGTGGGCGATGCGGCGGTCGTTTCTCAGGCACTGCAGCATGTAATCCACCATGTGCTGCAGACTGCCAACTGCCCAAGAAACGCTGTCCCCTGCTGGAGGCGTGATCTCTGCCTGCTCGTCATCACCCCACCCTCGCTGTACACACTGAGTACTGGACAATTCGGTAACTCCCTCCTCTGGACGGACGTCTTCCTCCTCCATTGACTCCTCCTCATCCTCCTCACAAACTGTGCCCTGCCTACGCGTTTGTGAGGAACCACGTGGCGCTGACTGTCCAGAAGATGATGGAAATGGTGAATCCTCATCCTCCACCTCTTCCACAACATCATCCCTTAGCGCTTGCAGTGATTTTTCAAGCAGGCAGATAAGGGGGACAGTCATGCTGACTAGTGCATCATCTGCACTCGCCATCCGCGTGGAATAATCAAAGGGACGCAAAACCTGGCAGACGTCCTTCATAGTGGCCCACTCTGTGGTTGTGAAGTCTGAATGGCACGGAGTGCGACTTCTTTGCGCCTGATGCAGCTGGTACTCCATTACAGCTTGCTGCTGCTCACCCAACCGCTCCAACATATGTAACGTGGAATTCCACCTGGTAGGTAGGTCACATATGATGCGATGTTCCGGCAGGCGGTGTCGGCGCTGCAGAGCCGCAATGCGCGATTTTGCCGTGCTGGAACGCCGCAAGTGAGCACACTCTAGGCGGACCTTGTGCAGCAGTGCATCAAGATCCGGATAGTCCCTCAAAAAACTCTGCACAACCAAATTGAGCACATGTGCCAGACATGGGATGTGAGTGAGGTTGCCGAGGCCCAGAGCTGCCACCAGATTTCGGCCATTATCACACACTACAATGCCTGGCTGGAGATTCGCTGCCACAAACCACACATCGCTCTCCTGCTTGATGGCATTCCAGAGCTCCTGCGCTGTGTGGCTTCGATTCCCCAAAGAAATTAATTTCAAGACGGCCTGTTGACGTTTGGCCACGGTTGTTCTCATGTCGGTCGTAACAGGTAAACGTTCATCACGAATCCATGTGGAGGTGGACTGTGACGGCTCCTGCAGCGATGATTCTGAGGAACTGGTGTAAGATGAGGAGTCAATGCGTACAGAATGGATTCCTGCAATCCTTGGAGTGGGCAGGACACGTCCTGCGCCACTCGCACGATCTGTACCCAGCTCAACGACATTAACCCAATGGGCAGTGAGGGAAAGGTATTGCCCCTGTCCATGTTGACTGGTCCACGCATCGGTGGTGAGGTGGACCTTGCTACTGACGGCGTTCAGTAGCGCGTGTTTTATGTGTCCCTCCACATGCTTGTGCAGGGCAGGGACAGCTTGCCTGCTGAAGTAAAAGCGGCTGGGCACATTGTACTGTGGGACTGCCAATGACATCAAGTCACGGAAGCTGTCAGTCTCCACCAGCCTGAATGACAGCATTTCCAGTGACAGAAGTTTGGCAATGCCTGCAGTCAGAGCCTGTGCTCATGGGTGGTTTGACGAGAAAGGCCGCCTTTTCTCCCATGCCTGTACTACCGATGGCTGTAGACTGGACTGGGAGTGTGTGGATGACTGGGAAAGTGGTGCTGCGGGTGGAATTACAGTGGGTCTCTGGACAACAGGGCCAGAGGTTCTTCCACGGCGATCCTGGGAGGAAGCCGAACCAGCTGCGTGTGAGCTGGAGGAAGAGGCAACACGAGATGAAGAGGTGGTAGCTGCCGCTGTTGGTTGGCCTAGCTCTTCAGTGTGTTTTTCTAACTCCACCGCATGTCTGTTGCGCACATGTTTCCACATGTTGGAGGTATTGAGGTTGCTGACATTTTTCCCTCTTTTGACTTTGTGATGACACACCTTGCATTTGACATAGCAAATGTCATCTGCAACTGTGTCAAAAAAGGGCCAGACACTGCAAGTCTTGGGAGCGCCCTTTTTGGCTTTTGGAACAGACATGCTCCTAACGGGTGCCAAAGTGGAGGCTACAGGCTGCGCAGTCTTCCCCCTCCCTCTACCTCTTTGGCCCGTTCTAGGAATCTCTTCCTCAGGGCTGCTCCCACCACCTTCCTGTCCCTCACGCCACGATGGGTCAAGGACCTCATCATCTACACTACCCTCTGCCACCAACTGCTCCTCCTGGGTAGTCTCAGAAGCAGAGCACGCACCAGAAAGTGGCACCTGAGTGTCATCATCAGCGGATGCGGCCTGCGATGTGGTGACCGGAGGCACTGGCCCACCCGCCTCTTCAGACTCAGAGAGAAAAAGCTGTTGGTCATCACTGCACCCTGCCTCTTCTTCCATTTCTCCAATGCTGCTTGGCTGGCCCCCTGTTTCCAAGCCAAGAGATTCAGAGAACAGAAGTAGAGATGGCTCCTGTCCTGGGCTCTCTGTCTGCCTGGCCAATTTGGCAGGTGGTGAAGAGACAGATGGCTGCTCTCCAGTGCTCTGTGTCTGAGAGGATGTGGCACTAATTGAAGTCGATGCGTTAGCTGCCATCCATCCGACAACGGCTTCAATTTGGTCTTCACGCAGCAGCGGTGTACGGCGCTCTGCGACAAAGCTGCGCATGAAGGACTGTTCCCTGGTGAAACTGGGTGCTGAGGAGGAGTCACCGGTGCCCGCAGCAGGCACAGAATCCCCACGTCCTCTCCCTGCTCTGCGCCCACGCCCACGTGCCTTACTCCCTGCCTTCTTCATCTTGGTTGACTGATAAAGATAAGCAGAAAAGTACTAACCGCTTTGTGTGCTTATTCCTGAACAGCTCCGAGTCCTAACAGGTATAGGAAACACTAATTTTCTAAAGTGTGGACTAGACTTTAATATGAGCTAATGTGGCCTACACAAATGTAAAGTGGTGTGTTTGGTGAACTTTATTATTTATTTATTTTTTGGGGGCTGAACTGACAACAGAGAGAGCTGCAGTCACACGGAGACCGTGCAGACAGCCGTAAACGGCGCTGCAAGGCCCAAAAAACCTCCTCTACTTTATCCTATGAAGTGTTTTTCCACAAGTTAGCTGGATTCGGGTGGAAAGACACTAATAGGAATTTTTTGAAAAAATGTGCAGCAGCCTGCACTACTTAAAACAAAAGGAAAATTGATTTTACGGTATGATGCAGTGAACAACCCTGAGCTGGATACAACCAGGCTATGGCTGCTCACAGACTACAGGGCGAGCTGCAGTCACACGGAGACCGTGCAGACAGCCGTAAACGGCGCTGCAAGGCCCAAAAAACCTCCTCTACTTTATCCTATGTAGTGTTTTTCCACAAGTTAGCTGGATACGGGTGGAAAGTCACTAATAGGAATTATTACAAAAAATGAGCAGCAGACTACACTACTTGAAAAAAAAAAAAAAAAAGAACAGTATGAGGCAATGAACCACCCTCCCTGAACTGAATACAACCAGCTATGGATGGCCTATGGCTGCACACAGACTAGAGAGTGGGCTGCACTCACACACACACACACACAGACCTTGCAGATCGCTGTGAAAACAGCGCTGCAAGGCAAAAGCAAGGTGATTAGTAGGTGAACACAGCGGTTGCTAAATTAGCCTTGGAAAAGCACAAAGAAGCAAATCGCTATCTCTAAACTGGCCCTCAGTCAGCAAACAGCGTCCTGTCACTAACTGAATTCACAGCAGAGTGAGCGAAAAATGGCGCCAGCGACTTTTAAACTGCATCATGACATCATTTCAGCAGCCAATCACAGCCTTGCCAGTAGTTTCATGCCCTCCATGCTGAACAGGATGTGCCCACACTTGGAATCATTCTCATTGGCTGATTTCGTGCAAATTTGTGCAGTTTGAATCCTGGGAACTTCCGATTCCGGTATCCGATACGCGGCAAGTATCGGATCTCGGTATCGGAATTCCGATACCGCTAAGTATCGGCCGATACCCGATACTTGCGGTATCGGAATGCTCAACACTACTCAAGTCTTAACGGTAATGTATTAGGGTTGCCACTGGAGTTCAGTTGGTCACTCCTGGTATAGCGTCTGTTACCATGATGTACCCATTTAAAGGCTTGACCCCTATTGAAGTCCACCTTATCCCTCTGGAATTTACTCCGTTTTCCGTTAATAATGTCTTTTTCAAATTGATCTATTGTCATTTTTAATTTAAGGAGGAAAGGGGTGACCAATGTTTCCTTATCAAAAGACCCCAATTTGGCCTCACTAGTTTTTATATCTTCTTTAATTTTCATCAAAAGAGCCTGATCATGTTCAATGAGCATGTCCATTAGGATGCCTGAGCACTTCAACAGTCCAGTTTCCCAAGTTTTTTTAAAAACCCCTGTAGCCTCCCATGCTGGAAAAATCTGCACTCTGAGACCTCTTGGCACAAAGCCTGCCTTTTTATACTCCTCTACGCTTACATTCCACCAAACCCGGGTCAAGGTTTTATGTAGATTAGTAACCTCTGTAGATACAGTCTGGAAATCTGGATTTGTTGTAGCTAATACTACACTATCAGTTGAAGCCGAAAAAATACCATGTGCTTGCTGACTCCAAGCGTTTTCTCTAGCTGCAAGATCCATAATATATACAATACTACACTAGAAGCGATGTGCCAACACTCAAGAATTAGTGGTAAAGAACTGTGATAGAAATATATATATCATGTAGATCTCACTTGCATGTATACTCCTCTATAATCAAATATATACTTATATACTCACAGCTAATATATACATTATAATCAATGGTTTAAAATGGCTGACAAACTGATATAAGCCAGACAGATTGTATGGGGTTTTCCATCTCTCAAAAGCAGAAGAGTGTCAGATGTTTGGTGACTGCTGATCAGATGTCTCCACTTTGTCCTAGACACAGAACTCAAGTTTAGTTGCTTAATCCGCTGTCATATGAGCATTAGTCACAATATTCCATATATGTTTAGATAACCAATGACAGAGGAGCTAGACAATATGGTAATTAACTAACCACCCCTGACAACCCCTAACCACTCCTTTCTATGTGAAAATATAAAACTATATATGTACAGTAAAGTTCCAGTATTGATGGAATGTTGTTCTGTCACAGTTGTGTACAGTCCATTCTTGATGAGCGCTCAAAATACTCAGTCTTATTGGGAGCGGCCACAGCACACACAGGGATATATTTATCCAACCCTAATATTTCCATAACAAATGGCGCCCAACGTGGGGCACGGATGAAACGCACGGGATCCTTCTGACCGGAAATACGGAAGTTGTAGCCGTGGCCTTGGCACAGGGGCAGGAGACTGCGCAGCTCCATAAGTAAGGTAAGAAAATGTTATCATCTTACCTGAAAGTCCCCTGTGCCCAGTCCTTGTCTATACCTCTTGACGGTCAGTTGTGGTCTGGTCACAAATTCCCAGGTAGTGTAAAAAATCCGTAGCCACGAATCCACCCTGGGAGGTGTCTGCTGTGGACCGTGTATGTGTTTGTGTAAAATCCGAGAGAAGAAGGAAAAAGTGACTTTTGTTTGTGGTTGCTGGGAAACAGGCCGCAGGAGGTCAAATCGCTCGATAAGTTATTGCAGGATTCCCGTGCATAGGAGGAACACATAGAGTTCCGGAGCAGGTGGCTCCAGGTATGGGTAGTGATAACTTAGAGGGCTACTGCAGATTCCCGTAGTGCCGGCGATCCAGTTAGGACGTCCGGACCGGGGTGGTAGATTTCCCGCTTGTTGTGCTTCTCAGGCACTCAGGCGGCCCGGGCGCAGGTGCGTCCAGTGCGATTGGCAGTAGTCTGTTCCCAGCGCAACCTGCATGTGTCACAGAATTTAAAAGGGCATCTCTCGGATTGTCTGTTTCTGTTTGTGTCATGTACTATTGCCGCTTTAAGAGCATGAAATAGTAAGAGAAAGTTTTGTTTTGTTTTTTTTGTTTTTTTCTCTCTCTCTTCTCCGAACTTCCTCTTTCTCCGTGCTGTTTAGCAGAGAGATCTATGCATTGTAAATCACACTGTCACATCGGGTTTTTTTTACTGTCTATTTTCAGCTGCAATGCTGGCTATGTGTAGCTTTTTGTGAAGAAGTTAAATTTAAATTGTATCTATCATTTTTGATGTGACATACATGTTTTCAGATATGTGATTTTAGTGACATTTGATATTATTGCAATAGCATACGGAATAAAAAGAGGAAGTGTGTCTCTGACTGCATTTGAGCGCAGAGATTCTAAAAAAAAAAAAAAAAAAAGAAAAGGGGAGAAGAGAAAAGCCGTTTTCATTTTTAATTTTTTTTACTCTCTTAAAGGGTCTTTTTCTTTTTGCGGCATTTTAAAATTTTTAATTAAGTTTTCCTCAATCTTCAATCTCTTTACCTTTTTATTTTTTATTTATTTATTTATTTTTGAAAAAAGTTTTTCTTTCCTTTTGTATCAAAATTTTGAGTTTTTGGTTGTGAACTAAGTTTTTGACGTTTTTTCTTATCGTTTTGGGTTTTTCTTAGAGTTTTATATACTCATTTTTAGAAGTTTTTTTAGTACTTTTTTTTCATTTTTGTGTGTTTTTCATTTTTTGCTTTTGCCATGGGGAATAAAGTGGCCGAGTAACAGGAAAGTCTTTTTACTTCCTGATGAGAAAACAGCCCCTAGATAGTGGCAGAACACGAAGGTGTTAAGTATGTGAAGATTTTTGGAAGGTATAAAGTATGTGAAATTCATTAGAATGGCAGATTTCAAGCTGCGGAATGGCATGATGTAGAAAGGAAAATAAGGGAAGTTAGCTGATGTTAGATTGCTGAATGCCAATACATGGTATGAAGTGGCAGCAGAGCTTACATCGTTTAGGTGGTACAGAAAGTTATGTGAGCAAACCAGGAAGTGATTTTTGTAGGCATTGAGACAGGAGAATCTGCGCAGTCTGCTTTTAGCAGAATCCATGGTATAGGTAGTTATTTTTGCACAGTATGTGGTGTGCCCCGTCTCTCCCTACAGGGAGAAGGCATAATTGCTCCTCTCTATTATTCTTGTTGTTCTCCTCTGTCTTTTTTTTTTTTTTTTTTCTCTGTCAGTCTTTTCTCTCCGCATTCTTCTCTCTCTCTCCTTTCCTCTCCTCTTCCTCCACATTTTTTCTCTTCTCTCTGCTTTCCTCTCTCTCTTTTCCCCTCTATATCTCTCCCCTCCATACCCTCCATCTTCTCCTCCCTCCTTCCCCACTCCCCCACCACACCTTTCTCCTCCTTCTTTTACTTGACCACACCCATCTCTCCTCCCTCTTCTCCTCACCCTCTCTCTCTCCTCCTTCTCTCTCCTCCCTCTTCTCCTCACCCTCTCACTCCCCTCCTCCACTCCTCTCTTCTCCTCCCTCTTCTCTACATTCTCTCTCTCCTCCTACTATTCCTTTGTCTCACTCATCAACCCCTCCGCCTTCTTCTTCCTCTTTTTCCCTCTTCGTTGCCGGCTGGGCCAACGCCCAATTCAAACAATATGGTGCTTACAGCACAAGGTTTCCCTCTATGCCCCTGGCACAGTCCAGCCATTGCCAGTTGTGATATCGGGGAAAGAAGTGGGCAGCCCCAGACACATCAGGTAGCAGACAGCTCAGCCCTGGGTGCAGAGGGGGGAGGAATGATATCAGAACGAGCTCACTGACAGATCCTCCGTTACCTCATTTCACAGTCAACAATATTGTAACCCTTAAGGTTTTACATGAACTTTGATATCACCATGTATTGATAATGTACAACTTCAGCACCGGTCAGAGCTGCCTACATTCACACCAACATAGAACTATAAGCCTAATCCATCATAGCTTCAGCAAGGGGGGAGACATCCTCACATAAAAAGCAACTTCTGAGTCCAATATCAGCCAGTGTATGACCCCAGTACAAGCTATCACAACTATTCCTCTGATGAAGATGAAGAGGGAACATCATATATGCTGTCCAGTACTAGGAAAAGAAACCCACAGGCACCAAGAATACAGGGGCAGATAGAGGCACCACCATTACACTATGTGCACTGCACTTCAAGTCAGGTGACAATCTTCCAGACCCAGGGATGCATCCCATGCCATTTTACCGAAGAAAGTAGCAGAAGCAGTAAACATATGCAGCCACCTGGAATGATCTCTGGGCCATGAATGAAAATAGAAGCAGGTGATGCACTCTGGCCAATCATGAAGGAACAATTCAAACTTCCAGCAGAATCAGACGTACACACTTGGGAGTCAGGGCCACAGCTAATTGAACAGCTCAGAGAGTGGGCCAAAGGCAGATTGGCAGGACAAGCCATGACATGAGCCAAGATATGACAGAGTCTGTAAAGAAGTTTCATTGCAGAGTAATGCAAGTATTCCAAGACTTGGGCTTCACCATTCAAGACCAGATACACAGGCAAATGTTGGCACAGGTCTTTGTGCATGGACTGAGACAGCCAATCAGGAAACCACTGATAGTGGCTAGGCCTAGGAACAGGTCAATAGCAGTGGACTGACCCAGAAAAAATGTTTTATGTGCGCCTAGGAGACTGTTTATTGCCGATTGTCACCAAAACTGCCGCCATTATAGCACCACAAAGAGCGCAAAGAAGGAAAAGGGTGCCGTGCTGCTGAGAACACCAGAAGGGAAGCCAGAGGTGAAGATGCTGCGAAGTGCCGATCAACACACCGGAAGAACCGCTGCAGACTCCAGAGAGGAGACACCGACCTCAATAAGGTTAGCAAAGGGGAGAAGCTATGTTGGAGCAGGGGGAAGAAGTGATGGCAGATGCAGCCACAGCCCCTGTAATGCCCCAAGACCTTGGGTTGGATGCAGCCGCCGGTCTCATGGCACCCCCGGGCCTCGCCACGAATGCACCTGCAGGCCCCGTCTTACCACCGCAGCTTCAATCAGCAGGCCGGACCCCGCTGCCGCTGCAGTACCCATCATGCTGTTGTCCACAGTAGCCAAAGGGATTGAGTCCCAACCAGGGGTGCAGAAGACAGCCCCTCTCATGGTGACCACTGACCTGGAAGCGCAACCACCCTACAAAGACAGAAAAAGTGTCAAGTGTTACATCTGTGGCAAGTTTGGCCATTACCAGAACCAGTACAAAGCACCCACGCCCCCGAAGAGACTGGACCCATGCAACCCAAGAGTTGGTCCAGAGAAACAGGTCAAGGAAGAAGTGCAGAAAGCAGTGAAGTACCCCGTCCATAGGACAGAGGCAAGCAAGCCAGGTCCTCAAGACACTACACTCCTGACATGTAAAACTTCATCTGCAAGACCAATACCTCAAATTACCCTTAAAATGGATGGCATTGTCAGATCCAACGTGGTGCAGCCAGAAGTGTGATGACACCTGTGGAACTCGCTGATCCCATCTGCCTATCAGAATCCTCTGTGTCTCGCATGGGCATTGATGGTCAAGTCAGACATTCTCAGCTTACAAAGCCACTGAGCGTGTGCACTCAGCCAGGACACTCTATCCTGTCCCAGTTTGTGGTGTAAAGGACCTGCCACTCAACCTGCTGGGAGCGAACCTACTGCAGAAGCTGAAGGCAACCACAGTGTTCCAGGAAGATGGGACAGTGACACTTTCTTCATCCCTGACCTGAGAAGAGTCATGCTGGCGGCCCTACAAGAACATTAAACAATCGATGAGGCCTACCCAAGGAGGTACTGGATGTAGTACCAGAAAGTCTATGGTCTAAGGGACCCCAGCACATGAGAAAACCTCAAGTTGCCCCAGTACGGGTGTCACTCAAGCCATGTACCCCGTACCCTCGTAAGGCCCAGGCCAGGCCTAGAGTCAAGCTGCCTCTGACCAACTGAAGGTCTACCTGGAAATAGGAATCATTGTTCCTCGCACATCGCCTTGCAATACCCCGCTTTTCCCCGTCAAGAAAAAGACTGTAAAAGGAGAGCCAGCCAAGTTCAGAATGGTATATGACCTGAGAGCTGTGAATGACGCCACGGTGTTTGAAACTGCAATTATGCCGAATCCGCACACTCTGCTCTCAAATGTGCCTGCCACAGCAAAAGTGTTCACAGTGACCGACCTGGCTAATGTTTTCTCCAGTGTTCCCCTTCATCTGGAAGACCAGTTCCTGTTTGCCTTAATGCACCAGGGGGGACACCACACATGGACAGTGATGCCACAGTGGGCCCAGAACAGCCCTTCACAGTTCACCAAAGCAATGTCCACAGTTCTCACCAACTGAGTCACAGAACAAGCAGAAGTAACCCTGCTACAGTACATGGACAATCTACTCCTTTGTGCAATTGACTTTGACACGTGTAAAGCCCATTCCTTGTATCTCCTACTCTACCTGGCGGAGCAGCACAGCAGGATCTCAAAGAACAAAGTCCAGTGGTGTCTGAAGCAAGTTACGTTCCAGAGACACTGTATTGCTCACCAGGCGAAACACCTGACAGATGACCGGAAGACCACAGTGGAGAAGATGGTTCTACAGGCCTTCCTTGGCCCCGTTCCTCCTGACTGATGCAGCCTTCAGCTCGTTCAAGAAGTTAAAAGGCGCAGTAGTCTCAGCACCAGCACTAGGCCCATCTGACTACGAGAAGCCATTCCATCTCTACTTGATGAGAAAAGAAGGCCTTGCTACTGGAGTCCTGACGCAGCTTCAGGAGGGAAAGCAGAGACTTTCGGACTACTTTTCAGCTTGCCTGGATCCAGTTGCAAGGGAAGCCTCTTCCTCCCGCATGAGAGCAGCAGTTGCAGCACACGCCCTCCTGGACAGGACTACTGACATCAGTGGAAAAACCATTGGAAATCCTGGCTCTGCACGACATCTCAGCAATCCTCAACCAAACCCAGCTAAAACATCTCTCCACCGCCAGGCATCTTCGCCTCCAGTGCTCTCTACTCCTGCCCAACAATGTCACCATCTCCAGATGCACAGTCCTCAACCCGTCCACTCTACTCCCACTCCCAAGGGGGGATACAGATATGGACCCTCAGATAAAAAGTCTGCACGGGATCTGAATTTGCTCCGGACGGATGACCATGATTGCTTCAGCATCATGCCACAGGAAACGGCAGGACTACCCAAGGTGGCAGAAGAGCCAGTGACCAACCCAGAGTTGATCCTCTCTGTGGATGGCTCCAGATTTGCAGATGATGAAGGAAGATTCCACACGGGATGTGCAGTGACCAGCAATCAAGAGATCCTGTGGTCCAGAAGTCTGCCGCCCAGTCTGTCAGCCCAGGAAGCAGAACTAATAGCGCTGATGAAGGCCTACCAGATGGCAGAAGACAAGACTGAGAAAATGTATACCGATTCAAGGTACTTGCATGGCATAGCACACGACTTCGGACCCATCTGGGCTGCAAGGGACTTCATCACAGCAAGTGGAACAACCGTGAAGCATCATGGAGCCATTAAGGACCTGCTGAACACACTTCAACTTTCAAAAGTGGTGGCAGTACTAAAAGTCAAAGCGCACGGAAAACTAAACACAGTAGGGGCACGAGGCAACAACATGGCGGATATGGCAGCCAAAGAAGCAGTCAAGGGAAGACAATATGGAAAAGTGGAAGAGGTCGCAGAGCCAGACGGCTACTACATGACGACTGAAGACAAGAAACCTGACCAAATGACGTCCTGTGATCTGCTCAAAAAGCTGCAAGAGCAAGCCCCAAAGGACAAGAAGGAATGCTGGATGCAGAAAAGAGCAACACATGAAGAAGGAAGGGTATACTCAATGGACTACAAACCCTGTTTACCCCGAAGCATGTACCCTATGGTGGCACATGGGCCCACACACAGATTAAAGACACATATGAATGATCCGATTGGTGCTTACTGGTTCGCTCCAGAAATCTCCACCCTAACAGCCAAGTTCATAAACAGCTGTCTGACCTGTGGCAAATGCAACCCTGGAAGAATGAAGAAAGTTCCCACACATCGTCTTGCCAGACCACTGTACCCCCTTCCAGAGGATCCAGATAGACCACATCCAAATTCCGCCAAGTGAAGGATTCGAATATGCCCTTGTGGTCGTGGACATGTTCTCAGGATGACAGCCAGAAGCTTTCCCAGTGAGGAATCAGTCAGCAAAGACTACTGCAAAGAAGCTACTCTCAGAGACGAGATATGCAGCTATGGGGTCCCAGAAGTGATAGAGAGTGGCCAGGGACCCGCATTCACAGCAAATCTCACACGAGAGATCTAGTCAGCAGTAGGGTCAGACTTAGGCCTACACACTCCCAATCACACTACTTAATGAAAGGCATACTTTCAGAGGCCCAGCAAAGCTGTCACCATATGAAATTTTGTTTGTGTCTAGTCCCAGGTTAGGGGTATCCTTTCCCTTAGCAGCTGATTATGCAATATGATACTTTGTCTGCTTATGTAATTGAAATCACCAAGAAACTTGCTAACATCCATTCTCGAGTTTTTTTCTTCATTGCCAGATCCAGATTCAGTGTCCGGTATGCACTCCTCGAAGCCAGGAGACTGGGTGTTGGTGAAAAAGTTTGCAAGGAGAACACCACTCGATCCCAGATTTGATGGTCATGCTCAAGTGCTGCTGATGACACCAAACTCTGCGAAACTGGAGGGAAGACCCGCTTGGATCCACTCATCGCATGGCAAGAAAGCTCCCCTACCAGAATGATGTTGTGGATGCCCTGCCTGACCGAATAGATGACCTACCTGATAAAGACTACACATCGCTCACTACACATGCTATTAACTAAGAGACTGATTGCAACGAACCCCCTTTAGGGACAGATCTCCTGACCGCCCATTTGCGAAAAGTCTGTGCGGAGTGGGGCACAGGCGTTAGGCTTGTGTCAGTTCGCCGACAGCACAAAAGAGTTGCAGCGCTTTGGGACAGGAGGCTAGGATTAGGGCAAGTGATATCTAAGGGGGGCTTGTGATAGAAATATATATATCATGTAGATCTCACTTGCATGTATACTCCTCTATAATCAAATATATACTTATATACTCACAGCTAATATATACATTATAATCAATGGTTTAAAATGGCTGACAAACTGATATAAGCCAGACAGATTGTATGGGGTTTTCCATCTCTCAAAAGCAGAAGAGTGTCAGATGTTTGGTGACTGCTGATCAGATGTCTCCACTTTGTCCTAGACACAGAACTCAAGTTTAGTTGCTTAATCCGCTGTCATATGAGCATTAGTCACAATATTCCATATATGTTTAGATAACCAATGACAGAGGAGCTAGACAATATGGTAATTAACTAACCACCCCTGACAACCCCTAACCACTCCTTTCTATGTGAAAATATAAAACTATGTATGTACAATAAAGTTCCAGTATTGATGGAATGTTGTTCTATCACAGTTGTGTACAGTCCATTCTTGATGAGCGCTCAAAATACTCAGTCTTATTGGGAGCGGCCACAGCACACACAGGGATATATTGATCCAACCCTAATATTTCCATAACAGAACCACTGTGAAACAGTTAGCAAAAAAACTAGAGATAGAGGGCACCATCTAGCTAATAATTAAAGATGCTCAACCCGCAGCATGTCAAACCAGTACAATAAACCAAAAAGTAAGAGACATGCATAACTGCAGGGATCATCAAAATATAACAAATTTTATTGAATCATAGTCCTAATAGTCCAGTAATTTGCCTGTAATATTTCCTATCTTAAGTGAAATAATTTTTATCGAGGACAAAATGAAGCAGCTCCAACAAAAAAAGGTTGTGCTCACCATTCTCTTGATGTCTCTCCAGAAAAAATGCAACTCATTTGAAGAATGGAATACCAAAAGGTCAGTTTTTGAGACTCCATAGAAATTGTAGCTCAACAACAGATTTTCATAGGTTAGCGAAAGATCTAACTATCCGCTTTACCAACAGACAATATCCCAGAAAAATCGTGTCAAGAGCCTTTCAAGAAGCTGAGCAAAGGGACAGACAAAGTCTCTTTACTAAACAGGTGCGTGATTTAGATCGACCTTTGTCTCTTATCACCACATACAACAACCAATGGTCGGACATATATGGGATTTTGAATAAAAATTGGAACATCTTGTTATGTGAGCCAAAACTCTCTTTACACATTGCACCTACTCCTAAAGTGGTGGCAAGAAGAGCTAAGAACTTGAAGGACCAACTTTGCCATAGCCACTATCAAAGACCAAAAAGGGAATTAAGAGTTGGTAAAAGGACCCGTGGTACATACCCTTGTGGGGGGTGTAATATATGTCAATTTCTAGTTGCACAGGAGGAAGTGTGTATTACCATATTACCTTTTCCAATTAAATCGGAATCTTTTTTTAACTGTAGGTCGAGAAATCTCGTTTATGCAATTCTATGTGACTGCCCCAAGCTCTATGTGGGCCAGACATCGCAGGAGCTGAGGAAGAGATGTCAACAACATCTTTCTAACATCAATTTGGCCAAAAGAGACCGGGAAAAGGGGAAGACCTTAACCTCAGTAGCGGCACATTTTCTTGAAGCACACGGAAGTAACACCAGAGGCTTGAAAATCATGGGACTAGAGGGCATAAATGAAACTATTAGAGGGGGTCATTTAACCAACCAGTTGTTGAGATGTGAGTCCAAATGGATTTATAAATTACGGAGCCTCACACCGGTTGGGCTTAATGAGGAACTCCTCTTTACCGGTTATTATAAACAGTTATAATTCTGTCTCATGTGATTGGTACCCAATATAGCTTTGTTCTATGTATTTATAATATAATTTGATTTTTTGTGTTTAGTAAGTATTTATCCCTTCCCCCTTAAGTACTTAAATTTTGTTGGCTCCTAGTCTATAAATAATGGGCAGCATAGGCCTGTTTATACATTGAGTGAATACAGTATGTGAGATCCCATAGGAGGTTGCTGGTAGCTTTCTCCCTTTGAGTTCTTCTTAAAGTGCCGTTGGTACTTGAGGATTCTTTAATAAATCTGGAATTAACTCTTAAATGATGTTTCCTCTAGGTTGTGTATACTATAAATATTTTGACCAATAGTATTGTTGTATTCCACCATGGTAATATTTCCTTTTTTTACTTGTTGTATTAGTGAACCATGTAGTATGTGCTAATGTTGGTTTGGGTCCGATACATTTCTTGTTCCATACTGGGGTGCGGGTGGAAACATATAGAATATTTGTGGCACGAATTGATTGTGTGTCGCCATGTATGTGCTCAGTAGAAATTTCCAAAGAATTTGCCAGCGGTGCTGTTTAGGCTACTGCGCGTGCGGATTGGAGGTGGCTACTGCTATACACTTTGTCTATTGGGTCATGCGCATTAGCAGGTTATTATCACAAAAGTTTCTAAGTGGGAGCGCCTGCGCAGTGAAATATGCATCGCAGGGTATCCCTGGTAACGCCTAACCATGCGCAGTTGCCATGTATTCGCCTTAATGTGCTCAGTAGAAATTTCTAAAGAAATTGCCAGCAGGGCTGTTTAGGCTACTGCACGTGCGTGTTGGAGGTGGCTACTGCTATACACTTTGTCTATTGGGTCATGCGCACTAGCAGGTTATTATCACAAAGGTTTCTAAGTGGGAGCGCCTGCGCAGTGAAACATGCATCGCAGGGTATCCCTGGTAACGCCTAACCATGCGCAGTAGCGACTTCCGGTACGCCGAAAAAGCCGGTGTGCTTGTCAGCGTGATCTTTAGCTGCAGCTGTATTAAGGACGATAAATTGTGAGTACTATATATATTGGGGTCCTTGAGTCACCATACTACCTTTACCCCTGATGAAGTCACTTCGGTGACGATACGCGTCGGGTTGACCACGCAGGATCCGGTCCCTCTTCCTTTCATTTCAGCCTCCCTGGCCGCATTGATGGTATGAGCATGTCCATTAGGAACCTATTTTTGCCATAAGCAGTACTTGCCTTCAGACTTTCTATCTTGCCTTCACAGTCAGTTCATTTTGGTAACTATTTATGTATTTAGCTGTGGCACTATGTTAATAGTCTATGTGGCCAAGACATGATTGTCCATTTATACTGTCCTAACTATTGGATTTTTCATTCTTATATATTGGGTACCAATTTAGCGTTATTGTATTCTCTTTAGAGAGAACAACTTGTTGTACTATGAGTATGGAGGTATTTTGATAAAAGGGTCCGCACCTGCGTGTATAAATCTGTCTTCCCACTATCCTCTTGGGTAGATTCTTTTTGTGTTTAATGTATTTTTAAATGCTTTTAACTATAAGTGGTGTGGTTTTAGGACTATGATTCAATAAAATTTGTTATATTTTGATGATCCCTGCAGTTATGCATGTCTCTTTCTTTTTGGTTTATTGTACTGGTTTGACATGCTGCGGGTTGAGCATCTTTAATTATTAGCTAGATGGTGCCCTCTATCTCTAGTTTTTTAGGTAAGAGTCATCAGATAATACCTAGAGAAGACAGCCAATAGCTACAGTAAGGAAGAGTCATCAGAATATACCAAGGGAAGGCAGCCAATACCTACAGTAAGGAAGAGTCATCAGAAAATACTAAGGGAGGCAAGAAAATATCTACAGTAGGGAAGAGTCTTCAGAGAATACCTAGGGAAGACAGCTAAGGCTATGTGCACACGTTGCAGATTTGACTGTGGAATTTTCTGTGCAGATTCTGCATTTCTTGGCAGAAAACGCAGGTCAGAATCTGCGCCTTTTTTTGGTATGTAAGGGTTGATTGTGACTCGTAGGATCGCTACTTCAAACAGGTGGCGCTATAGAGTTTAAGTCCTCTTTTTCTCAGAGGAGGCAATTTGCATATTTTTTTGGTATGTGCACACGTTGCAGATTTTTGTGCAGATTTCTTCCTTTCCCCCCCCACCTGCAGATTTCTATTATGTAATGGGTGCAGAAACACAGCAGATCTGCACAAAGAATTGACATGGTCCTTGTTCGAATCTGCTGCGTTTTCTGTGCAGATTTTTCCGCACCATTAGCACAGCATTTTTTTTTGCCATTGATTTACATTGTACTGTAAATCACTTGCAAATCTGCAGCGTTTCTGCGTGGGAAAAAAAGCTGCAGTTCTGCAGGAAATCTGCAACGTGTGCACATACCCTAATAGCTACAGTAGGGAACAGTCATCAGAGAATACCAAGACAGCCAATATCTACAATAGGGATGAGTCATAGTTACATAGTTATTAAGGTTGAAGGAAGACTGTAAGTCCATCTAGTTCAACTCATAGCCTAACCTAACATGCCCTAACATGTTGATCCAGGGGAAGGCAAAAAAACCCCATGTGGCAAAGAGTAACTCCACCATGGGGAAAAAAATTCCTTCCCGACTCCACATACGGCAATCAGACTAGTTCCCTGGATCAACGCCTTATCAAGGAATCTAGTATATATACCCTGTAACATTATACTTTTCCAGAAAGGTATCCAGTCCCCTCTTAAATTTAATTAATGAATCACTCATTACAACATCATAAGGCAGAGAGTTCCATAGTCTCACTGCTCTTACAGTAAAGAATCCGCATCTGTTATTATGCTTAAACCTTCTTTCCTCCAGACGTAGAGGATGCCCCCTTGTCCCTGTCTCAGGTCTATGATTAAAAAGATCATCAGAAAGGTCTTTGTACTGTCCCCTCATATATTTATACATTAAAATAAGATCACCCCTTAGTCTTCGTTTTTCCAAACTAAATAGCCCCAAGTGTAATAACCTATCTTGGTATTGCAGACCCCCCAGTCCTCTAATAACCTTGGTCGCTCTTCTCTGCACCCGCTCCAGTTCAGCTATGTCTTTCTTATACACCGGAGACCAGAACTGTGCACAGTATTCTAAGTGTGGTCGAACTAGTGACTTGTATAGAGGTAAAATTATTTTCTCCTCATGAGCATCTATGCCTCTTGTAATGCATCCCATTATTTTATTTGCCTTTGTAGCAGCTGCCTGACACTGGCCACTGAATATGAGTTTGTCATCCACCCATACACCCAGGTCTTTTTCATTGACGGTTTTGCCCAGAGTTTTAGAATTAAGCACATAGTTATACATCTTATTACTTCTACCCAAGTGCATGACCTTACATTTATCCCCATTAAAGCTCATTTGCCATTTATCAGCCCAAGCTTCTAGTTTACATAAATCATCCTGTAATATAAAATTGTCCTCCCCTGTATTGATTACCCTGCAGAGTTTAGTGTCATCTGCAAATATTGAAATTCTACTCTGAATGCCCCCTACAAGGTCATTAATAAATATGTTAAAAAGAAGAGGGCCCAATACTGACCCCTGTGGTACCCCACTGCTAACCGCGACCCAGTCCGAGTGTGCTCCATTAATAACCACCCTTTGTTTCCTATCCCTGAGCCAGCTCTCAACCCACTTACACATATTTTCCCCTATCCCCATTACTCTCATTTTATGTAACAACCTTTTGTGTGGCACCGTATCAAAAGCTTTGGAAAAGTCCATATATACTACGTCCACTGGGTTCCCTTGGTCCAGTCCGGAACTTACCTCTTCATAGAAGCTGATCAAATTAGTCTGACATGAACGGTCCCTAGTAAACCCGTGCTGATACTGGGTCATGAGGTTATTCCTCTTCAGATACTCCAGCATAGCATCCCTTAGAATGCCCTCCAGGATTTTACCCACAGTAGAGGTTAAGCTTACTGGCCTATAATTACCGAGTTCAGTTTTTGCCCCTTTTTTGAATATTGGCACCACATTTCCTATACGCCAGTCCTGTGGTACAGACCCTGTTATTATGGAGTCTTTAAAGATTAAAAATAATGGTCTATCAATGACTGTACTTAGTTCCTGCAGTACTCGGGGGTGTATCCCATCCGGGCCCGGAGATTTGTCAATTTTAGTTACTTTTAGACGCCGCTGTACTTCCTGCTGGGTTAAGCAGGTGACATTTAATGGGGAATTTTTATCACTAGTCATTTTGTCTGCCATGGGATTTTCTTTTGTAAATACTGATGAAAAAAAGTCATTTAGCATATTGGCTTTTTCCTCATCCAACACTGTCATTTTTTAGTTTCTTACTATTTATATAGTTAAAGAATATTGTGGGGTTATTTTTGCTCTCTCTAGCAATGAGTCTCTCTGTCTCAATCTTTGCTGCCTTGATTTGCTTTTTACAGAATTTATTTAATTTTCTGTATTTATTTAATGCCTCCTCACTACCTACTTCCTTTAATTCTCTAAATGCTTTCTTTTTGTCCCTTATTGCGCCCCTTACAGCTCTATTTAGCCATATTGGTTTCCTCCTATTTCTAGTATGTTTATTCCCATACGGTATATACTGTGCACAGGTCCTATCCAGGATGCTAATAAATGTCTCCCATTTTCTTTGTGTATTTTTGTGTCTCAGGATATCGTCCCAGTTAATTGCACCAAGATCCTCTCTCATCCGTTGGAAATTTGCCCTCCTGAAGTTTAGTGTCCTTGTCACCCCCCTACTACCCATCTTATTAAAGGTTACATGAAAACTTATTATTTTGTGATCACTATTCCCCAAGTGACCCCCAACCCTTATATTTGATATGCGGTCTGGCCTGTTGGTTAATATTAGGTCTAGCAGTGCCCCCCTCCTTGTTGGGTCCTGAACCAGTTGTGAAAGGTAATTGTCTCTCATAGTTGTCAAAAACCGATTACCTTTGCTGGAACTGCAGGTTTCTGTTCCCCAATCTATTTCAGGGTAGTTGAAGTCCCCCATAATAATGACTTCTCCTTGAGTCGCAGCTTCATCTATTTGCTTTACGAGGATATTCTCCATTGCTTCCATTAGTTTTGGAGATTTATAACAAACCCCTATCAGTAATTTATTATTTTTTCCCCCTCCCCTTATCTCCACCCACAGGGACTCTACATTTTCATTAAATTCACCTATATTATCACGCAGGATGGCTTTTAAGAAAGATTTTACATATAGACACACCCCTCCCCCTCGCTTATCTGTACGGTCATTTCTGAACAGGCTATAGCCCTGCAAGTTAACAGCCCAGTCATGGCTCTCATCCAGCCACGTCTCAGATATCCCCACCATGTCATAATTATGCTCCAACAACATTAGTTCTAATTCATCCATTTTGTTGGCGAGGCTTCTGGCATTAGTATACATGCACTTGATGTTACTCTCTGTACCTCTATTCTTTCTTAAATTACTAACTGTTCTAACCCCACCCCCCATGCCACCGCCACCCCCAACTTCCTTATTTGTGCCCAGGTCTCTATCTGCACTATCTTCCCCTCCTATAAAATGAATACCCTCCCCCCCAATCCCTAGTTTAAACACTCCTCCAACCTTCTAACCATTTTCTCCCCCAGCACAGCTGCCCCTTCCCCATTGAGGTGCAGCCCGTCCCTAGCTTGGAGCCTGTAGCCAACTGAGAAGTCGGCCCAGTTCTGCAGGAACCCAAACCCCTCCTTCCTACACCAATTCTTGAGCCACTTATTAACCTCCCTAATCTCCCGTTGCCTCTCTGGCGTGGCACGTGGTACAGGCAGTATTTCGGAAAATACCACGTTGGAGGTCCTTGCTTTCAGCTTGCAGCCTAATTCCCTGAAATCATCTTTAAGGACCTTCCACCTACCTCTAACTTTGTCATTTGTGCCAATGTGCACCATGACAGCTGGGTCCTCACCAGCCCCTCCCAGTAATCTGTCCACCCGATCAGCGATGTGTCGGACTCGAGCGCCAGGTAGGCAGCACACCGTTCGACGATCCCTGTCTTTGTGACAGATTGCCCTATCTGTTCCCCTAATAATTGAGTCCCCCACTACCAGCACCTGTCTGGCCTGCCCTGCTCTCCTATTTCACTCCTTACTGGAGCAGTCACTCCTCCGACTTTCAGAGGACATGCCTGGCTGCAGCAGTGCTACCCCTGTACTGGCACCCCCCTCATCTGCCAACTTAGCAAACTTATTGTGGTGTGCCAGATCAGGACTAGCCTCCCTGGCACTC
Source organism: Ranitomeya variabilis (assembly GCF_051348905.1). Lineage (NCBI taxonomy): Eukaryota > Metazoa > Chordata > Amphibia > Anura > Dendrobatidae > Ranitomeya > Ranitomeya variabilis. Next base: position 510,229,180 of record NC_135233.1, read on the forward strand.
TTCCCTCTACCCCGCCTTCTATCTGTCACCCAGCTAACTGCCACACTGTCCTGCAGCTCCATCCTACCATCCCCCTCCTCATCTATCCCATTGAGCGTCTGCTCTGTGAGCAGAAGACTCCTCTCCATATTGTCTATGGATCTCAGTGTTGCCAGCTGCACATTTAGATCCAGTATCTGGGTTTCCAAATGCACAATGTGCTCACATCTCGCACAGCAGTATGCACCCTCGACCGGCTGGTCAAGGACTGCATACATGTGGCAAGATGTACACTGGATGGCATTAACAATTGTGGAGCACATTTCCTAATGGGGATTGCACCACACAGAAACGTTAATTAAAAATAAATACAAAGTATTAATTAAACAAAAAAAAAAAAACAGAAGCAATTCCTCCCTTGGAAACTCCCTGATTCCAAAGTCACTGAATCACAAGTCACACACTTACCGCCGTTCACACTTACACTCAGGTCACACTCGCTGTGCTGAAGATTTATAGATTTTTTTTTTTGTCTCTCTATCTCCCCTCAACAGCAATCCACCTTGCTGTTCAGATGCACTTCCAGAAAGGACTTGAGCCCCAAACAGCTGCCCCTTATATCCCCTTAATTATGAGCCCCCACCCTAAGTTAACTCCTTATGAATATAGCTACTCCCAATTCAGCAACTCACACCAATTCACACAGGTATTTGTTAAAGGCTTTCCAAATACCTCTTCACTGAATCACAAGTCACACACTTACCGCCGTTCACACTTACACTCAGGTCACACTCAGCTTGCTCACACTCGCTGTGCTGAAGATTTATAGATTTTTTTTTTTTCTCTATATCTCCCCTCAACAGCAATCCACCTTGCTGTTCAGATGCACTTCCAGAGAGTCATCAGAGAATACCAAGACAGCCAATACCTAAGTAGGGAAGAGTCATCAGAGTATACTAGGGAAGACAAGTAATACCAACAGTAGGGAAGAGTCATCAGATAATTCTAAGGAAGACAGCCAATACCTACAGTAGGTAAGTGTCATAAAAGAAAACCTTGGGAAGAAAGCCAATACCTACAGTAGGTAGGAGTCATCAGAGAATACCTTGCGAAGACAGCCCATACCTACAGTAGGTGAGAGTCATCAGAGAAAACCTCAGGAAAACAGCCAATACCTATAGTAGGTAAGAGTCAAGAGAATACCTCGGGAAGACAGCCAATACCTACAGTAGGGAATAGTCATCAGAGAATACAGAGGGAAACATCTAATAGCTACAGTAGGGAAGAGTCATCAAAAAATACCTAGGTACAACAGCCAATAGCTACAGTGGGAAAAGTGATCAGAGAATACCAATTGAAGACAGCTAATAGCTACAGTAGGGAAAAGTCATCAGACACTACCAAGGGAAGACAGCCAATATCTACAGTAGGAAAGAGACATCAGAGAATAACAAGGGAAGACAGCCAATAGCTACAGTAGAGAAGAGTCATCAGAGAATAATAAGGGAAGACAGTCACTACCAATATCTACAGTAGGGAAGAGTCATCGGAGAATATTTTAAGAAGACAGCCAATACCTACAGTAGGGAAGAGCCATCAAAGAATTCCTAGGGAAGACAGCCAATAGCTACAGTAGGAAAGAGTTATCAGAGATTACCTAAGGAAAACAACCAATAGATACAATAGGGAAGAGTCATCAAGAAATGCTGAACCTCGAAGCCAAATATAAAACACTAGATGGTGGCTTGATTCTAACGCATCGGGTATTCTAGAATATGTATGTAGTTTATTTATGAAGTTTTCAGAATAATGCAATTTACACACAGGATTCGGCCGGGCGTGACCAATTAGCAAAGCGTGGTTCAAATTCCGGGCCAATTCATGGCCGGACTGCGCCTGTCACTGATTGGTCACGCCCGGCGGTGACCAATCAGTGAAGCCAGGGCCTACTCCAGGTTTTTGAGGGCCCCGGGCAAAAGAGTCTCAGTGGGCCCCCTCTTTATCACATACCACGATTCATGAAGCACAGATACAGCAGAGAAATATAGCACAGCCAAGTATCATACAGCCCACGTAGTATATAACACAGCCCACGTATTATATAATACAGCCCACGTAGTATATTGCCCAGCCACGTAGTATATAGCACAGCCCAGTAGTATATAGCACAGCCACGTCATATATTGCACAGCCACATAGTATATAGCACAGAGACGTAGTATATAACACAGCCCATGTAGTATATAACACAGGCCATGTAGTATAGAGCACAGCGATGTAGTATATTGCACAGCCACATAATATATACCACAGCCACGTAGTATAGAGCACAGAGACATAGTATATAACACAGCCCATGCAATATACAACACAGCCCACGAAGTATATAACACAGCCCATGCAGTATATAACACAGCCCATGCAGTATATAACACAGTCCATGAAGTATATTGCCCAGCCACGTAATATATTGCACAGCCACGTAGTTTATAACACAGCCTATGCAGTATATGTAAAACAGGCCACGTAGTACAGAGCACAGCGATGTAGTATATTGCCCAGCCACGTAATATATACCACAGCCACGTCGTATATAACACAGCCCACGCAGTATATAACGCAGCTCATGCAGTATATAACACAGCACACGTAGTATCTAACACAGCGCACGTAGTATATAGCAATGTGGGCACCATATCCCTGTTAAAAAAAAATTAAAATAAAAAATAGTTATATACTCACCTTCTGTCAGCCCCTGGATCCAGGCGAGGCATTTACCGATGCTCCGGTCCCAAGAATGCATTGCGGTCTTGCAAGACCGCAGTGCATGGACCTGTAATAATTATAGGGGATAACTCAGGAGACTCTGCGTGGAACAAGACAACTACAGGACACAGTTTTATAAGTGGTAAAGTCTATATTATCACACGGTGATTCAAACAGGTGCAGAGAGAAACTCAAGTCCACAACACTTGGTGCAAATAATAAACGCAGCTTAGCAGTCTTCAGAGAAAAATGCAATCAAGCAGAAAGTCTATGAAGCACAGTTATTCTAGAGGATACTTGACACAAATAAATCCTTGTCTTAGTCTAGACACAGATAGATATGCTTATAGGCAGTTCAAATCATATCTTAGCTCAACCAGGGAGGCCTGGTTAATAGTCTCAGGTTATTGCAAAGCAGCCGCAGCTTACATGTCCAGCAAATGTAGATGAAGTAAACATGAGCAGCAGATGAAGGAGGATTACTGGAAACTTGTGTATGCAGCAGGAACTCAGAGCAGAGTAGCAGGATCACCACACAGGTTCACAGGAGCAGGTGTATAGCCAGGGAGTAATCAGAGGTCAGGAGCTGGATGCAAGCCAGAATACTCTAGCACAGACTGAAGGCTGGAGTGCAAGACACAGTGCACAAGACCAAAGATGCCATCTTGGAAGAGGGCAGTAATGCACAAAAGGTAAAAAATGTTCAGAGTCCTGACATTACTCCCTCCTTAGAAGCGGCCTCAGGACGATCCTGGACCTGGTTTCTCAGGGAATCTCTGATGAAAACGAGAAATCTTCTGTTGGGCATTGATGTTTTCCACAGGTTCCCAAGAGTCTTCCTCAGGGGGATATCCCTGCCATCTTATCAGATATTGGAGCCGATTCCTGCGAATCCTGGAATCAATAATTTCCTCCACCACAAATTGTTCTTGCCCATCAATCACCACAGGCTGCGGAGGTGGCACAACGCGTCCCTGGAAGGTATTAGGAGATACAGGCTTTAGTAAAGATACATGAAAAACTGGGTGTACCTTCATTGTCCTAGGCAGCCTCAGCCGGCAGGCCACAGAGCTCACAATACCATTGATCTTGAAAGGGCCAATGAATTTCTGTCCAAGTTTTTGTGAAGGAACGTTTAACTTCAAATTCTTAGTTGCTAACCACACGGAATCTCCTACCTTGAACATGGGTGCAGGTTTACGGAATCTATCAGCCGATCTCTTATAACGTTCTTGAGCTGTGGTCAGGGATTCCTTCAGAACCTCCAGATTTTATCTCATCGCAGTCAGCCTTTCCTCCACTGCCGGAACCGGAGAATTAATTGGAGACCTAGGTAAAATACACGGATGATAACCCAGATTGGCAAAGAAAGGTGTAAATTTAGTGGAGGCGCTCTGAGAATTATTATATGAAAATTCGGCTAACGGCAACAACTCCAACCAATCATCATGGAGATGGCTGATATAGCATCTTAGATATTGTTCCAGCGTCTGGTTGGTACGCTCAGTCTGACCATTTGTCTGGGGATGGTAAGCAGAAGAGAGACAGACATTAATATTGAGTGCAGAGCAAAACCCCTTCCAGAATCTTGAAGTGAACTGTACTCCACGTTCGGAGATGATCTCATCCGGAACCCCGTGCAACCGAAAGACATTCTGTATAACCAAGTTCACTGTATCTTTAGCTGAGGGGAGGCCGGTGCATGGAACAAAATGAGCCGCTTTAGTCAGGCGATCAACTACCACCATGATTGTATTCATGCCCCCTGATGTAGGCAGCTCCACAATAAAGTCCATTGATATATAGACCCCCAAGGGCGAGATGGAACCGGTAATGGTTGTAGAAGACCCTTAGGTGCCACATGAGGAGTCTTGTAACGGGCACATACTTCGCAAGAGAGAACATAGTCCTTGGTATCCTTCAGGCAAGTTGGCCACCAGAAGAATCGGCTCAGGAACTCTTGTGTCTTCTGTACCCCCCTGTGACCAGCCAACTTGGAGTCATGTACCAACTTGAGGATCTGCAGACGGACAACCTCCGGGACGTAGATACGTCGATCTCTGAACCACATGCCACCCTTAAAGACAAGATTAATATCCACAGGTGGGTTGGCCAGAAATACATCATCTTCATAGGCCTCCCTGCACTCCTTCCACAAGTCCTGATCATGGATAACTCCGATGAAATTGGCATCAGATAGAATGGTCTTGGACGGGGCTCCAGGTACGGAATCCACAGCATGGATTCGGGATAAAGCATCAGCCTTCCCATTACGAGAACCTGGACGGTACGAGATAACAAAGTTAAATTGATTTAAAAATAAGTTCCAATGAGCCTGACGAGGAGAAAGACATCTAGCAGATCTAAGGAACTCTAAATTGCGAAGGTCAGTTAGTACTATGATCTGTTGTGCAGCTCCTTGTAGATGATGCCTCCATTCTTTGAAAGCCGCAATAATAGCCAGCAATTCCTTGTCTCCCACGTCGTAATTCTTCTCTGCTGAGGTTAGTCTACGGGAAAAGAAAGCACAAGGATGTAGCAGACCCTTCTCTCCAGTTCTTTGGGAGAGAATAGCCCCCAAAGCATTATCAGAAGCGTCCACCTCCACAATGAAAGAAAGTGTTGGATCTGGGTGTATCAACAGTGGTGCTGATGTGAAACAGATCTTAAGCCGATCAAAAGCTTCTTGAGCCTGTGATGATCACTTAAAGGGCTTTTCCTTCTTTGTCAAGGAAGTAATGGGACGGACAATATCAGAAAAATTTCGAATGAAGCGTCTGCAGAAATTTGCAAAACCAATAAAACGTTGGACCTCCTTAACGTTCTTGGGTACCGGCCAGTCAAGGATAGCCTGAATCTTACCAGATTCCATGTTCAGCCCCTGGGGAGAGATGATATAACCTAAGAACTGTATCTCAGAACAATGGAACTCGCATTTCTCCGGCTTAATATACAGATGGCTCTCTTTCAGACGTCTTAAAACAGTTTTGACATGTTCTTCATGTTCCTGTAGAGAGTCAGAAAAGATTAGTATATCGTCCGAATAGATCACTACAAACTGGTCCAACAAATCTCTGAAAATGTCATTAGCAAGGTGTTGAAAAATTGCAGGGGCGTTACAAAGCCCGAAGGGAATCAAAAGAGATTCAAAGTGTCCATACCGGCATCTGAATGCTGTCTTCCACTCATCCCCTGGACGAATACACACCAAATTATAAGCCCCACGAAGATACAGTTTAGAGAACACCTTAGCATGGCGGACTCTTTCCAGTAATTCGGGAATCAGAGGCAAAGGGTAACGGTTTCGTACGGTTACCTTATTGAGTTCCCGATAGTCAACACAGGGTCTCAGGGTACCATCCTTCTTTTTTACAAAAAAGATAGGTGCCCCTGCTGGTGAGGAAGAAGGACGTATGAAGCCTTTGGCCAGATTTTCATCAATATACTCTTTTAAGGCTTGAAGCTCAGGTGCCGCCAAAGGGTATACGTTACCAAAAGAAATGGCTGCCCCGGGAAGCAGCTCATGGGACAGTCATAATGCCTGTGTGGAGGAAGCTGATCTGCATTCTTCTTGTCACAGATGTCAGAGAACTCTTTATAAGCTGGAGGTAAAGAAAATAGCTGTACATGTGGTTCCGTAGTCGTGGACTCAGGGACAGCTTCTGTTAACGCTGAGTTGCTCCTTGTTGGGAAGATAATCTCCTTGGTCTCCCAGTTGATAATTGGGTTCTGAAAACGCAACCAAGGAATGCCTAAAATCACAGGAAATTGAGGAGAAGAAATTAGCAAGAAAGAAAGTTGCTCCTGATGATTAGGCTACAACAAAATTTCAAGGGGTACGGTCTCCTGATCCACAGGCCCAGAGATTAAAGGTGACCCATCCACTGTTTCCATGGTAATTGGAGAGGCTCTTTGCTGAATTTTAATACCATGTTCCTTGGCAAATGCGATATCCATGAAATTGCCACCTGCACCAGAGTCAATCATAGCTGAACTGGAAATCCACTGTCCTGAACACAGGATCTTAATAGGGAGAGAACAGTGAGAGTTCTTTTCCTTCAGCTCCTTGGGGGGTGAAGTCATAGAAAGTGAATGGAATACAGCGTTTAAAGGCAGGCTACATTCAGAGATGTCAGATTCATCATCACAGTTGTCATACTCCCCTATTGCTGCTAGCACCTTGTTAGGCCGTCTAGGACACTTAGGACAATTGATCAAGAAGTGGTCAGACTGGCCGCAGTAGAAACATAGACTTTCACGAAGGCGATGCTCCCAGCACTCATTGATCTCACGCCTCTGAATGGAATCAATTTGCATGGGCACCTCCTCCACCTCCCCAGAGGTTTTACCTGCAGGCTCTTTGGAAGGAAGGGAAAAGTTAGAAACACGGTTATATGCGGCAAATTTATCCTGCCTACGCTCAGTAAGGCAAATGTCTATGCGCACACAATGCTGTATAAATATCTCTAGCTCTTGTGGTGACTCAGAGCGGGCTAGTTGATCTTTTACAATACTAGACAGACACCTTTTAAAAATAGGCAATTGTGCATAACTGTCCCAATTGGTATCTACTGCCAATCTCCTGAATTCAGTGGCATACTCAATAACAGAACGTTTAGCCTGGCGTAAAGACAACATAGCAGATTCAGTGGTTGCACGGCGATTAGGGTCATCAAACATTAATGCCATAGCGGCCAAGAAATCATCCAAGTCATTTAACCGTGGGCCACGAGACTCAATCATCGGATTCGCCCAGGCAAGCGCTCGTGAGGTCAGTAGCATTATTACACACAATACTTTGGATCTATCAGTAGGAAAACGGTCAGCATGCACATCAAAATATAGCATACATTGATTCACAAAGCCACAAAATTTGTCGCGATCACCATTAAATCTGAATGGGGGCAACGTAGGTGGGCTAGCTGGTGGCGGTTGCCCAGAGGGTAAAGTCACTTTGTGCAGCTATTTGCATGCTTATGTCCTGAAAAGCCCGTCCATACTGGGACTCTATGCCAGCAAGTTTGTTTTCCTGGGCTGCCATGCGGTTGCTCAAGTCCTGCAAAGTCTGTCCAAACACTTGTTGATTGAGTTCAAAGCTTCCAAACTTCTTTTGCAGACCTTCCACATCTTTCTGCAGTGATCTAATTATGGAAAACACCTGCTCTAATCTGCTTTCTGCAGTCATTGTTGTTGTTTTTTAGGCTAGAGTATTCTGTAATAATTATAGGGGATAACTCAGGAGACTCTTTGCGTGGAACAAGACAACTACAGGACACAGTTTTATAAGTGGTAAAGTCTATATTATCACATGGTGATTCAAACAGGTGCAGAGAGAAACTCAAGTCCACAACACTTGGTGCAAATAATAAACGCAGCTTAGCAGTCTTCAGAGAAAAATGCAATCAAGCAGAAAGTCTATGAAGCACAGTTATTCTAGAGGATACTTGACACAAATAAATCCTTGTCTTAGTCCAGACACAGATAAATATGCTTTTAGGCAGTTCAAATCATATCTTAGCTCAACCAGGGAGGCCTGGTTAATAGTCTCAGGTTATTGCAAAGCAGCAGCAGTTTACATGTCCAGCAAATGCAGATGAAGTAAACACGAGCAGCAGATGAAGAAGGATTACTGAAAACTTGTGTATGCAGCAGGAACTCAGAGCAGAGTAGCAGGATCACCACACAGGTTCACATGAGCAGGTGTATAGCCAGGGAGTAATCAGAGGTCAGGAGCTGGATGCAAGGCAGAATACTCTAGCACAGACTGAAGGCTGGAGTGCAAGACACAGTGCACGAGACCAAAGATGCCATCTTGGAAGAGGGCAGTAATGCACAAAAGGTAAAAAATGTTCAGAGTCCTGACATTACTCCCTCCTTAGAAGCGGCCTCAGGATGATCCTGGACCTGGTTTCTCAGGGAATCTTCTGTTGGGCATTGATGTTTTCCACAGGTTCCCAAGAGTCTTCCTCAGGGGGATATCCCTGCCATCTTATCAGATATTGGAGCCGATTCCTGCGAATCCTGGAATCAATAATTTTCTCCACCACAAATTGTTCTTGCCCATCAATCACCACAGGCTGCGGAGGTGGCACAACGCATCCCTGGAAGGACCAGAGCGTCGCGAGGAGCAGCGGGAAAGGCGAGAATATAATGATTTTTTATTTTGTTTATTTTTTAACATTAGATCTTTTTACTATTGATGCTGCATAGGCAGCATCAATAGTAAAAAGTTGGTCACACAGGGTTAATAGCAGCATTAACGGACTGTGTTCACCTGTGTGAGCGTTGACTGGAGGGGGCACTGACAGAGAGTAGGAAGGGGCGAATTCGCATCCAGACTGTGCCCGTCACTGATTGGTCGTGGCCTCCAGGCCGCGAACATACAGCGACACGGGATTTCTGTGACAGACAGACAAAGAGACGGAAGTGACCCTTAGATGATTATAGAGTAGATGTGAACCCTAATAACCCAAGCCCAACATGACAAAAAAAGGTAGGGTTGAAGACGGGACACAGTGAACTTAAGACACAAGTAGAGGTAAGCTGTAGGCAGAGTCAGTCTAACATTGAGCAGTGCCTTTTCTGGTACCTTCTGTTAGTTCTTTTTGTTAGAAATTCTCAGCATCATACAAGATAGTGCCTAAATACCAGTGCCTTATAACGGTCACTGAAAAACCACAGTGCCTGTATAGCAGTGTCACAACACTTTCACACATACTAGTTCCAGAACACAGTGATCACAAAATAGCTCCATGCAACAATTCTTGCTCGCCTATTAAAGGGAATTTGTCAGCAGGTTTTTACTATCTCATCTGAGAGAAGCCTGACATAGAAAAAGAGAAGCTGAATCCAACTGTTCGGTCTTCATACACGTTGATATGCTGTGTGATCCGACATACGGCATAAACCACTTCTGTCTCCCAAATAAGCAGACTGTTCTCTGTAGTCTAACTTGTTTATTGGTAAACATGAACGCGGTAAAACTATAAGAACACAAATGATATGGGTAAGTATTGGGCAAATAATAACATGACTGAAACTAACAGGGAAAACATACAGTATGGTGCAACTTCTACATAGCTACATACAGCAGGTCCCTGGTAATCACCTTTCCTGTGTACTGGCTGCTATACAGTTAATCACACTCTGTACAACACTACATTGCAAGAACAGGGATAATGATCTTACTGGATAAACTTAACCAGGATGGCAAGTAAGGTATTTCCAGCTCAGCAGATAAACACGTGTGTCCAGGAAGAACACAGAGGAAAAATGGAATTTCCCTATCCCATGATACCTTGGGGCAATCCCAGAATGCAACACTCTGATTATTACTGAAAAACACAGGTTATAAATTTAACCACCACTGGGTGGTGCTATAACACAGCAAAACCAAAACTCAAATAGTAGTGAACCTTTAATGCATGAAACGAACACCCGTCCTTTATTAGAATGGGCAGAACACTCCCCGCTTGGCATCAACCGATGCCACACACAGCTCTTTTGGCAAAAACAGTAAGACAAGTTCCACAACTGGTCTGAGGAATTAAACGAACGAGGGCACGAACAAGCAAATTCCAAGTTGAGAACCTGGTGAATCGGTGGGATATGAGGTGATTGTCTTTAGTCACCGTACGTAGAACGGATACCTGAGGGCGGATATCCTCATCTGCCTCTGGATGTACCAGTTCGAAGGTGTTTGACCCGTCAATGTATGGCGTGCAACGGTATAAGAATGTAGGGCCAGTAAACCAGGTTGTGTCCTTAAGGTGTCTTGCTTCAACGGATCTAGTTGCGTGGTCCGCCGGATTGTGGTGCATGGACACATAGTGCCACTGTTTAAGGTCGGTGGATCTCCTGATCCTTAGCACCCGATTGCTGACATAGACATAAAAGCGATGAGTTTCATTGCAAATGTACCCCAGCACTACCTTGCTGTCAGTGTAGAACTCGACTTCTTTGATTTCCAGGTCCATTTCTGTCGAGATAAGCTCAGCTAACTCTACTGCTAGCACAGCTGCACAGAGTTCCAGTCTGGGTACTGTGTGTTCACAGAGTGGGGCCAGTTTTGTCCGGCTCATATCAAGACTTACATGGCATTGTTTGTTGATGTCAGTAGTTTTCAAATACGCCACTGCTGCAATTACTTTGGTTGAGGCATCGCAGAAGATACAAAGCCTTTGCATCTTGATTTCTGTTGATGGCACAGAAGCATATGGTCGTGCCACGTAGAGACTTGACAGGGCTACTAAAGAGTTCTTCCATCTTACCCACAAGTCTCTTTTCTCGCTGGGAAGTGGATCATCCCAATTGGACGTCTCTTGGGTGAAGTCTCTCAACATCATTTTACCTTGGATAGTTACAGGGGTTACAAATCCCAGAGGATCGTACAAGCTGTTTACAACGGACAGGACGTCTCTACGTGTGAAGGGTTTCTCTTCTTCGCTGATCTGGAAGGTGAATGCATCCTTTTTCAAATCCCAGAGTAAACCCAGGCTCCGCTGCATGGGAAGAGAGTCCGTGCTTAAATCCAAGTCTTTTAAATCGGTTGAGTAATCTTGAGAGGGAAAGGCTGCCATTAGTTTTTGGCTGTTGGAAGCAATTTTGTGCAACCTCAAATTGGAGGAAGCAAGCATTTCTTGTGCCCTTTTCAGGAGACTGACTGCCGACTCATCTGTGGGTGCGGATTTCAGGCAATCATCTACGTGGAAATCCTTTTCTACAAACAATCTTACCTTCGATCCATACTTTGCTTCACCCTCTCTGGCTGAATGTCTGAGGCCATAGATAGCGACAGCAGGGGAGGGGCTGTTCCCGAAGATGTGTACCTTCATACGATATTCCACGATGTCTTTGTAGGAGTCATTATCGCGGTACCAGAAAAACCTCAAGTAGTTTCTGTGTTTTTCTTTAACAAGGAAGCAGTGAAACATCTGTTGTATATCGGCCATAAATGCTACTGCATCTTTGCGGAAACGAAGAAGTACTCCCAGAAGTCTGTTGTTGAGGTCTGGACAAGACAGAAAGACATCGTTTAAAGAAACACCTTCGTAACTGGCACTTAAGTCAAATACTACTCTTATGTGACCTTGTTTCTTCAGATGATACACACCAAAAATAGGTAAGTACCAACATTCCTCGGAATCTTGAAGTACAGGTGCAATTTCCGCGTGGCCACTCTGGAATATTCTCTCCATCAAGGTAAAGAAGTGTTCTCTTGTTTCTGGTGCCTTCTGCAGTTTGCGCGTAAGGGAGACAAATCGACTGTAGACAAGTTCTCTGTTGTTGGGTAAGCGTTGCCTCTGTGGTTTGAATGGTAAAGGTGCGACACAACTCTTTGATTCATCTCTTACTATCTCTCGCTCCATGATGTCCAAGAACAGTCTGTCCTCTATGGACGTTGCTACCTGGTTGTCTTCTCTTGTCCTGTGGAAAACTGTGCACCCTATATGATCTTGCTCACTGTCGCATGCATGGTCTTCACAGGAAGGATCAGCTACTGTAACAGACAAGGTGGAGGGGTGTGGTGTGGCAATTCTTTAATCAGGAAACTGCTCTCGCATGGATGGAAGAGAGACGGACGTCCATTCTCGAGGGTATTGGTGAGCATGCTGTTGACTGATGTCGGCCTGTGTGCTCCACCCAAACAGACATCTCCCACAATGACCCATCCTAGGTCAAGCCTCTGGGCATATGTGGCATTTTGTGGGCCATTAATCGGTCCTCTAGCCTTGTGGACCCGTAGTATGTCTCTTCCGAGGAGTAAGACGATAGGAGCTCCTTGGTCAAGCTCTGGTATCAGGTGAGCTATACATCTCAAGTGGGTGTGATGAGATGCTACCTCTGGTGTAGGTATCTCAGACCTGTTGTCGGGAATCTTGTTGCACTCCAGTATTGATGGCAAGGATAAGCAGGTTTGACCGTCTATAGACTCTACTTTGAATCCGGTCGCTTTTCTCCCTGCCGTCTCGACAGTACCTGCACATGTCTTCAAGGAGTACGGAGAGCCGGGACCAGCAATTTTGAAGGTGTCGAAGAGAAAGGACTTAGCTAGAGACCTGTTGCTCTGATCATCCAAGATTGCATATACCTGACTGCCTTATCCCGTTGGCTCGCTGGGAATACTCTGACAAGACAGATCTTCGAGCAGGACCTTCCTGCTACGAGTTCCTTGCAGATCTCTGTACACTGAGAAGTGACCACTGGGGTGTCTATGTCAGTGTCCATCTGTTTTTCGGCAGACTCTTCTACTCGCGACGATACCCCCGAGGGTGGTCCAGGGTGTAAAGCCGTGTTGTGCTCCACACTACTACATTCTGCGCATTTCACGCTGGTTTCACAGTTTTTGGCGAAGTGTGAGGTCATCGCGCAGCATCTGAAGCATATCTTGTTTTCCTTTAGGAAATTCTTACGGTCTTCTAGAGACTTTTCCCTGAAGGCTCTACATTTTAGTAGAGGATGAGGTTTCTTGTGTAGGGGCAGTGTTTGCTGAGATCCTGCAGTTTGTCCTCTTCTGGAGAGGACTTACTTGCCCTGTAAGGAAAACCTGTGGAGGTAACATTAGTTTTGTGTACTGCCACTGGTGTTTTTCTGGGTTTTACACCAGAGGCAGTGGTACGTGACATAGTGAAATCGAAACCGGGGTCATTTCTAACTTTAGCTTGCTGAGCAACAAAGTCTACAAACACCCTGAAAGGAGGAAATGGTACCTTATGAGTCTGTTTGTAACGGGACCCGTGACTGACCCACTTTTCTTGTAAGTTGTAAGGGAGCTTTTGGACAATTGGGTTGACACCTCTGGCAGTGTCCAGGAATGCCAACCCTGGTAGGTCACCTTCTGCCTGAGCAGCATGTACCTCCATTAACAAGTCGCTCAGTTCCCTGAGCTTTTGATAACCCTTATTTGCTATCTTGGGGAAATCATCAATTATTTTATACAAAGCATTTTCTATAGCTTCTATTGACCCATAACATTCTTCGAGTCTCTCCCACACCATACGAAGTCCTGTGTGTGGGTACTTTATGTTAATGTTCCTGATTCTTTTGGCGTGTTCAGCTGACTTGTTCCCAAGCCACTTTACCAGTAGATCTAACTCTTCACTACTAGAAAGATCCAAGTCTCTGATGGCGTTCTGGAAGGAGGCTCGCCATGCTCTGTAGACTTCAGCTCTATCAGTGAACTTTACAAGTCCCTTGGTCACCAGCTCCTGGCGGGTAAAGAACTTTGCAAAGTTCATATTGGCTGAGTCAGTGCCATCATGAGCTGGTGTGCTGTTGTCATGCGGTGTGTGTGGTGCATCCTCATACCTGGTAGGAGCTTCTAGCTTAGGAAAGTCTGTATAAAACCGTTCCGAAGCGAAGGGTGTCCCTGTCAGTCTGAAAGGAGGCCGTACCTTCTGTTCTGTAAGACGGTAGTGGTGGTCGACGTCGTTTCGCAGTATACCTTCCTGCTTCCAGTACGGTGTTTGGAGGAAGAATCTCTGGTAATCTGTATAGGCTGGTTGGTGTAACGGATCAGAGTTGTCTTCTATTCTGGGATGTTGGTGGACATATTCTGAGACGCGTTGAGCAGGGTCCTGACGATCAAGGTCTGGTCCACTTACGTCGCTGTCATGCTCAGATTCAGGAAACTCCACGGCTTCTAAGAACTCAGCTTTGGCTATTGCGGCTGCTGCTTCTTTTTCAGCGGAAAGCCTTTCTAAGGTCGCTTGCAGGCGGGCTCTTTCTGCTTCTTGCTCTGCTTGCAGGCGGGCTCTTTCTCCTTGCAGGTGAGCGCTTTCTGCTTCTTGGACTGCTTGTCTTAACTTTAACTGCATCTCTTGTGCAGCGAAGGAGGATCTTACTTTCGCCGCCTCAGCTTCTGCCTGGGCGAGGGTGACAGACCTTTTTGAGGAAGACTTGCTAGAGCGGCTTGTTTGGGACCTCGTCCCGAGTGAATATGCTCGAATTGCAGACATTTTGTGTCCGTTTGCAGGCTGTAGGACGTCTCAGAGCAGGTAGGAATGACTTCAGCGTGGACTGAGACGTGTCGTGCTTGGTGGGCTGTATGGCGGCCGCTGCGGTATCCACAGGCAGTGCGGTGTGGTACAGGCAGCTGCATAAGTGGTATTTGCTATCACTGGCGTCTAGCCTCCTTTTACTGTCATCGCTGGCGTCTAGCTTCTGTTTTACTGTTCTGTCTTCATACACGTTGATACGGTGTGTGATCCGACATACAGCATAAACCACTTCTGTCTCCCAAATAAGCAGACTGTTCTCTGTAGTCTAACTTGTTTATTGGTAAACATGAGCGTGGTAAAACTATAAGAATACAAATGATATGGGTAAGTATTGGGCAAATAATAACACGACTGCAACTAACAGGGAAAACATACAGTATGGTGCAACTTCTACATAACTACATACAGCAGGTCCCTGGTAATCACATTTCCTGTGTACTGGCTGCTATACAGTTAATCACACTCTGTACAACACTACATTGCAAGAACAGGGATAATGATCTTACCGGATAAACTTAACCAGGATGGCAAGTAAGGTATTTCCAGCACAGCAGATAAACACGTGTGTCCAGGAAGAACACAGAGGAAAAATGGAATTTCCCTATCCCATGATACCTTGGGGCAATCCCAGAATGCAACACTCTGATTATTACTGAAAAACACAGGTTATAAATTTAACCACCACTGGGTGGTGCTATAACACAGCAAAACCAAAACACTAATAGTAGTGAACCTTTAATGCATGAAACGAACACCTGTCCTTCATTAGAATGGGCAGAACACCAACGATATACCACTTAGTTTACCAAGTCCCTCACTGCTGTCTTCCCCATATATCCGGAACCGGATCTGAGTCAGGGCCCAGAAGTCCTTTGGGATTGCTGATAAAGAATGGGGTTCTGAGGGGTTAACCTGTCTTGCAATTCTGTGCTTGTACCCTACATCCTGAATTGGTTTTCAGTACCATCTCTGTACTGATGACACCCAATTATACACATCATCTTCTGACATCATCCCTGTATCACTACAAAATACCAGTGATTGTCTTTCCGCTGTCTCTAACATTATGTCCTCGCAATATCTGAAATTGAGTCTGTCAAAAACTGAACTCCTTGTATTTTCTCCATCTTCTAACCTTCCCAAACCAAATAAGGCCATTTCGGTGAGTGGTTCTACCATTTCTCCCCTCACTGTCTTGGGGTCATATTTAAGTCATCTACACTTTAAAAATATCTCTAGAATTTGACCTTTTCTTACCTTTGACTCTGAGAAAAATCTTTACTGTTGCTCTTATTCATTCTCTCTGGACTATTGTAACTCTCTACTAATTGGTCTCCCTCTTACTGAACTCTCCCCTCTCCAATCTGTCCTGAATGCAGCAGCCAAGATCATATTCTTCTCCAACCGCTACACTGTTGCCTCTACCCTGAGTCATTCATTGTACTGGTTGCCCTTCTGTTATAGAGTCCAATACAAAGTTATCTCTCTCATCCACAAAGCACTCCATGGGTCAGTACCACCCTACATCTCCTCCCTTATCTCAGTCAACCACCCTATTTGTGATAAAAACTTGATTCCAACTCACCTAGTAGCTCTATGCTCATCCACCTGGGGCTCAGACACTGGCCTCGTCCTTGACACAAATCAAGAAAAGTGGAAAAAATTGGAGTCCGACTCAACAGGACTGGATTTTTCTTTTCTTTTTCTTTTTCAAAACAAAATATAGTGCATACTGGGTCATGTCGACTATGTAAATTTTTCTTTTGTATGTACTATATTTTCTTTTGAAAAAGAAAAAGAAAAGGAAAATCCAGTCCTGTTGAGCCAGACTCCAATTTTTTCTATTCACCCTATCTGTGCCTACTGTTCTGTTAATGACCTAAGACTAACATCCTCAATAATCTAAACTTCCCACTCCCGTCTCGAAGACTTCTCACGAGGTGCACAAATTCTCTGGAATGCACTACCCAGGACAATTCAATTTATTCCCAATACCCACAGTTTTAAGCGTGACTGTAAAATATGTTGGCGCTATATAGAAATAAAAGTTATTATTATTCTTATCCTGGTTATGGAAATCCTAAATCTAAGACAAAGGCTAAAAATTGTGCAAAAATGTTGTTGCTTTTGCCGTATCTACACCAATGAATAATTAATTTAATAAAAATTTCTAATTTTTTAGACAGTGTAACATTAAATAACTGAGACAATCCTTACCACTTTACATTTAAAGTAACCCAATAGCAGTGCTACACCTGTAACAATGTCTAAACAGTAATATTGCTGTAAAAATGAATATTAATTTTTGCAATGATCGCAATTCTCATATAATAGGCCATTAAACTCTTCACACATCAAATGGTTTTTAATATGGTTTCCTCCTTGGCATTGCTGTCAGATAACAGTGGGTTATACTGTGTACTTCCTCGAGGATGATATTTGTCATATGATACTTGTCATATGATACTGGGTGTTGTACGGACACACTTGCACCATCGACAGGTTACAAAGTTGACTGTCAATATGTATAATCACGTCGTATTCCAGAGCTGGACCAGCTCCTTCATCAGGTGTACATAACATAAAAAATCATAACTTGATCGTCAAGTTTAAAAAGACATAAGGATATCAAATGGTAAAACAAGGGGAGTTAAAAGAAAAGCAATAATGTCTATAAAAGTAAAAATGTCTTAAAAATGAACCATTAGGTAAATGAATAAAATGCTAAAAACCAAGGAACCATATGAACATACTATATGATAAAAACTGATTGTGTGAATTGTGCAGACAGAAAAAAAGAATATTCAGTATTATACACATCAGTTCCATACATTGATCACTTAGTGCATACACGCATAACACAAAGTTGTATTCTGAGTGCAATGTTAAATACTGATCAGATGCAAAGTACCTCTCAACTGAAGTCAATTCCAAATGTGGTGAAATTGCAAAAAAGGGTAGTTCCACAATTTTTTTCAATAAATGCTAAAACTGACCTGCCATTATGATTCTCCTTCCTGGTCATTACGAGTTTGCAGAGACCAAACAAGTATGCTTTTTTTTATTTAAAGGGAACCTGTCAGCACGATTGTGCACAGTAACCTACACACAGTGTCATGTCGGTGCTGTTATACTGATTAAAATGATACCTTGGTTGATGAAATCCGTCTTGTGGTTGTTGTTTAATCTTTATTTTGTTTTATGTAATAATATGCTCGTGCTCCGGGCGGCATGTGGGGGTCTTCATGTGGTGCTCTGATTAGATATTGATAATGCAGGCTGTTGACAGGTCACTGATCCCTCACTGACCCGCCCCCTAGTTTGTATAATTAATACCGAAAGAAGTACTGAAGAAAAAAATGGCCCCTCTCGTCCCGCTGTCTCCCGGCTGCATCTGCTTCCGAGGCCGCTCATTACCTTTCGGCGGTATTTACTGCACTCGGCAGTCTGTCTTTTTCCGGCAGTGTTCATGCGGTGATGTCACCACATGAACACTGCCGGAAAAAGCTGAAGACTGTCGAGTGCAGTGAATACCGTCGGAAGGTAATGAGTGGCTCTGGAAGCAGATGCAGAGACAGCGGGAGAGGACGCGTCGCTGGAGAGGTAAGTATAATACGGATCGCCCCCAAGGGCTAGGGGATACTCGGTACCGGGTCTTTCAGTTCTCAAGGGGGATGTCAAGGTGGCTGACCCGGTCCGTGGCCCTCGGGATGTCCGTGTTAAAGGGGAAAGGTCTTTAAAGGGATAAAGTTTGTGCTCGTGACGCCACCTGTGGTATTCGGTCAGGATGACCGACGCTGCTTTAACCCCTTCACCCCCGGAGCTTTTTCAGTTTTTCCGTTTTCGTTTTTCGCTCCCCTCATTCCCAGAGCCATAACTTTTTTATTTTTCCGTCAATTTGGCCATGTGAGGGCTTATTTTTTGCGGGACGAGTTGTACTTTTGAACGACATCATTGGTTTTAGCATGTCGTGTACTAGAAAACGGGAAAAAAATTCCAAGTGCAGTGAAATTGCAAAAAAAGTGCAATCCCACACTTGTTTTTTGCTTGCCTATTTTGCTAGGTTCACTAAATGCTAAAACTGACCTGCCATTATGATTCTCCAGGTCACTACGAGTTCATAGACACCTAACATGACTAGGTTATTTTTCACCTAAGTGGTGAAAAAAAATTCCAAACTTTGCAAAAAACAAAACAAAACAAAATTGCGCCATTTTCCGATACTCGTAGCGTCTCCATTTTTCGTGATCTGGGGTCAGGTGAGGGCTTATTTTTTGCGTGCCGAGCTGGCGTTTTTAATGATAGCATTTTGGTGTAGATACGTTCTTTTGATCGCCCGTTATTGCATTTTAATGCAATGTCATGGCGACCAAAAAAACGTAAATCTGGCGTTTCGAATTTTTTTCTCATTACGCCATTTAGCGATCAGGTTAATGCTTTTTTTTTATTGATAGATCGGGCGATTCTGAACGCGGCAATACCAAATATGTGTAGGTTGGGGTTTTTTTTTATTGATTTATTTTGATTGGGGCGAAAGGGGGGTGATTTAAACTTTTATATTTTTTTTATTTTTTCCACATTTTTAAAAACTTTTTTTTTTTACTTTTGCCATGCTTCTATAGCCTCCATGGGAGGCTAGAAGCAGGCACAACGCGATCGGCTCTGCTACATAACAGCGATCATCAGATCGCTGTTATGTAGCTAAAATGCAGGTGTGCTGTGAGCGCCGACCACAGGGGGGCGCTCACAGCCACCGGCAATCAGTAACCATAGAGGTCTCAAGGACCTCTATGGTTACAATGGAGGAGCATCGCCGACCCCCGATCATGTGACGGGGGTCGGCGATGCGCTCATATCCGGCCGCACGGCCGGATGCGGTAGTTAAATGCCGCTGTCTGCGTTTGACAGCGGCATTTAACTAGTTAATAGCGGCGGGTGATCGCGATTTCACCCGCCGCTATTGCGCGCACATGTCAGCTGTAAAAAACAGCTGACATGTCGCGACTTTGATGTGCGCTCACCGCCGGAGCGCACATCAAAACGGGGGTCCCGACATGTGACGTACTATTCCGTCACATGTCGGGAAGGGGTTAAGGGGTCCGCTGGGGTGATGTTATGGCAGCTAGATGGTATATCGTCCCACAGGTGAAGTATGTCCCCAGGGCTTCCCAGTGTGTAGATGGTGGATGGTGTGAAACGCAGTGAAGAACAAGGACACAAGGTTGCATTCTCTTTACCTTTTTACTGAAGGTTTCCGCATCCACGGTCCAGAGCACAGACCACAGGGCAGGCAGAGTCCGGCCGGTTTGGAGGCAAATCCAGAGTCCCCTTGTACTGGTAGAAATCAGTAGCCTTCCTCTAGCGTCGTGTGTTGTAGTACCTTACTGCTAAGCTTCTCATAAGATCCTTACAATTGTTGAAGATGTTACAGATGTTATGTCTCTCTGTCTGTCCCCCGGATAGGATAGGACAAACCTGTATGACCGATGGCTTGAGGCTTTTTACAGGGACTCTATCATGCCCCAGCCTCTCGTGGGTGCCTCCTTGCCTCCTGGGTATAGGGCGGGCAGGTAACGTGAAATTAGCTGTCCTGCCGGTCTCTGGAGCAAGGCATAAAGGACTGTTGCTCCCTCGGTGTGCCGGCTACTGGGATCTTGCACCTCAGAAGTAGGCAGCCTGTGCAGGGCAGAACTCCTCTGATATCCACTCTTTTGCTATGACTTCTTCACCCTCTCTACAATACAGTTCTTTTTCCGTGTCTCTTTCTGGGAGGCTGCCACACTCAGGGTAGGCGCAGCTCCGTGTCCTTCTGTCTCGGCCTCTGACAGGATCCCACCCCTGTCAGGGACCAACTACCAGAGCAAAGCGAAGCCAGCAACTGACTAACTTCCTATCCAGGAAACCAGTTTTACCTGTGTGAGGAGTGCCCTAATAAATAGGAGCATAGCTCCCCCTGGTGGTCTGGAGTGCAAAATGTGTTGTATGTGTGTGATACCTGGATTCAGTTGTCTTTCATTGCCTCCAAACGTAACATCACTCCCCCCTAGAGGAGAACGACATTACTGCAACGACCAGGACCCTGGGGCGCTACATATAATATTTATAATGTTTATTATTAATTTTATGTTTTATTAATCAGCCACCATCACCTGAACTGTAACACGGGTTTCCCATGGAAATCCGTGTTCAGGACCTTGTGAACGAACACTACGTGTTCGGTATGGTCCCAAACTTTACAGCTCAGGTTCGCCCATCCCTATTAGTAATTAAAAGGTATCATCCATTGAGGACTCTCAAATCTTAATATTCTTAAACAATTTTTTTTTCACAAATGTAATGTAATGTCCCTTATCATGCTCTGGGGTCTCTTCGGACCCCGGCTCGTAATAAATGTAACATGTAAAAAATAAATCATTATATCATCAATAAATCATTATATGCAACCTATACTCATCTCCCTGACTCCTCTGCTACTCACCGTGACACTTCCAGTCCTTGACGCATCTTCTGATCCCACGCTGGTCACTTCTACTAGTACTGTGCCAGACTTCCAGGGATCATGACGTCAAGGAGGGTCCCGCGCAGGAACACAGGTCAACAGCATCATGACCTGCACTGTGACCTTTCACAAGATTGCTCATAACCCTCCTGGATGTCCAGCCCAGTGCGAGAGGGCTGAAGATTCCAATGCCATTATGGCTTAGAAAAATGGCGGCTGTGTTGAAGAGAGTTACATAAAAATCTGCGTTTTGGCAAATACAGATTTTTGTAAAATTCAAGTAGAATTCAATTCTCTCTCATTTTTATTTTGCTTTTCTTTACTAAATGCAATAAATAGACAAAAAGTATTAGTATTAATGACACAATGTACTCCGAATATTCTGGCTTTGTGTGTAAAACTCCTAATAGGAGCAGGGATGACTCCAAGTGCAGGAGTATTCTTCACCTCAAAATAAATGGGTTTTCATCATTTTGGACAGTGGAAGGGGAAGTCTAAGGCAGATTATACTTATGGGGATTATGTTCTATAACATCTGAGGGAATGACAGTAAGCACAAGGGGTTCAGGAGCTGGGACCCCCATTTGGTAGCCTATAAACTTGCTTAATTGATACCATCAGGCTATTGAATTGTTGTCCAAACACATAGCACAAACATGATTTCCATCATATGATTACATAATGCATTATGAGAATAGACGTGTTAGAATATGAATTGCATTTCTGATTGTATCTGGATGAACTATATCCGTCTTGTTTGCCCGGAGACTTGAAAATGTATTCACATCTGTTCAGTCACAGTTCTATTATTTTCTTCTACACAGATGTTAGTAGGACAATTGAGCTGAGTGTTGAGCCTGGTTTATGTGTCTCTGATGATAATCTTTAGCTAGAAAAGCTATGAGTTCTCAATGTAAAGACATTGGGCCATTACAGTCCCATTATATAATTATTCACTAGTTTTCTAAAACTTTATGGTTTCATGTCTTTTACATAAATTTAATTACTGTAGTTCGAGCTGCAGAACCACCATGAAGACCATTGAAAACGATGGTTCAGTAATGTCAGTGAAATATCGCACCTATGTGTTTGTGGGCTGAAATCTAGGGCTACAGTCAAACTTACATTCAAACATTCCAATCATTCCAATTTCAGGGACAGGCAAATGGAATTAAAGTCCAAAATGGATTTTTTACATAACTGAAGCAGAGAGGTGCCATTGATTATTACAGTGTGTGCCTGGGTACCAATATGTGCCAGTTTTGAGAATGCGAAAAAAAGTTCTGCATGATGCGCTTCTCATACCGTACTAAAAATGGACACATACCAGAACCCAAATGGACCCCATAATGATCAATAGGTTCCATCTGCTTCTATCTGCATCAGATATGCAATGGATCTATTTTGGATATCAATTCCAAAACAAACAGAATGTCCGAATGCAAGTGTGATCATAACCTAAGACATAGTATGTAGTGCAAGCAATGGTGGAGCCGCAGTGCCTATGCAATTGTCAGCATAAGGGTATGGAGCGCCCGCTAGGACCGTGGGATACTCGGTACTGGGTCAGCACAGTTCTTAAAGGGGAAGCGTCACGGCAGTAGTGACCCGTGCCATGGCCCTGGGCGTCCAATAAAAGTGGATGAATGGAAGTGGAAATAAAGTCTAATGTAGTAGTGTTCGTGGCGCCACCTGTGGTATGCGGCCAGGGATGGCCGACGCTGTTTAAAGGGGTCCACTGGGGATGATGGTATTGTAGCAGAGGTGGTATAGCTCCCAAGAGGTATAGCTTAGTCCCCAGGGCAGTTGGTAAGGATGATAGATGGTGAAGTGCAGGAAAGAATTAGAGGACACAAGGTTGCAGTCTCTTTACCTTTTACTGGTGAAGTTCAGGTACAGGTTACAGGTGATCTTTGGTATCCAGGCAGCCTGGAAGCGATTTGGAATCCCCCTAGCGAGGTGGGGTTGGAAGCCTTCCTTTCTGCACTGTATTCTCAGTCCCTTGCTGCCTGAGGATCCGGACAAGGTCCTCTCTCAATCTGTTCTTTCAGGTGGACACTACCCGCATGGCAGGCAACTCAAACCTTTTTACAGGTGTCCCTGTCTCGTGGTGACTCGAGGCTCTAATCTGCTGCTGTGCCTTCGGGTGTAATTTTAGCCAGGAGACTGGGAATCTCCTGCCTGCTGGTTTCTGCTGTGGGATATACAGTTCCCGCACAACCTCTGACTTCCGGCCTCCCGTTTCTGCGCTCAATCCTGGGGGTGAGCTCACTCGCAGTTCCACTCCCAGTAGCTCTCTCCTCCTGTGCTCCTTCTCCCCTCACTGTCTCTTACAATCTCCCCTAACTCTTCCTCCAGCCAGAATATATATATATAGGGAAGTTGTTAGGGGTCCAGTTCCATTGGTCCTCTAGGCTGCTTTCCCAGGCTCAGCCATTGTAGCCAGTACTGGTCAGCGGCGAGCAGATGTCTCTGGGAATAAGTCCTGCTTTTTCCCTTCTGAGCATGCCCAAGGTAAGACCTCTCATTGGAGGTCAGGGGTCACATGCTCAGGTACTGCTGCAGCTCCCATTGGTCCTCTAGGAGGGTTCTGAATTTGCTCTGGTATTGTAGCAGCTTCCATTGGTCCTCTAGGAAGGTCTTGAAGCTGCTGCAGCTATAAAAGGTTTGCATGGCCGCACGGCCATGCGCTAGTATCACTTCATGTTATGAGCTTGCTATTAGTGGTCGCGCCTGTATGTGGATAGGGTTTGGCTGAAATAAGCCCCTAGAATACCAGCACCTCCAGGGGGGGAGTTTGTACATATGTATTCAGGGCCCCAGCTGAAATAAGAACCTAGAATACCGGCACCTCCGGTGAGGAGTTTGTATGTATGCTCTTCTGTGTGCGTGACCACTGACTGCCATCAGCTCAGCAGTTATCTGTGTTCCTCTGTGATGCTAACAGGGCACAGTGTGTTCTTTTCAGTGCGACTCAGTGAAGTAACTGAGTTCACTTATACCGCCATATAGTGCCGTCATCTTCTAGCAGCAGGTTCTCTCCTGCACGGTGGACCCCGGGCTGCGAACGCACCAATTATAACATCTATATTAACTTGGTGCGTTCCACCAGTCCTAACAGAAGCTACCCTGAAACCGGGTCTAGAGATCCCCCTTCTGGCCTGGAGTCAGAAAAGTGTTGCATGTAAGTGTTACCTGTTAAGGGGATCTTTCTCGCTTCCAGGCCTGGCATCACCCTCCCCGGGATGAAGGCAATACCACGGTGTCAACTGGATTCCTGGGGTGTCACAGGAGGTCACCAGAGGCATAGTTAGGGGTCTAAACAAGAGAATGAAGGGGAAATGCTCAAAGTAGCCCAAAACAAGGTAACACATTTACAAATGTAGAGACACACCTGAATTTTAGTGGGTACAGTGGTCATCACAGCAGATGTCACTGCTATATAAAAAGAACTATACAAACATCAAGATCAATATTAACACAAGTGTCCATATAAAGGTGTTGCAGGTATAAGGGTATATAGTAGTATGACATCCAGTGACTCGTGGCATTCTATTATTGGAGGCGTTCACTTTTCTGGTCTTTTCCATCTGGCCCACACCATCATGGAGACTTCCTAATGACCTTGCTTGTCTACAGAGATATATTGGACTTCTAGCATGTCCGGCACCATTCCTGCTTATTTCCAGTTTACACAAATTCCCATATTGCTGCTTGCCCCAATTTTGGTCCTGGTTCTGCCCCATTTGCTTTTGTTACTGCACTTTTTATACAGCATAATGCTCCCACATAATGTATTTAAGAAATGCTTGTGTTATTGCTATATTTATCTCAAATATATGGTGAAAACAGCATTCTGAAAAGAGTAATGCAAAATAGACAGTGCCCAAAAGATAATATTGTATCCCAGATCGACAGATTCTTGCTGCACATGGAACAGTGCAGCTCACCTACAAGAATGATAGCTAACATGGAATAGAATATAAAGAAAGGAGAAGAAAGGGTAAATAATATGAACATCAATGGGTTTCTATGCTTCAATATGAGCAGCTTTGTATAATTCAAGTAAATCCCAACCTTAATGAATGGATTTTAGCTGTACAGCTAATGAGGAACCCAGAGACTCCATTATTTAGGGGATAGGAACACCCCAGAGTGACAGGTGAAGCTGGGTGCAGGAGTGCAGTAACAACAGCAGTAAAACATAAGGTTTTAAGGGCATGATAGATGTAACTAGTTATACTTGTAACATTCAAATATTTTGTATTCTGAAGAATTTTAGAAAATGTGGAGCTCCAGTCTAAAACGTAACTCCACTAAAGATAAATAATGCAGAGCTGTGGGATTCTTCTATGCAGCACTTTTGTGGAGCCTTTGCCAAGTAAGATCAGTTACTGAACTCTTATGGAGGAAAACTCACACACCAAAAGACTTCATCCACTTCAAATTTATGTTAAGAACCTATAACTCTGCCCTTCACCTCACCAAACAGACCTACTTCATCACCCTGATCTCCTCACTATCCAACAACCCCAAGAAACTTTTTGACACAATTCACTCCCTCTTCAGGCCGAAAGCACAAGCCCCTTTTACAGATGTCTGTGCTGATGACCTGGCCTCCCACTTTATAGAGAAAATAGATAATATCCGTCAGGAAATCCGCTCCCAACCACCAGGTGTCGTAACTCCCATCCCTCCCTGCATTTCCCCTGGCTCACTCTCCACATTTGATCTCACCACAGAAGAAGTCTCCAGCCTCCTCTCTTCTTCTCATCCGACTATATGCACTACTGACTCCATTCCCTCACATCTCCTCCAGTCCCTCTCTCCAGTCGTCACAACTCACCTACAGTGCCTTGGGAAAGTATTCGGCTCCCTGGAACTTTTCAACCTTTTCCCACATATCATGCTTCAAACATAAAGATACCAAATGTAAATTTTGGTGAAGAATCAACAACAAGTGGAACACAATTGTGAAGTTGAACTAAATTTATTGGTTATTTTAAATTTTTGTGGAAATTCAAAAACTGAAAAGTGGGGCGTGCAATATTATTCTGCCCCTTTACTTTCAGTGCAGCAAACTCACTGCAGAAGTTCATTATGGATCTCTGAATGATCCAATGTTGTCCCAAATGCCTAATGATGATAAATATAATCCACCTGTGTGTAATCAAGCCTCCGTATAAATGCACCTGCTCTGTGATAGTCTCAGGGTTCTGTTTGAAGCACAGAGAGCATCATGAAGACCAAGGAACACAACAGGCAGGTCCGTGATACTGTTGTGGAGAAGATTAAAGCCAGATTTGGATACAAAATGATTTCCAAAACTTTAACCCCTTCACCCCCAAGGGTGGTTTGCACGTTATGGACTGGGCCATTTTTTACAATTCTGACCACTGTCCCTTTATGAGGTTATAACTCTGGAACGCTTCAACGGAACCCGGTGATTCTAACATTGTTTTCTCGTGACATATTGTACTTCATGATAGTGGTAAAATTTCTTTGATATTACCTGCGTTTATTTGTGAAAAAAATAGAAATTTGGCGAAAATTTTGAAAATTTCGCAATTTTCCAACTTTGAATTTTTATGCAATTAAATCACAGTGATATGTCACAGAAAATACTTAATAAGTAACATTTCCCAAATGTCTACTTTACATCAGCACAATTTTGGAACCAAATTTTTTTTTGTTAGGGAGTTATAAGGGTTAAAATTTGACCAGCAATTTCTCATTTTCACAACACCATTTTTTTTTAGGGACCACATCTCATTTGAAGTCATTTTGAGGGGTCTATATGATAGAAAATACCCAAGTGTGACACCATTCTAAAAACTGCACCCCTCAAGGTGCTCAAAACCACATTCAAGAAGTTTATTAACCCTTCAGGTGTTTCACAGGAATTTTTGGAATGTTTAAATAAAAATGAGCATTTAACTTTTTTTTCACACAAAATTTACTTCAGCTCCAATTTGTTTTATTTTACCAAGGGTAACAGGAGAAAATGGACCCCAAAAGATGTTGTACAATTTGTCCTGAGTACGCCGATACCCCATATGTGGGGGTAAACCACTGTTTGGGCGCATGACAGAGCTCTGAAGCGAAGGAGCGCCATTTGACTTTTCAATGCAAAATTGACTGGAATTGAGATGGGACGCCATGTTGCGTTTGGAGAGCCCCTGATATGCCTAAACATTGAAACCCCCCACAAGTGACACCATTTTGGAAAGTAGACCCCCTAAGGAGTTTATCTAGAGGTGTGGTGAGCACTTTGACTTACCAAGTGCTTCACAGAAGTTTATAATGCAGAACCGTAAAAATAAAAAATCATATTTTTTCACAAAAATTATCTTTTCGCCCCCAATTTTTTATTTTCCCAAGGGTAAGAGAAAAAATTGGACCCCAAAAGTTGTTGTACAATTTGTCCTGAGTACGCTGATACCCCATATGTGGGGGTAAACCACTGTTTGGGTGCATGGGAGAGCTCGGAAGGGAAGGAGCGCCGTTTGACTTTTCAATGCAAAATTGACAGGAATTGAGGTGGGATGCCATGTTGCGTTTGGAGAGCCACTAATGTGCCTAAACATTGAAACCCCCCACAAGTGACACCATTTTGGAAAGTAGACCCCCTAAGGAACTTATCTAGTGGTGTGGTGAGCACTTTGACCCACCAAGTGCTTCACAGAAGTTTATAATGCAGAACCGTAAAAATAAAAAATCATATTTTTTCACAAAAATTATCTTTTCACCCCCAATTTTTTATTTTTCCAAGGGTAAGAGAAGAAATTGGACCCCAAAAGTTGTTGTACAATTTGTCCTGAGTACGCTGATACCCCATATGTTGGGGTAAACCACTGTTTGGGCGCATGGGAGAGCTCGGAAGGGAAGGAGCACCGTTTGACTTTTCACTGCAAAATTGACAGGAATTGAGATGGGACGCCATGTTGCGTTTGGAGAGCCACTGATGTGCCTAAACATTGAAACCCCCCCACAAGTGACACCATTTTGGAAAGTAGACCCCCTAAGGAACTTATCTAGAGGTGTAGTGAGCACTTTGACCCACCAACTGCTTCACAGAAGTTTATAATGCAGAGCCGTAAAAATAAAACAAACATTTTTTTCCCACAAAAATTATTTTTTAGCCCCCAGTTTTGTTTTTTCCTGAGGGTAACAGGAGAAATTGGACCCCAAAAGTTGTTGTCCAATTTGTCCTGAGTACGCTGATACCCCATATGTGGGGGGGAACCACTGTTTGGGCGCATGGGAGGGCTCGGAAGGGATGGAGCGCCATTTTGAATGCAGACTTAGATGGAATGGTCTGCAGGCGTCACATTGCGTTTGCAGAGCCCTAATGTACCTAAACAGTTAAAAAAAAACACAAGTGACACCATTTTGGAAAGTAGACCCCCTAAGCAACTCATCTAGATGTGTTGTGAGAGTTTTGAACCCTCAAGTGTTTCACTACAGTTTATAACGCATAGCCGTGAAAATAATTAAAAAAAAAATTCCCCCCAAAATGATTTTTTAGCCCCCAGTTTTGTATTTTCCCAAGGGTAACAGGAGAAATTGGACCCCAAAAGTTGTTGTCCAATTTGTCTTGAGTACGCTGATACCCCATATGTGGGGGGAACCACCGTTTAGGCGCATGGGAGGGCTCGGAAGGGAAGGAGCGCCATTTGGAATGCAGACTTAGATGAATTGGTCTGCAGGCATCACGTTGCGTTTGCAGAGGCCCTAATGTACCTAAACAGTAGAAACCCCCCACAAGTGACACCATTTTGGAAAGTGGACCCCCTACGGAACTCATCTAGATGTGTTGTGAGAGCTTTGAACCCCCAATTGTTTCACTACAGTTTATAACACAGAGCCATGCAAATAAAAAATATTTTTTTTCCACAAAAATTATTTTATAGCCCCCAGTTTTGTATTTTCCCAAGGGTAACAGGAGAGATTGGACCCCAAAAGTTGTTCTCCAATGTGTTCCGAGTACGCTGATACCCAATATGTTGGGGTAAACTCCTGTTTGGGCGCACGGGAGAGCTCGGAAGGGAAGGAGCACTGTTTTACTTTTTCAACGCAGAATTGGCTGAAATTGAGATCGGACGCCATGTCGCGTTTGGAGAGCCCCTGATGTGCCTAAACAGTGGAAATCCCCCAATTATAACTGAAACCCTAATCCAAACACACCCCTAACCCTAATCCCAACGGTAACCCTAACCACACCTCTAACCCAGACACACCCCTAACCCTAATCCCAACCCTATTCCCAACCATAGATGTAATCCAAACCCTAACCCTAACCCTAGCCCTAACCCTAACCCTAGCCCTAACCCTAGCCCTAACCCTAATGGTAAAATGGAAATAAATACATTTTTTATATTTTTTTTATTTTTCCCTAACTAAGGAGGTGATGAAGGGGGGTTTAATTTACTTTTATAGCGGGTTTTTCAGCGGATTTTTATGATTGGCAGCTGTCACACACTGAAAGAAGCTTTTTATTGCAAAAAATATTTTTTGCGTTTCCACATTTTGAGAGCTATAATTTTTCCATATTTAAGTCCACAGAGTCATGTGAGGTCTTGTTTTTTGTGGAACGAGTTGACGTTTTTATTGGTAACATGCTCGGGCACGGGAGATTTTTTGATCGCTTTTTATTCCTATTTTTGTGAGGCAGAATGACCAAAAACCAGCTATTCATGAATTTCTTTTGGGGGAGGCGTTTATACCGTTCCGCATTTGGTAAAATTGATAAAGCAGTTTTATTCTTCGGGTCAGTACGATTACAGCGACACCTCAATTATATAATTTTATTTATGTTTTGGCGCTTTTATACAATAAAAACTATTTTATAGAAAAAATAATTATTTTGGCATCGCTTTATTCTGAGGACTATAACTTATTTATTTTTTCGCTGATGATGCTATATGGCAGCTCGTTTTTTGCAGGACAAGATGACGTTTGCAGCGGTACCATGGTTATTTATATCTGTCTTTTTGATCGCGTGTTATTCTACTTTTTGTTTGGCGGTATGAGAATAAAGCGTTGTTTTTTGCCTCGTTTTATTTTTTTTTTTTTACGGTGTTCACTGAAGGGGTTGACTAGTGATATAGTTTTATAGGTTGGGTCGTTACGGACGCGGCGATACTAAATATGTGTACTTTTATTGTTTGATTTTTTTTATTTAGATAAAGGAATGTATTTATGGGAATAATATATATATATTTTTTTCTTTTTTTTTTTTACACATGTGGGAATTTTTTTTTTTACTTTTTTACTTTGTCCCAGGGGGGGACATTACAGATCGTTGATCTGACAGTGTGCACAGCACTCTGTCAGATCACCGATCTCTCTTACAGCCGTGCAGGCTGCAGCTTTCATCTGCAGCCTGCACGGCACCCGGAAGTAATCCCTGCAGGACCCGGATGCAGCCCCGCAGCCATTTTGGATCCAGGTCCTGCAGGGATAGGAGGTAGGAGAACCTCGCAGCAACGCGATCACATCGCTTTGCTCCGGGGGTCTCAGGGAAGCTCGCAGGGAGCCCCCTCCCTGCGCGACGCTTCCCTGTACCGCCGGCACACCGCGATCATGTTTGATCGCGGTGTGCCGGGGGTTAATGTGCCGGGGGCGGTCCATGACCGCTCCTGGCACATAGTGCCGGATGTCAGCTGCGATAGGCAGCTGTCACCCGGCCGCGATCGGCCGCGCTTCCCCCGTGAGCGCGGCCGATCGTGCTGGACGTACTATTCCATCCTTGGGAATTAGGGCCCACCCCACATGGACGGAATAGTACGTCCAATGGCAGAAAGGGGTTAAACATCCCAAGGAGCACTGTGCAAGCGATCATATTGAAATGAAGGAGTATCATACCACTGCAAATCTACCTAGACCCCGCCGTCCCTCTAAACTTTCATCTCAAACAAGGAGAAGACTGATCAGAGATGCAGCCAAGAGACCTGTGATCACCCTGGATGAACTACAGAGATCTACAGCTGAGGTGGGACAGTCTGTCTATAGGACAACAATCAGTCGTACACTGCACAATTCTGGCCTTTATGGAAGAGTGGCAAGAAGAAAACCATTTCTCAAAGATATCCATAAAAAGTGTCATTTAAAGTTTGCAACAAGCCACCTGTGAGACACACCAAACATGTGGAAGAAGGTGCTCTGGTCAGATGAAAAAAAAAAATCGAACTTTTTGGCAACAATGCCAAACGATATGTTTGGCGTAAAGGCAACACAGCTCATCACCCTAAACACACCATCCCCACTGTCAAACATGGTGGTGGCAGCATCATGGTTTGGGCCTGCTTTTATTTAGCAGGGACAGGGAAGATAGTTAAAATTGATGAGAAAATGGATGGAGCAAAATACAGGACCATTCTTGAAGAAAACCTGTTTGAGTCTGCAAAAGACCTGAGACTGGGACGGAGATTTCAACAAGACAATGATCCCAAACATAAAGAAAAATCTACAATGGAATGGTTCACAAATAAACATATCCAGGTGCTAGAATGGCCAAGTCAAAGTCCAGACCTCAATCCAATCGAAAATCTGTGGAAAGAGCTGAAAACTGCTGTTCACAAACGATCTCCATCAAACCTCACAGAGCTCAAGCTGTTAGCCAAGGAAGAATGGGCAAGAATTTCAGTCTCTCGATGTACAAAACTGATAGACATACCCCAAGCGACTTGCAGTTGTAATCGCAGCAAAAGGTGGCGCAACAAAGTATTAAGTTAAAGGGTCCGAATAATATTGCATGCACCACTTTTCAGTTTTTGATTTTCCACAAAAATTTAAAATAACCAATACATTTCGTTCAACTTCTCAAATGTGTTCCACTTGTTGATTCTTCACCAAAAATTTACATTTGGTATCTTTATGTTTGAAGCATGATATGTGGGAAAAGGTTGAAAAGTCCCAGGGGGTCGAATACTTTCGCAAGGCACTGTAACTACAATCTTCAATCTCTCCCTCTCCTCTGGTATCTTCCCCTCCTTCTTTAAACACTCTATCATTACTCCATTATTAAAGAAACCTGCTCTCGCCCCATCCTGCACAAACAACTACAGACCAGTCTCCAATCTCCCCTTCATCTCTAAACTCTTGGAGCACCTGGTCTACTCCCACCTCACCCATTATCTCTCCACTCACTCCGTCTTAGGCACTTCACAGTCCGGCTTCCGCCCCCTACATTCAACAGAAACTGTACTCAAAGTGACCAATGACCTTCTGACATCAAAATGTAATGGTGACCACTCTCTACTCATTCTCTCGACCTCTCTGCAGCTTTGGACACTGTTGACCACCATCACCTACTCTCTAGGCTCCAAACACTAGGCATCAAGGACACTGATCTCTCCTGGTTCTCTTCCTATCTTTCTGACTGCTCCTTCAGTGTTTTGTTCTCTGGCTCCACTTCATCTACTCTTCCTCTCACTGTTGAGGAACCTCAGGGCTCAGTCCTTGGCCCCTTTCTCTTCTCTCTCTACATGGCCCCAATTGGACAGACCATCAGCAGATTTGGCTTTCAGTACCATCTTTATGCTGATGACACACAACTATACATGTCCTCCCCTGACCTTACCCCTGCTGTACTACAGAACACTGACTGTACTGACTGTCCACAGTCTCCAACATCATGTCCGCTCTCTCTCTTAAACTCAACCTTTCCAAAACTGAACTTCTTCTGCTTCCGCTGTCTACTAACCTCCCTAAATCTGACACTTCCCTCTCCGTGGGCGGCACCATAATAACACCCCAGCAGCAGGCGCACTGTCTGGGTGTTATGTTTGACACCAAGCTCTCCTTCTCCTCCCATACACATTCTCTTGCCCACTCTTGCCGCTTACACTTAAAAAACATCTCTAGAAACTGCCTTTTTCTTACCATGGAAACAAAAGAAACCCTCTCTGTCGCCCTGATCCACTCCTGCCTTGACTACTGTAATGCTCTATTTATTGGCCTCCCTCTCACTCAACGTTCCCCTCTCCAGTCCATCCTTAATGCAGCAACCAGGGTCATCCATCTGGCTAATCGGTACTCGGACGCGTCCGCTCTTCGCCATTTGTTACAATGGCTGCCCATTCATTATACAATCCAATTCAAAGTGCTTGTTCTCACCCACAAAGCTCTCCACAGTGGGGCACCCCCTTACATCTCCTCCCTCATTTCTGTCTATTGGCCTAGCCGATTGCTGCGCTCTGCAAACGACTTTTGACTAAACTCTGCACTATTCTGTACCTCCTACTCCTGACTCCAAGACTTCTCCTGCATTGCGCCAATCCGCTGTAATGCTCTACCCCAAGAAATTAGGACCATCCATAACTTGCACAGTTTTATGCGCTCCCTCAAAACACATTTGTTCATAGCAGCCTATCGCGTTCCCTAATCAAAGTCATTTTATGTGTAAGTGTGTGTAGACCAATCACTATCTCCATCTATCCCCCACTCCCTCAAGATGGCTGGACCATCATTGTAAATACACACCTGTACTTTGTATCTCCCCCACCTCATTGTAGATTGTAAGCTCTCACGAGCAAGGCTGTTTTATTTTGCTCTAATTATTTCATTATTGTTAACGATGTTACTTATGACTGTTGTGTTTGCAACTGTTAAACGGTAAAGCACTGCGGAATATGTTGGCGCTATATAAAGATTATTATTATTATGTTACTTGTGCCACAGACGTCTCCTTCTTCCTCATCCACAAACTGCTAGTTGGGATCATTGTCTGCTTGTTTATGCATACAGGTGTTTCTCACAAAATTAGAATATCATCAAAAAATTAATTTATTTCAGTTCTTCAATACAAAAAGTGAAACTCATATTATATAGAGTCATTACAAACAGATTGATCTATTCCAAGTGTTTATTTCTGATAATGTTGATAATTATGGCTTACAGCCAATGAAAACCCAAAAGTCATTATCTTAGTAAATTAGAATACTTTAGAACACCATCTTGAAACAAGATTTTAAAATCTGAAATTTTGACCTACTGAAGTATATACTGTATTCAGTATATGCACTCAATAGTTGGTTGGGGCTCCTTTTGCATTAATTACTCCATCAATGTGGTGTGGCATGGAGGCGATCAGCCTGTGGCACTGCTGAGGTGTTATGGAAGCCCGGGTTGCTTTGATAGCAGCCTTCAGCTCATCTGCATTGTTGGGTCTGGAGTCTCATCTTTCTCTTGACAATACCCCATAGATTCTCTATGGGGTTAAGGTCAGGCGTGTTTGCTGGATAATTAAGCATAGTTGACACTGTTGTTTTTAAACCAGGTATTGGTACTTTTGGCAGTGTGGACAGGTGTCAGGTCCTACTAGAGAATTAAATTTCTATCTTGGTCGGCAGAGGGAACCATGAAGTGCTCTAAAATTTCCTGGTAGATGGTTGCACTGACTTTGGTCTTGATAAAACACAGTGGACCTACACCAGCAGATGACATGGCTCCCCAAACCATCACAGATTGTGGAAACTTCACATTAGACCTCAAGCAGCTTGGATTGTGTGCCTCTCCACTCTTCCTCCAGACTCTGGGACCATAATTTCCGAATGAAATGCAAAATTTAATTTCATTCGAAAACAACACCTTGGACCACTGAGCAACGGTCCAGTTCTTTTTCTCGTTGGCCCAGGTAAGATGCTTCTGGCGTTGCCTATTGGTCATGAGTGGCTTGACACAAGGAATGCAACACTTGTAGCCCATGTCCTGAATAAATCTGTGTGTGGTGGCTTTTGAAGCAATGACAATGACTCCAGCAGCAGTCCACTCCTTGTGAATCTCCCCAAAATTTTTGAATGGCCCTTAGCAATCCTTTCAAGGCTGCAGTTATCCGGGCTGCTTGTGCACCTTTTTCTACCACACGTTTTCCTTCCACTTAACTTTCCATTAATATGCTTGGATACAGTACTCTATGAGCAGCCAAGCAATGACCTTTTGTGGCTCACCCTCCTCATGAAGTGTGTCAATGACTGTCCTCTGAACATCTGTCAAGTCAGCAGTCTTCCCCATGATTGTGGAGGCTACTGAAACAGACTACCGTATATACTCGAGTATAAGCTGACCCGAGTATAAGCCGACCCCCCAAATTTTGCCACAAAAAACTGGGAAAACTTATTGACTCGAGTATAAGCCTAGGGTAGGAAATGCAGCAGCTACCGGTGAATTTCAAAAATAAAAATAGATACCAATAAACGTAAAATTAATTGAGACATCAGTAGGATAAGTGTTTTTTTGAATATTTATTTAAAAGAAAACATTAAATTAGCACTGTAAGTGGAAAAAAGGGTCAACAAACACAATACGGTAACAACAATAACTTTAAAAGTACAAAAACCGTAGATCAATCAGCAACCAAGCTAAAACACAAGTTAAAATCCTTCAAATTCACTGGATTCGTCATCTGTATCTCCAAACAGAGCTTCAAATTCAGCTGGTAAGAGGTTATCAGCATAGACGTTGTCATCATCACTGAGTTTGTCATCACCGTCACTGCTGTCATTCTCATACAAAGCGTTGTCTTCACTGCCATCCATAGCGTTACTAATGCCACACTTCTTGAAGGCCCGTTGCACCATGTCCTCTGGAATCTCTTCCCATGCATCACGAACCCACTTTGCTATTAATTCTATGTCTGGCTTCATCAGATTTCCAAGTTTTGTCAGTCGGGCTTGACCAGATGACATCCATTCATGCCACAGCCTTCGCACACGGTCTTTGAAAGGTTTATTTAAACACACATCTAGGGGCTGCAGTACAGATGTAAGTCCACCTGGAATAACCACCAAAGTAACTTGAGAAGACTTTGCCAGTTTTTTTATGTCATCAGATGTGTGTGCTCTGAACATATCCCAGACTAGCAATGATGGTTTTTTCTTTAAGGATGCTCCTGGTCGTCCATTCCAAATTTCTTCCAGTCATTTTTTTGTTCCGTCTTCATCCATCCAGCCTTTAACATGCGCACGCACTGTAATTCGTGGTGGAAATTTGACCTTTTTAGGCAAGGTCTTTCTTTTAAAAATAATGACAGGCCGCAGCTTAGTTCATTAGCCAAACATGAAAGAACGACTGTGAAGTGTTTTTTTTCATTTCCTGTGGTTCTGGGTAAAATAGTTTTGTCTCCCATATTTGCCACAGTTCTGTTGCTTGGAAGATCAAAAGTCATAGGTGTTTCATCCATATTTCCAATATCTCCCAGGTCATAGTTATGGATCCTTCTTTGTTTTATGATGAATGAATGGAATGACATCACTTTTTCATCAAGGTCTTTTGGTAACTTATGTGAAATCTTTGTTCTTTGCCGCAAACATAGGCCAAATCTACTCATGAAGCGGGTACACCATCCTGCTGATGCAACAAAATTTTCAATGCCTGGTGCTTTCAATTTGTCTTCTTTAGCCATTTGAAGAGCACGTAAGCGAATTCCCATATGTGTTACGCAGTAACCATTTTGACGACACTCCATAACCCATTTATGCAATTCAGTCTCTAGAGCCTCGTATGACATCTTTAAACCACGTCGAGCTTTTTTTGCCTTTGGAATCTTTACCAAGTCAGCTTTCATTTTCCGCCACTCAACATGTTAGGGCATGCTAGGCTATGGGTTGAACTAGATGGACTTAAAGTCTTCCTTCAACCTTAATAACTATGTAACTATGTAACTCTCTCACTTGTTTTTCGTTAACACAAAATTCCCTACTTGCTATACTGTTATTGCTTTCTTCTGCTCTTGACACAACCTTAAGTTTGAAACCAGCTTCGTATGACCTGCGTTTTTGTTTTGGTCCAGGATCAGGAGTATTGGGATCCATTTCTAATGGGATAAAAAAAAAAGACTTTAAAACAAAATCCATACTATAGCGATTAAATTCTCAAAATACTGTATATCCAAGACCATAGACCACGTAATGCTCCATAAAGTTCATGATGGCCCATTTAATGCTCCATAAAGTTGATGGTGGGCCCATGTAATGCTCCATAATGTTGATGATGGGCCCATAGAATGCTCCATAAAGTTGATGATGGGCCCATAGAATGTTCCATAAAGTTGATGATGGGCCCATAGAATGCTCCATAAAGTTTATGATGGGCCCATAAAATGCTCCATATAAAACTGTGCCACATATAATGCTCCATACCGCTCATTATTGCCCCATAGATGCTCCATGAAAAGCTGTGCCACATATACCGTAATGCTCCATACCGTTCATTATTGCCCCATAGATGCTCCATTTCAAGCTGTGCCATATATAATGCTCTATAGCGATCATTATTGCCCCATAAGATGCTCCATCTCAAGCTGTGCCATATATAATGCTCTATAGAGTTTATTATTGCCCCATAAGATGCTCCATCTCAAGCTGTGCCCCATATAGAAAGCTCTGCACCTTTCATTATTGCCCCATAAGATGCTCCATCTCAAGCTGTGCCCCATATAGAATGCTCTGCACCATTCATTATTGCCAAATAAGATGCTCCATCTCAAGCTGTGCCCCATATAGAATGCTCTGCAGCATTCATTATTGCCCCATAAGATGCTCCATCTCAAGCTGTGCCCCATATAGAATGCTCTGCAGCGTTCATTATTGCCCCATAAGATGCTCCATCTCAAGCTGTGCCCCATATAGAATGCTCTGCAGCGTTCAGTATGGCCCCATAAGATGCTCCATCTCAAGCTGTGCCCCATATAGAATGCTCTGCACCGTTCATTATTGCCCCATAAAATGCTCCATCTCAAGCTGTGCCCCATATAGAATGCTCTGCAGCGTTCAGTATGGCCCCATAAGATGCTCCATCTCAAGCTGTGCCCCATATAGAATGCTCTGCACCGTTCATTATTGCCCCATAAGATGCTCCATCTCAAGCTGTGCCCCATATAGAATGCTCTGCAGCGTTCATTATTGCCCCATAAGATGCTCCTTCTCAAGCTGTGCCCTGTTATGATCCTAGTGGTAGAGGATCTCAGGAGTTCCAGCTAAGTCCGCAAACACAAAAACCAGCTCATAGGGAAGTGGTAACTTGGCTGACCGCATACCTGAATCTAGCACAACAACTAGAAGTAGCCGGGGAACGTACCTACGTTGATTCTAGACGTCTCGCACCAGCCGGAGAACTAACTACCCCTTTCAGAGAAAATAAGACCTCACTTGCCTCCAGAGAAAAGACCCCAAAGTTATAATACAAGCCCCCAACAAATAATAACGGTGAGGTAAGAAGAAAAGACAAACGTAAGAATGAACTAGATTTAGCAAAGAGAGGCCCACTAATTAATAGCAGAATATAGGAAGAGGACTTATGCGGTCAGCAAAAACCCTATAAAAATATCCACGCTAAATATCCAAGAACCCCCGCACCGACTAACGGTGTGGGGGGAGAATATCAGCCCCCTAGAGCTTCCAGCAAAAACAGAAATCACATTTTGAACAAGCTGGAACAAAATAAGAGCAAATGCAAAAGGACAAAAATAAGAAAGCGGAACTTAGCTTATCTTGCTAAACTCAGGGACCAGGAGTCAGGAGGAAAACAGACATAGACTGATTACATCGATTCCAGGCACTAGACTGAGTTTCCAGGAAGTCTAAATAGGAACACCCAAGGCCTAACGAACCAGGTGGGTACCAACCTGGAGAAAGATAATCCAAGAGCGATACCGCTAGTGACCACAAGAGGGAGCCAACAAATATAGTTCACAACAGTGCCCCATACAGAATGCTCTGCACCTTTCATTATTGCCAAATAAGATGCTCCATCTCAAGCTGTGCCCCATATAGAATGCTCTGCAGCGTTCATTATTGCCCCATAAGATGCTCCATCTCAAGCTGTGCCCCATATAGAATGCTCTGCAGCGTTCATTATTGCCCCATAAGATGCTCGATCTCAAGCTGTGCCCCATATAGAATGCTCTGCAGCGTTCAGTATGGCCCCATAAGATGCTCCATCTCAAGCTGTGCCCCATATAGAATGCTCTGCAGCATTCAGTATGGCCCCATAGATGTGCCGTTTCAAGCTGTGCCCCATATAGAATGCTCTGCAGTGTTCAGTATGGCCCCATAGATGTGCTATCTCAAGCTGTGCCCCATA
Source organism: Ranitomeya variabilis (assembly GCF_051348905.1). Taxonomy (NCBI): domain Eukaryota; kingdom Metazoa; phylum Chordata; class Amphibia; order Anura; family Dendrobatidae; genus Ranitomeya; species Ranitomeya variabilis. The sequence continues at coordinate 510,268,507 of NC_135233.1, forward strand.
TAGAATGCTCTGCAGTGTTCAGTATGGCCCCATAGATGTGCTATCTCAAGCTGTGCCCCATATAGAATGCTCTGCAGCGTTCAGTATGGCCCCATAGATGTGCCATTTCAAGCTGTGCCATATATAATGCTGCTGCTGCTGTAATAAAAAAAAAAAAAACACATACTCACCTCTCTTGCTAACCGCAGCTCCTCAGCGTCCCGTCTCTCCGCACTAGGTAACAGGTAACTATGACATACTCACCTGCTCCCGGCGTCCCTGGCTCCTTATCCCGGACAGCTGGTCTCCGGGTGCCGCAGCCTCTTCCTCTGTCAGCGGTCACCGTTACCGCCGATTAGAGGAATGAATATGCGGCTCCGCCCCTATGGGAGGTGGAGCCGCATATTCATTACTGTAATGAGCGGTCCCACGTGACCGCTGAACAGGGGAAGAGCTGCGGCACCGAAGACCGTGGGACGGGCAGGGGGAGCGCCAGGAGCGCCGGGACTAGGTGAGTATGCGACACGCTCTCTCCCCCTCACCCGCCGACCCCACTGCCGATCATGACTCGAGTATAAGCCGAGAGGGGCACTTTCAGCCCAAAAATTTGGGCTGAAAATCTCGGCTTATACTCGAGTATATACGGTAAGTGACTTTTTTAAATGCTTAGGAAGCCTTTGCAGCTGTTTTTGTTAATTATTCAAATTTTCTGAGATAGTGACTTTTGGGTTTTCATTGTCTGTAAACCATAATCATCAACATTAACAGAAATAAACACTTGAAATAATTCACTCTGTTTGAAATGACTCACTGGTAACTGGTCTGTAGAAGCCAGAACTCTTAATGTTTGGTAGGGGATCAAATACTTATTTCTCACTGCAAAATACAAATAAAGTTATATAATTTATACAATTTGATTTTCTGGATTTTATTTGTGATATTCTATCTCTCAATGTTAAAATTAACCTACGCTTAAAATTATAGATTTTTCATGTCTTTGTCAGTGGGCAAACTTACAAAATCAGCAAAGGATTAAATAATTATTTTCTTCAATGTAGTTATAGTAATCATAATAATATTTTTTGTTTTACTGATGTATGAATTTAGAATGTGGTGGTACATGTAAGTTGTGCGGCGCACATCAGATTATTAAAGGGTGTTGTGTTAACAGGATGAAACCAAATGTTATTATTTTATGGATGTTTGGTACGCTTAGAAGCAATCCTTAATGCAATGGGCAGGTTTCACAGTGGTAAATTGTGTCCTTTCGTATTCCACTCTTGGAGCATACTCTGCATCTTTTCTGTGATCTTCCCTTCTTCGCTGTTTGGGGAACTCACCAGGAAAATATTGCTCTGGTACCTTCAGTTTAAGAAGTACCGGGACCCTCACCTTTCTGACTGCCAAACATTAGGGCCTTGATAACTGTCTACTGAAACTGAATTAAGGCTCCAATGTTGCCTGCAGATTGAACCAGGGCAAAAGCATTGTACATTGCCATCTGTACAATGTACATGACAAACTTTTTGTACCATACTTTTGATGTTCGCATGGCACGGTAAGGTTTCAGGACCTAATCTGAGAGATCAATACATCCTATGAATTTATTATAATACTGTCTGGTTTGAGACTTATGTTGTAGTACCTTGAGGAGAAGCTGTTGTCATGATGTATTGTGGTTAAAATAATGACAGCTCTCTTGTCCTTATACTTGATCATCAGCATGCTGTCACTAAATTGGGCTCTGCTCTCCTTTCTCAGTAGTTGCCGAATTAACGGCTTAGGAAGGCCTGATTTCTTTGCATTATGCTGTAACACTGGTTCCACAACAGAATCAATGTAACCATGAGCTGTTAGTGTACTTGAAGTGAAAACTTGAGGGGTCCTGCTACCATACGTTATGCACCCCACAACATAATTCTGGGAGAAGGACATGTGTGATGTTCCCTCTTCATGGCATTGCCCACATGGTCTTCAGACTTATCTTTGACTGTCATCATTACACCAGAAACAAACGTTGGACTGGACACTGGATAGGATAGACCTCTATTCCAGCTTTTTTTTTGTTGTCTTGCTCTGCACCATGATAGTCTTTGAGTGTAAGGAAGAAGACCGGGCTGTGGGTTCTAGCAGAGCACTGGATCCGGATCTACTGGGGCCATGCCTCTTGTTGCAGGGGGAAAGGAAGTTAGGGACGGAAAGGACCGATGACCTGCTGGGAGGGGGCGTGGTAAGCAAGAGGAAGACAGGGATTTTTTGTGCGGGAAGACAGAGAGGGTTCCCGCCAGAGAGGAGAGAGAAGGGGCACCTGCTGCACGCCACGGGGAGAGTTAGTCTGCGCACTAGTGAGGGGGAACAAAGGCAGAGCACGCTGAGTGTGTTGTGCAGGACTCCCGATTGCAGAGCATGCCAAGCGGGAGTGTGTTGTTCAGGACTCCTAATTGCAGAGCACGCCGAGCAGGAGTGTGTTGTGCAGAACTCCCAATTGCAGAGCATGCCGAGTGGTAGATTGTGGAAAAAGACTCCCGGCTGTAGAGCAGCGTGATGGACTAGGGGCTCAACGGGTCAGACCGGTGACCAACCATTGCCACCAAGAGTTCACACAGATCTGTTGGGCTGGGAAGACTGAAGGTTACAACACCGTTATCAGCCAGCTGTCAACTTTCATTTCTGGAGAAGTGATCAGCATCGGACACATGATAAGTGAAACAGTTAAATGCATAGACTGTGGCCTTAAGTTATCCTGTTCTTCGCATTCTTTAGCTTAAAATCTCTTTAACCCTTTTTGCTCCCTGCGAGGAGAATTCTTCCTGTGTTAATGAAACCATACCTCTGCTAACCCTTGCTCTGTGCCTCTGTGTTACTGCATCCATTTACCTGCTTTACATTTAACTTAATTGGCAGGATGCAGTCTTTGGACACAGACGCAGCAGACCAATCCACCATGGGTGCCCAAAATTCACGGGGTGTAATATAATGCTGTGGGACTGTACAGAGCGGGATAAAATCATGTTGCGGATGCACCCCATGACCCCTGCTATGCAAGCTGAGATTGCGGTGATGGCCCTGGATGGTGAGGCTCGGTGCTCTCTCATGTTTTGTCACCCTCATGAGCTGGATACTCTGGATGAAGTGATGCAGATCCTGGAAGAAATGCATGGGGATCCCACCAACGATGGGGAGTTATGGATGCGACTGTTCCACCGCATCCAGAGGTAAGGAGAGTCTGTGACCTGTGCATATCATTAGGTGGGATGATGTGGGGGCTATAGGAGCAGGACCCCCTGATGTGATACTGAGGGATAAGTTTGTGTCGGGTCTCATGGACATCTGCTTAAAGAAGCTTTGCGAGAGTGCCTGTATACTAAGCCACATGTGACCTTCCTAGAAATAGGGACGGAAGCGTGCATGAGAGAAAAGGTACAGGGGGTGGTGGCTTTGGCAGGGATGGCCCAGAGCATTAGAGTACCCACTCCGCCTGCAGCTGAGCCAGAGTAGGCCCAGGAAATTTGGAAGGAAATACGGGAAATTCATGGAAGAGTGGTCCAGCCTTAGAAGAGTCTCCACTTTGGCCTAAAATATGTCAAGAGATAGGAGTGATTCAGAGTCCCGCTTGATTGTCAAGCCTTGCCAGGGTATGGGACAACCCCATGCAGAATGGAATCCAACTTGTTTTCAGTGTGGGAACACTGTATACTACGCCTAAGGCTGCGTGAGACGGGGACAGTCCCTACCATGGCAGCCGTTAAACTAGTGGGCTCCATTGCTGGGGATGCAGCCCGGAGCCTGAAAGATCAAGGAGGAAAGATGGGAGTCCAGGAGGTTTAATCTCTACTAGCCCTACTGTCTGGGCTGAAGTGAATGGGCTATCAGTTTATTGCCTAATTGATATCAGATCACAAGTGATCATCATGCCAGAAGCTTATTTCAGATGTAATTTGCCAGGTGTCATGGCCAGAGTGGGGCCCAGTAATCAGATTGACGGAAGCCAACCAGTTGTCCATCCCGGTCGCAGGGTGGTCTGGATGGAGATCCAAGTGTGTTGGAAGGATGTAGGGCGAAAAGGAGTCATGTTGATTGATGGAGATGTCAGTAATGGGCCTGTGGTGAATCTGAAAATAAAAATACTGAAAGAGATTGGATCTCTCCTGATCAGTGATCCGCAACATGCCTTTTTGGACCAGTGGAGCCCACAAACTCCTCAAGGGAAGGTATTCCAGCAATTGATTTGAGCTGCCCAGGCTCAGGAAACATCGAGTGGAGGAAAAATCCTGGGGAAAATGATGGTTCCCACAGCTGCTAAACTTATTATACTGCCTGGTCAGACGGAGCTCAAGTAACCAGTACGAGCCTGTATACCCCTCAAGGGGGTGGACGTGCAGATAGAGTTGACATAGGTGGATCACGTACCCCCTGGACTTCTCATTGCTCAGACATTGGCCACAGTCTATGACGGAAATGTTGTAGTGCAGTGCGACCAACCTGGGAGTAGATAGGCAAGAGGGTGAGACTCAGAGTGAAGTGGCTCAGTTCCTGGGAATGCAGGAAGAAGTGTTGCAACCTGAGGCTGTGAAATTGGCAGTTATGTAAGGCGATACTTGGACCCTAGCCATTACAGTTTCACTGGAACACTTGTCTGGAAGCGTAAGGGAGGGGTGTCTGATCTTGGAGCAGATGTGGGCCGAATTTATTGGGGCTCTCGCCTCAGCAGGTACAACAGGCGGAAGGGGTGTTAGAGCGATACCAAGAGGTCTTTGCCCTCCATGAAGATGACTTTGGGTGCACTCAAGCTATTACCCATGAAATTTCCACGGGATGTGCTGCACCAGTTCAGGAAAGATATCCACAGATACCTCCTCATATATATAAAGAAGTGAAGGAGATGTTAGCTCACATGCTGCAGAGCGGAGTCATATGGGAAAGTCAGAGTCCGTGGGCAGCTCCCATCGTTTTAGTTTGGAAGAAAGATGGAACCCTGCACTTCTGTGTCGATTACAGATGACTGAATGCTTGTACAGTGTGAGACTCCTATCCATTGCCTATAATTGAGGAATCCCTGTCTGCCTTGGGAAAGATGAAGTAATTTTTGTCTCTGGGTCTGGCCAGCAGGTACTAGCAAGTGCCCTAGGCTGAACACAACCGGTCAAAGAAGGCGTTCATATTGCCCATGGGACTGTTTGAGTTTAATAGGATGCCCTTCGGCCTGACCAATGCTCCCAGGACGTTCCAGCGGTTGATGAAGAGATGCCTGGGGGACTTGAATTTTGAAGCAACACTCATTTATCTTGATGACATCATCGTTTGCACAGCCTCCTTTAAAGAACATCTTCGGCAGCTGGAGCAAATGTTAAGTCAGCTGCAGAGTCATGGCCTGAAGGTGAAGCCTCAAAATTGTCACCTTTTCCACAAACAAATGGAGTATCTGGGGCACATTGTATCTGGAGAAGCCTGCATGTGAGAAGATAGCGGCCGTGCAAGAGTGGCCTAGCCCGACAACCGTGAAAGCCGTTCGGGCATTCTTGGGGCTTACCGGGTACTACAAAAGATTAGTTAAGATTTTCACTCGCCTCGCTAATCTGCTGTTCGAACTGCTAAGAGGAGTGCCATCTGGTTTGAAGAATCGAGCTACTCAATGGGGAAGTAGCCAGGAAGAAGCCTCCAGAGCCTTGAAAATGGCCTTGACAGAAGCTCCAATACTCATCTATGCAGATTTCTTGCAGCCCTTTATCCTTCACACTGATGGAAGTCTGCATGGTCTGGGGGCAGTCCTATCACAACTGCATGGAGGAAAGAAACAAGTGATAGACTATGCGAGCTGGTCTCTTCACGACTCGAAAATGAAACTGGACAATTACAGCTCTTTCAAGTTGGAACTGATGACGTTGTTGTGTGCAATGACCAAAAAGTTCACAGAGTATTTGTGGGGGTCAGAAGTCCTGGTGCGCACAGATAATAATCCCCTAGTCCACCTGGAAAATCTAAAATTGGGGGCCTTGGAACAACGATGGGTGGCCCGCATGGCGAAATATCGGTACAAGATCGATTACTGGGCCGGGGTCAAAAACATGCACACTGATGCCCTCTCAAGAGTGACTCATGAGTGGCCCGAATGTGACCGATATGAAGAGTGGGAGTCAGCAGAGATTCCTAGGTATCGGGACCTTGCTAGGTCATTGGTGGTGATGCAGGGACAGATCAGAGAGGCATCTGGAGAACTGGTGCTGAGACGACCTCAGGATGACTGAGTGCAACTTCAACAGGCAGATAAAGAGCTAGCCCAACTGAGACAGTGGGTGGCCCTGAAGCAACTCCCCAGCCGGCAAGAGAGATGCTCTGTCCTCAGGGACTCTGAAGATTCAGAGACAGTGGGAGAGGCTTCAGTTGGAAGATGGGTTGCTATATTGAACAGTACAGCTACTATGAGAATTGGGTGTCATTTGGAAAGTAGTGATTTGTGTGGTAGCTAAGGAGGCTCATGAGATGGGGCTCACTTTGGTCCAGAGAAGATGTTCCAGTGGTTGCAGAAGCTAGTGTATCACCCACGGTTGAGGGCTGCAGTAGAGGAGGCCTGTCAAAGATGTCAGAGCTGTGAGCTAGCCAAACCTCCAGAACAGACGGCCGACAAAGACTATCGTGAGATATTGATGATTGACTACTTAACTGTAGGCTCTGCACATCTCGGGTATGAACACTGTCTGGTGATGACCGACCATTTCACCAAGTTCACTGTAGTGACTCCAACCCGAGACCAGACTGCTGAATCAGCTGCACAGGCCATTTGCCGAGACTTTATCCGGGTGTACGGATGCCTGAAGAGGATTCACTATGACCAGGGCGCCTGCTTCCAAGGTCGAGTGATGGTAGAGTTGAGAAGTCAAGAACTACTCCTTATCATCCTCAGGGGAATGAAGCTTGTGAACGCTTTAATCGGACATTGATCCAGATGCTCCAAACATTGGAGGAAAACCAGAAGATATGGTGGCCTGAGTTCGTAGCTGAATTAGTGTGGGTGTACAACGATCAAGTACACAGTACGACGGGATACATTCCGTATACCTTGCTGTTTGGGTGAAAGGGACGAAAGATCACCGATCTGGAGTTAGACCCAAAAGAGGACTACCCGCGGATGGGGGTGTCTTCATGGGTTCGGGAACCCTGACATCGACTACAGACTTTTCGCCAGCTGGTGCTGATGAATTTTCGAGAACTTCAGCACCATGAAATGATGCCTACTCAAGGGACAGCTCAGAGCAGGAGATCGGGTGTTGATCTGGAACAAGTGGCCCCGGGGAAAACTGCAACACCGATGGGAGAGGACCCCGCATCGAGTGACACGCCGAGTCGGTTCTGACGGGCCAGTATGATGTTCAGCCTGAATGAGTAGAAGGAGTGCCTACCCAGGTAGTTCACCTTAGCATGTTGCATCCCTGCCTGTCCTAAGGACCCGAGGAAGGAAAAGAATCACCGAACGTCATCAATGCAACCACTTCGACAGTTCTCAACTTTGAAAAAGAAGAGATACCGCCCTCGCCCTCAGACCTCAACAATTCACTGTCCACTGCCCTCAGGGAAGTGAGCACTGGGCTGCTGATGCTCAAAGCAACAGGAACGGCAGACTCATTGGATCAAAATAGCCCCTCGCCTCCCACCAGTCAACCTGGGTTATGCCATTCTAAGTGAACAACAGATGGGGTGCCCCTCACCTTTTATGAACAAGATAAATTTATTTAGCAACGAATCACTCAAGGAGTGGAAGAATGTGAACGTCTGGTGAAAGAGCTCTCACCCGTGGGATGGTGAGTTAAAGGAGAGTGGGGTGAAGGAAGAAGACCGGGCTTTGGGTGCTGGCAGAGCACCAGATCTGGAACTGCTGAGGCCACGCCTCTTGTTGCAGGGGAAAGGAAATTAGGGACGGAAAGTACCGATGACCTGCTGTGAAGAGGCATCGTAAGCGAGAGGAAGACAGGAGTTTTTTGCGCGGGAAGACAGAGGGTTCCCGCCAGAAAGGTGAGGAAAGGGGCACCTGCTGCTTGCCATGGGGAGAGGTAGTACACATGCTAGTGAGAGGGAACAAGGGCAGAACACGTCTAGCGGGAGTATGTTGTGCAGGACTCAAGATTGCAGAACAAGCCGAGCTGGAGTGTGTTGTGCAGGATTCCCGATTGCAGAGAACGCCAAGCGGGAGAGTGTTGTGCAGAACTCCCAACTGCAGAGCACACTGAGCGGGAGATTGTGGTAAAAGACTCCCGGCTGCAGAGCAGCGTGATGGACTAGGGGCTCAACGGGTCAGACCGGTGTCCACCTGTTGCCGCCAGAAGAGTTCACACATCTGTTGGGTGAGGAAACCTGACACCAGCATTAGCCGGCTTTCAACTTTTGTTTCTGTGTTTCTGGAGACGTGATCAACATTGGATTCACGATAAGTGAAATAGTTAAATGCATAGACTGTGGCCTTAAGTTATCCTGTTCTTCGCGTTCTTTAGCTTAAAATCTGTTTAACCCCTTTTCTCCCTGCGAGAATTCTTCCGGTGTTAATTAAACCATAGCTATATTAACCTTTGCTCTGCGCCTCTGTGCTACTGCATCCATTTACCAGCTTTACATGAGAGCAGTGGCATGAGGTCAATGAATCACCTGTAACTGGACATCTGGCTAATAGGCTAATGCTGTTCAGACTACGTCTCATGGTGTGTATAGACACTATTTGATACCTTAGGCTGAGAATGTGATGTCCATTTTAATTCTCAGTACAGAATTGATCAATCATGGAACTAGTGGAATGGTCATTTCTCCAAAGAGACTCAGGAGTGGGTTTAAACACAATGAAGCCAGGCCACATGCTGCTCAGGCTATTATGTGTAGAATATGTGGCCTAAACAGGCTGCCATGGTGTAGTGGTGGTGTGGTGCTGTGTACGCGGACTTGTTTTCCATCGAGCACATAAGGGTCATCATTGGTCGGTAATTGCAAAGGGAGCGGCCAGCAGTGAATCTTGATGACTTGCATACATAATTGCATACAGTGTGGCTGGACATCCATCAGTCAACCATTAATGACCTCACTGATAGCAGCCACGGTGTGTAAGTGGGGGGATTTCTGCGCATAGCTCTCATACTCAATACTGAATAAATCGAGATGTTTTGAAAATTTAATTTCCATTTTGTGCATCATACCCATAGCATCAACATGTTTATCCATCCTGTAATTTCTATAATTGCACTTATTTTCTTTCCTGGTGTTGCAATTTCAATGTTACACATATCTTCACTATCCGCAGGCAGGAAATAATAAGATGCAGCAATTCTCTTATGCTCTAGCATCATATTGCAATGAAGAGTGCAGTTTCCAAATGAATAAAGATAGTAAACTACATAAAAGATTATTTTTAATTATAGATTACAAATGTGTCTTTACAATTTGAGGTAAAAAGGATGTAAATAATAATGAAGATAAAATTGTACATATGAGCTCAGATTTGTGTCAAACTTCCCTAAAACAAGGATTGTATTTTCAGTGGTGAGACTTGATGTTATTTACAGTTAGGTCCATATATATTTGGACAGAGACAACATTTTTCTAATTTTGGTTACAGACATTACCACAATGAATTTTAAACAAAACAATTCAGATGCAGTTGAAGTTCAGACTTTCAGCTTTCATTTGAGGGTATCCACATTAAAATCGGATGAAGGGTTTAGGAGTTTCAACTCCTTAACATGTGCCACCCTGTTTTTAAAGGGACCAAAAGTAATTGGACAATTGACTCCAAGGCTATTTCATGGGCAGGTGTGGGCAATCCCTTCGTTATGTCATTCTCAATTAAGCAGATAAAGGGCCTGGAGTTGATTTGAGGTGTGGTGTTTGCATTTGGAAGGTTTTGCTGTGAAGTAAACATGCGGTCAAAGGAGCTCTCCTTGCAGGTGAATCAAGCCATCCTTAAGCTGCGAAAACAGAAAAAACCCATCCAAGAAATTGCTACAATATTAGGAGTGGCAAAATCTACAGTTTGGTACATCCTGAGAAAGAAAGAAAGCACTGGTGAACTCATCAATGCAAAAAGACCTGGGCGCCCACGGAAGACAACAGTGGTGGATGATCGCAGAATAATGGTGAGGAGAAATCCATTCACAACAGCCAACCAAATGAACAACACCCTCCAGGAGGTAGGCGTATCAATATCCAAATCTACCATAAAGAGAAGACTGCATGAAAGTAAATACAGAGGGTTCACTGCACGGTGCAAGCCACTCATAGGCATCAAGAATAAAAAGGCTAGACTGAACTTTGCTAAAAAACATCTAAAAAAGCCAACACAGTTCTGGAAGAACATTCTTTGGACAGATGAAACCAAGATCAACCTCTACCAGAATGATGGAAAGAGAAAAGCATGGCAAAGGCGTGGTACAGCTCATGACCCAAAGCATACCACATCATCTGTAAAATACGGCGGAGGCAGTGTGATGGCTTGGGCATGCATGGCTGCCAGTGGCACTGGGTCACTAGTATTTATTGATGATGTGACACAGGACAGAAGCAGCCGAATGAATTCTGAGGTATTCAGAGACATACTGTGTGCTCAGATCCAGCCAAATGCAGCCAAACTGATTGGTCGTCGTTTCATACTACAGATGGACAATGACCCAAAACATAAAGCCAAAGCAACCCAGGAGTTTATTAAATCAAAGAAGTGGAATATTCTTGAATGGCCAAGTCAGTCACCTGATCTCAACCCAATTGAGCATGCATTTCACTTGTTAAAGACTAAACTTCAGACAGAAAGGCCCACAAACAAACAGCAACTGAAAACCACCGCAGTGAAGGCCTGGCAGAGCATCAAAAAGGAGGAAACACAGCGTCTGGTGATGTCCATGAGTTCAAGACTTCAGGCAGTCATTGCCAACAGAGGGTTTTCAACCAAGTACTAGAAATGAACATTTTATTTAAAATTATTGAATCTGTCCAATTACTTTTGGTCCCTTTAAAAACAGGGTGGCACATGTTAAGGAGTTGAAACTCCTAAACTCTTCATCCAATTTTAATGTGGATACCCTCAAATGAAAGCTGAAAGTCTGAACTTCAACTGCATCTGAATTGTTTTGTTTAAAATTCATTGTGGTAATTAATGTTTATAACCAAAATTGGAAAAATGTTGTCTCTGTCCAAATATATATGGACCTAACTGTATATGTTAAAATGTAAGCGCTAGGCCAATCACACTGAAATGTACCTGTCCTCCCACACAATCGCTGCAAGAGGAACTATTTAATAACAAATGAACAAAGGACAAAGAATTGAGAATGTGCACATTAAATCACAACAGGGATGAATATAACATTATGTATTACAAGGCAAAGCAGAAGTTAGATTTACAATTACAACTAAATGTTTACATTGTTGGTAAATAGGTAGAAAATGCAACTAAATATCATATGAGGTTCACCGGGCTGAGAAGAAAAGTCCGCAGTCACTATGCGACTACAAACTGCCAAAACTATCATGCTTTCTATGTATTTCCCGTGCAAATAAGTGGTCACGTGCCGCATGTGATTTCCATATTAGCAGTCATGTGCTAACTTGATTCTCAGCCACTACTCTCATTGTTCACTCAATATTGAGAGCAGTAGTAGGGAATCCACTCATGATGTGACCACAACTTTACAAACCGCATACTACTGGTGACTAGTGTTGAGCGATACCGTCCGATACTTGAAAGTATCGGTATCGGAAAGTATCGGCCGATACCGGCAAAGTATCGGATCCAATCCGATACCGATACCCGATACCAATACAAGTCAATGGGACTCAAGTATCGGACGGTATTCCTGATGGTTCCCAGGGTCTGAAGGAAAGGAAACTCTCCTTCAGGCCCTGGGAACCATATTAATGTGTAAAAGAAAGAATTAAAATAAAAAATATTGCTATACTCACCTCTCCGAGGGAACCGGCAGCGTTGTTTGCTTAAAATTCGCGCTTTTCTTTCCTTACGTGAAGTCCCGGCTTTGTGATTGGTTGCGTCGCAGTCACATGGGCGACGCAACCAATCACAAGCCGTGACGTCACGGGAGGCTGGACACGCGCGCATTTTAAAATGCGCGCTTGTCCAGCCTCCCGTGACGTCCCGGCTTGTGATTGGTTGCATCGCGGTCAACCAATCACAAGCCGGGAGGCTGGACACGCGCGCATTTTAAAATTTTAAAATGCGCGCGTGTCCAGCCTCCCGGCTTGTGATTGGTTGACCGCGATGCAACCAATCACAAGCCGGGACGTCACGGGAGGCTGGACAAGCGCGCATTTTAAAATGCGCGCGTGTCCAGCCTCCCGGCTTGTGATTGGTTGACCGCGATGCAACCAATCACAAGCCGGGACGTCACGAGAGGCTGGACAAGCGCGCATTTTAAAATGCGCGCGTATTTAGCCTCCCGTGACGTCACGGCTTGTGATTGGTTGCGTCGCCCATGTGACTGCGACGCAACCAATCACAAAGCCGGGACGTAATTTTAAAATCCTTAAGGGCCTGAAATTACGTCACGGCTTGCTGTGATTGGTTGCGTCGCCCATGTGACTGCGACGCAACCAATCACAAAGCCGGGACGTAATTTTAAAATCCTTAAGGACCTGAAATTACGTCACGGCTTGCTGTGATTGGTTGCGTCGCCCATGTGACTGCGACGCAACCAATCACAAGCCGGGACTTCACGTAAAGGAAAGAAAAGCGCGAATTTTAAACAAAGAACGCTGCCGCTTCCCTCGGTAAGGTGCAGGCTGCGTCGGAGAGGTGAGTATAGCAATATTTTTTATTTTAATTCTCTCTTTTACACATTTTTACATTAATGTTGTTTCGATACCGATACCCGATACCACAAAAGTATCGGATCTCGGTATCGGAATTCCGATACCCGCAAGTATCGGCCGATACCCGATACTTGCGGTATCGGAATGCTCAACACTACTGGTGACATGACTTCCCACGCATGGGAAATAAAGGGGAATTGTGACAGGGTGCACATGGCACATTCGTATGACTTGGCAATCTGCAGACCAATAATGTGCAGACTTGTCTTCTCAGCCTGGAAAACACCTTTAACCCCTTCATGACACAGCCTATTTTGACCTTAATGACCTGGCCATTTTTTGCAAATCTGACGAGTGTCCCTTTATGCGGTAATAACTCAGGAACGCTTCAACGGATCCTAGCGATTCTGAGACTGCTTTTTTGTAACTTATTGGGCTTCATGTTAGTGGAAAATTTAGGTCAATAATTTTTGCGTTTATTTGTGAAAAAAAAACAGAAATTTGGCAAAAATTTAGAAAATTTTGCAATTTTCAATTTTTATTCTGTTAAGCCAGAGTTATGTCACATAAATAGTTAATAAATAACATTTCCCACATGTCTACTTTACAATCAGCACAATTTTGGAAACAAACATTTTTTTTGCTAGTAAGTTATAAGGGTTAAAATTTGACCAGCGATTTCTCATTTTTACAACAAAATTTACAAAACCATATTTTTGGGGGACCACCTCATGTTTGAAGTTAGTTTGAGGGGTCTATATGGCTGAAAATACCCAAAAGTGACACCATTCTAAAAACTGCACCCCTCAAGGTGCTCAAAACCACATTCAAGTAGTTTATTAACCCTTCAGGTGTTTCACAGCAGCAGAAGCAACATGGAAGGAAAAAATGAACATTTAACTTTTTAGTCACAAAAATGATCTTTTAGCAACAATTTTTTTATTTTCCCAAGGGTAAAAGGAGAAACTGGACCCTGAAAGTTGTTGTCCAATTTGTCCTGAGTACGCTCATACCCCTTATGTGGGGGGAACCACTGTTTGGGTGCACGACAGGGCTCGGAAGGGAAGGAGCGCCATTTGACTTTTTGAATGAAGAACACCATGTCTCGTTTGGAGAGCCCCTGTGTGATTAAGCATTGGACCTCCCCGACAAGTGACCCCATTTTGGAAACTAGACCCCCCCAAGGAACTTATCTAGATGCATAGTGAGCACTTTAAGCCCCCAGGTGCTTCACAAATTGATCCGTAAAAATGAAAAAGTACTTTTTTTTTCCACAAAAATGTTCTTTTGGCCTCAATTTTTTCACTTTCACATGGGCAACAGGATAAAATGGATCCTAAACATTGTTGGGCAATTTCTCCTGAGTATACTGATACCTCATATGTGGGGGTAAACCACTGTTTGGGCGCACGGCAGGATTTGGAAGGGAAGGAGCGCCATTTGACTTTTTGAATGGAAAGTTAGCTCCAATCGTTAGTGGACACCATGTCACGTTTGGAGAGCCCCTGTGTGCCTAAACATTGGAACTCCCACAAGTGACCCCATTTTGGAAACTAGACCCTCCAAGGAACTTATCTAGATGCAGAGTGAGCACTTGAAACCCCCAGGTGCTTCACAAATTGATATGTAAAAATGAAAAAGTACTTTTTTTTTTCCACAAAAATTTTCTTTTGGCCTCAATATTTTCATTTTAACATGGGCAACAGGATAAATTGGATCCTAAAAATTGTTGGTCAATTTTTCCTGAGTACACCGATACCTCATATGTGGGCGTAAACCACTGTTTGGGCGCACGGCAGGGCTCGGAAGGGAAGAAGCACCATTTGACCTTTTGAATGGAAAGTTAGCTCCAATCGTTAGCGGACACCATGTCGCGTTTGGAGAGCCCCTGTGTGCCTAAACATTGGAACTCCCCCACAAGTGACCCCATTTTGGAAAGTAGACCTCCCAAGAAACTAATCTAAATGTGTAATGAGCACATTGAACCTCCAAGTGCTTCACAGAAGTTTATAACGCAGAATAAAAAATATTTTTTCTTTCCTCAAAAATTATTTTTTAGCCTGCAATTTTTTATTTTTACAAGGGTAACAAGAGAAATTGGACCCCAATAGTTGTTAAAGCAAAAAGAAGAGAAGCCAGCACTGCTGAAGGTCAAAACGCAATATCCAAAGTGCACATGCACATAATAAATTCTGACTGTATTTCAAATATGAGATATTTAGCAAATAATTGATCAATTCTTTGAGCTACCCCGCCACTTCACGGCAATCTCATAATGGGGCAGTCCTAACTCTACGTTTTTTATTACATTGTGCCATTACGGCCTCCTAAATGTATTGAGAGTGAGAAAAAAAAAAAAAAAAAAAAGGACAGACCACATTAAATAACATTACATGACAAACTGTACCTGGAGCATTGACTGAATCACTCCCTTAGTGCCAGGAAGGCGAGCGCGGATAGAGGCCGATCAGGTCCTGTGCGGACATATCAGATCTGGCCTCCACACTGCCATACCAACACCAAAGTTAAAGGATGAAACTGGCTGAGGCACAGCTGCCTAATTAACTAGAGCCTGAGGCAGGGCAGGGCTGCTGTGTGTGTGTGCACAGCAGCCTATCAATCATAGTGAACCCAGACAGAATGGTGCATATGACCCAGCGTGCGCGGCAACAGTGGTGGTCAGCCACATACCAATACAGAAGCAAAAAGAAGAGAAGCCAGCACTGCTGAAGGTCAAAACGCAATATCCAATATTGCACACACACACAGCAGCCCTGCCCTGCCTCAGGCTCTAGTTAATTAGGCAGCTGTGCCTCAGCCAGTTTCATCCTTTAACTTTGGTGTTGGTTTGGCAGTGTGGAGGCCAGATTTGATATGTCCGCACAGGACCTGATCGGCCTCTATCCGCGCTCGCCTTCCTGGCACTAAGGGAGTGATTCTGTCAATGCTCCAGGTACAGTTTGTCATGTAATGTTATTTAATGTGGTCTGTCCTTTTTTTTTTTTTCTCACTCTCAATACATTTAGGAGGCCGTAATGGCACAATGTAATAAAAAACGTAGAGTTAGGACTGCCCCATTATGAGATTGCTGTGAAGTGGCGGGGTAGCTCAAAGAATTGATCAATTATTTGCTAAATATCTCATATTTGAAATACAGTCAGAATTTATTATGTGCATGTGCACTTTGGATATTGCGTTTTGACCTTCAGCAGTGCTGGCTTCTCTTCTGTTTGCTTCTGTATTGGTATGTGGCTGACCACCACTGTTGCCGCGCACGCTAGGTCATATGCGCCATTCTGTCTGGGTTCACTATGATTGATAGGCTGCTGTGCACACACACACAGCAGCCCTGCCCTGCCTCAGGCTCTAGTTAATTAGGCAGCTGTGCCTCAGCCAGTTTCATCCTTTAACTTTGGTGTTGGTTTGGCAGTGTGGAGGCCAGATCTGATATGTCCGCACAGGACCTGATCGGCCTCTATCCGCGCTCGCCTTCCTGGCACTAAGGGAGTGATTCTGTCAATGCTCCAGGTACAGTTTGTCATGTAATGTTATTTAATGTGGTCTGTCCTTTTTTTTTTTTTTCTCACTCTCAATACATTTAGGAGGCCGTAATGGCACAATTTAATAAAAAACGTAGAGTTAGGACTGCCCCATTATGAGATTGCCGTGAAGTGGCGGGGTAGCTCAAAGAATTGATCAATTATTTGCTAAATATCTCATATTTGAAATACAGTCAGAATTTATTATGTGCATGTGCACTTTGGATATTGCGTTTTGACCTTCAGCAGTGCTGGCTTCTCTTCTGTTTGCTTCTGTATTGGTATGTGGCTGACCACCACTGTTGCCGCGCACGCTAGGTCATATGCGCCATTCTGTCTGGGTTCACTATGATTGATAGGCTGCTGTGCACACACACACAGCAGCCCTGCCCTGCCTCAGGCTCTAGTTAATTAGGCAGCTGTGCCTCAGCCAGTTTCATCCTTTAACTTTGGTGTTGGTTTGGCAGTGTGGAGGCCAGATCTGATATGTCCGCACAGGACCTGATCGGCCTCTATCCGCGCTCGCCTTCCTGGCACTAAGGGAGTGATTCTGTCAATGCTCCAGGTACAGTTTGTCATGTAATGTTATTTAATGTGGTCTGTCCTTTTTTTTTTTTTTTTCTCACTCTCAATACATTTAGGAGGCCGTAATGGCACAATTTAATAAAAAACGTAGAGTTAGGACTGCCCCATTATGAGATTGCCGTGAAGTGGCGGGGTAGCACAAAGAATTGATCAATTATTTGCTAAATATCTCATATTTGAAATACAGTCAGAATTTATTATGTGCATGTGCACTTTGGATATTGCGTTTTGACCTTCAGCAGTGCTGGCTTCTCTTCTGTTTGCCCAATAGTTGTTGTCCAGTTTGTCCTGAGAACGCTGATACCTCATATGTGGGGGGGACCACTGTTTGGGCACAAGTCGGGGCTTGGAAGTGAAGTAGTGATGTTTTGGAATGCAGACTTTGATGGAATGGTCTGTGGGCGTCATGTTACATTTGCAGAGCCCCTGATGTGCCTAAACAGTAGAAACCTCCCACAAGTGACCACATTTTGGAAACTAGGCCCACCAAGGAACTTATCTAGATGTGTGGTGAGCACTTTGAACCCCCAAGTGCTTCACAGAAGTTTATAATGCAGAGCCGTGAAAATAAAAAATAATTTTTTCCTAAAAAAAAAATAATTTAGCCCGCAATTTTTTATTTTCACAAGTGTAACAGGAGAAACTGGACCCCAATAGTTGTTGTCCAGTTTGTTCTGAGTACGCTGAGACCACATATGTGGGGGTAAACCACTGTTTGGGTGCACGGCAGGGCTCGGAAGGAAGGGAGCACCATTTGACTTTTTGAACACAAGATTGTCTGGAATAAATAGTGGCGCCATATCGCGTTTGCAGACCCCCTGATGTGGAAACCCCTCAATTCTAACTCCAACACTAACCCCAACACACCCCTAACCCCAATCCCAACTCTAACCATAACCCTAATCACAACCCTAACCCCAACACACCCCTAACCCTAATCCCAACCCTAATTCCAACCCTAACTCTAATTCCAACCCTAACCCTAAGGCTATGTGCCCATGTTGCAGATTTCTGTGTGGATTTTTCCGCACCGTTTTTGAAAAATCCACAGGTAAAATGCATTGCGTTTTACTGCAGATTTCCAGTGTTTTTTGTGCGGATTTCATCTGCGGATTCCTATTGAGGAGCAGGTGTAAAACGCTGCAGAATCCGCACAAAGAATTGACATTCCATAGGTTTACATGGTACTGTAAACATGATGGAAAACTGCTATGGATCCGCAGCCAAATCTGCACCGTGTGTACATAGCCTAATTCTAACCCTAATTCCAACCCTAACCCTAATTCTAACCCTAATTCCAACCCTAACCCTAATTCCAACCCTAACCCTAATTCTAACCCTATTTCCAACCCTAACCTTAATTCTAACCCTAACCCTAGTAGAAAAATAAAAATAAATATATTTTCTTTATTTCATTATTTTCCCCACCTATGGGGGTGATAAATGGGGGCATATTTACAATTTTTTTGTATTTTGATCACTTTGATCATTGTGATAGAACCTATATGTACCTGGAATGAATAAGTGAATGAATGAATCTGCTGGCCGGCAGATTCGGCAGGTGCACTGCGCATGCACCCACCATTTTGAAAGATGGTGGCGCCCATGGAGGAAGATGGACTGACACCGGGAGGGACAATGGGACTCGGGAGGTATGGGGGGTGAGATCGGACCATGGTGGAGAGGAGGGGAGGACTGAGGGGAGATGAGGACAGCAGAGAACAGGACAGAGGGGAGGAAAATGAAGGCGGCGGATCGCTGCCGTCAGTCGGTGGCAGATCGCAGTCTCCGGGCTCAAGTACAACTCCTCCTGTTCCTGCAGGTCTGGGAAAATTTCAGTTAACCATTTCACCAGACCTGCAGGAATGTGATCATTATTTGACACAGCATATGCATCATAGGTCGGATTCGCACCGACTTTCATGACGAATATGCTGTGTCACATGTTGGGAGGGGGTTAAAGCTTTTCTATCCTGAATTATCCACATATGTGTCAAACGAATACAGGGTGGGCCATGTATATGGATTCACCTAAATAAAATGGGAATGGTTGGTGATATCAACTTCCTGGCACATTAGTATATGGGAGGGGGAAAACTTTTCAAGATGGGTGGTCACCATGGCGGCCATTTTGAAGTTGGCCATTTTGGATCCAACTTTATTTTTTCCAATGGGAAGAGGGTAATATGACACATCAAACTTAGAGAATTTCACAAGAAAAACAATGGTGTGCTTGGCTTTAACGTAACTTTATTCTTTCATGGTGACAGTTTTCTTGCATAGGGTGTCTTGCATTGAAATCTGCTGCAATGACAGGGGTACTGTGTTCACCAGACATCAACACAATTTCTATCGGCTCCTCACATGTTAACCTCTGCGACATGTGAATGGCTGTAAACAAAGAGAAACTTGTAAATAACTCATGAAAGAGTAAAGTTACATTAAAACCAAGCACACCATTGCTTTTCTTGTGAGATTCTCAATAAATTTGATGTGCCACAGGACCCTCTTCCCATTGGAAAAAATAAAGTTGGATCCAAAATGTCCGACTTCAAAATGGCTGCCATAGTCACCACCCATCTTGAAAAGTTTCCCCCCTCCTATATACTACTGTGCCACAAACAGGAAGTTGATGTCACCAACCATTCCCATTTTATTTAGGTGTATCCATATACACCCTGTACACAGTGCAACTACTCAGAATAAAAACAGTCAGTATCAATCCCTTGCCAACCTGGTCCCTTTTCAGGTCTAATATCAAGATATCGACTTTCACTCTGCATGTGACCTTATTCCCATCTCCAGAACTTTCAATCTGCCTCTCTTCTGGAATTCTTATAAGTCAAAGATCCCTTTTATGACTTAAATAATAATAGGACCCTTGGGATTTGCTGGCGTCCAATAGCATCGCTCTTACCCAGGCACTGAATCTGCTACTGCACCTTAGCTCCATTTTATCTCTTGATTGTGAGATAATTTTTAGACTATATTTTTTTAATGTTATTTTTCTATTTTCTTTCTATAGACAAAACTTATATTGATAGATAATGTTAAATAGAACACAGCAAGGGAAGTTGGTCAATGAAATCCAGAATGAGAAGTATATCCAGAAAGAACCTGGAGACCTACCTCTTCCGACAAGCCTACAACCTACAGTAATCACCTATTGACCAAGCCACTGCACGACCAGCTCTACCCTAACCTATTGTATCCGCACCCATCCTTTGAAAACTTGTGAGCCCTCTCGGGCAGAATCCTCTCTCCGCCGGTCATGACTTGTATTGTTTAAGATTACTTTATTCATTTTTATTATATATACTCCTTTTCACATGTAAAGCGCCATGGAATAAATGGTGCTATAGTAATAAATTAATAATACTAGGTTCCAAGCAGTGGAGGGGCTTCTGACTGCTCTCCAGTCCACAAGCCATGGGGTACCCTTGACTATACCGGACCACTTGAAACCTCGGTATCATCAAATATAGAAAGGCTTCTTACTTAGAGGCGTTCAATCATAATCCTACAGATAGCAGTTTTGCCCCATTGGCTCCTCAACCAAGCACATGCACCAAATGTCTGTTTCTACGGTTCCTCTCGTACTGAGCAGAATTGCTAATGTGGCAACATATAAATATTGAGGTAAAGCTAACCTGACGGTCTATATCAGAGGTCTCAAACTGCATTCCTCAAGGGCCGCAAACAGGTCATGTTTTCAGGATTTGATTGTACTGCACAGGTGATCATTTCATCACCTGTCATGATCTCAATGGCAAGAGATCATAGCATAAGCATATATAGGAACTAGCTCTTGGAAGATGGGAACTGAGCTGACCATGAACTAAACCTAACACACAACTAGCAGTGGCCGGGTAGCATGCCTACGTTGATTCTAGATGCCCAGCACCAGCCGGAGGACTAAATAATGCTAGCAGAGGAAAATATTAGTCCTAGCTCACCTCTAGAGAAATACCCCAAAAGGAGACAGAAGCCCCCCACATGTATTGACGGTGAATTAAGATGAAATAACAAACGTAGTATGAAAATAGGTTTAGCAAATTTGAGGTCCACTTACTACATAGCAGAAGACAGAAAGGACACTTTCATGGTCAGCTGAAAACCCTAATCAAAAACACCATCCAGAAATTACTTTAAAACTCTGGCATTAACTCATAACACCAGAGTGGCAATTCCTGTTCACAAGAGCTTTCCAGACACAGTAACGAAACTACAGCTGTGAACTGGAACCAAAATGCAAAAACAAACATGGACAAGAGTCCAACTTATCTAGTAGTTGTCTATGAGCAGGAACAAGCACAGAGAGGCTTCTGATAACATTGTTGACTGGCAAGCAACTAACAGAGCAGCAAGGTTATATAGCGACTCCCACATCTTGATGGGAACAGGTGAACAGAGAAGATGAAGACACCAGTTCAATTCCACCAGTAGCCACCGGGGGAGCCCAGAATCCAAATTCACAACAGTACCCCCCCCTCAAGGAGGGGGCACCGAACCCTCACCAGAACCACCAGGGCGATCAGGATGGGCCCTATGAAAGGCACGAACCAGATCAGAGGCATGAACATCAGATGCATTCACCCAAGAATTATCCTCCTGGCCGTATCCCTTCCACTTGACCAGATACTGGAGTCTCCGTCTGGAAACACGAGAGTCTAAGATTTTCTCCACAACGTACTCCAACTCACCCTCAACCAACACCGGAGCAGGAGGCTCAACGGAAGGCACAACCGGTACCTCATACCTGCGCAATAATGACCGATGAAAAACGTTATGAATAGAAAAGGATGCAGGGAGGTCCAAACGGAAGGAAACAGGGTTAAGAATCTCCAATATCTTATACGGACCAATGAACCGAGGCTTAAACTTAGGAGAAGAGACCCTCATAGGGACAAAACGAGAAGACAACCACACCAAATCCCCAACACAAAGCCGAGGACCAACACGACGGTGGCGGTTGGCAAAAAGCTGAGTCTTCTCCTGGGACAACCTCAAATTGTCCACCACCTGCCCCCAGATCTGATGCAATCTCTCCACCACAGCATCCACTCCAGGACAATCCGAAGATTCCACCTGACCAGAGGAAAATCGAGGATGAAACCCCGAATTACAGAAAAACGGGGACACCAAAGTGGCAGAGCTGGCCCGATTATTGAGAGCGAACTCCGCCAATGGCAAAAAAGCAACCCAATCATCCTGGTCAGCAGACACAAAACACCTCAGATATGTCTCCAGGGTCTGATTAATCCGCTCGGTCTGGCCATTCGTCTGAGGATGGAAAGCGGACGAAAAAGATAAATCTATGCCCATCCTAGCACAGAATGCCCGCCAAAATCTAGACACGAATTGGGTCCCTCTGTCAGAAACGATATTCTCAGGAATACCATGCAAACGAACAACATTTTGAAAAAACAGAGGAACCAACTCGGAAGAAGAAGGCAACTTGGGCAGAGGAACCAAATGGACCATCTTAGAGAAACGGTCACACACCACCCAGATGACAGACATCTTCTGAGAAACAGGCAGATCTGAAATAAAATCCATCGAGATGTGCGTCCAAGGCCTCTTAGGAATAGGCAAGGGCAACAACAATCCACTAGCCCGAGAACAACAAGGCTTGGCCCGAGCACAAACGTCACAAGACTGCACAAAGCCTCGCACATCTCGTGACAGGGAAGGCCACCAGAAGGACCTTGCCACCAAATCCCTGGTACCAAAAATGCCAGGATGACCTGCCAACGCAGAAGAATGAACCTCAGAGATGACTCTACTGGTCCAATCATCAGGAACAAACAGTTTATCAGGTGGGCAACGATCAGGTCTATCCGCCTGAAACTCCTGCAAGGCCCGCCGCAGGTCTGGAGAAACGGCTGACAATACCACTCCATCCTTAAGGATACCTGTGGGCTCAGAGTTACCAGGTGAGTCAGGCTCAAAACTCCTAGAAAGGGCATCCGCCTTAACATTCTTAGAACCCGGTAGGTATGACACCACAAAATTAAACCGAGAGAAAAATAATGACCAGCGCGCCTGTCTAGGATTCAGGCGCCTGGCGGTCTCAAGATAAATCAAATTTTTGTGGTCAGTCAATACCACCACCTGATGTCTGGCCCCCTCAAGCCAATGGCGCCACTCCTCAAAAGCCCACTTCATGGCCAAAAACTCCCGATTCCCAACATCATAATTCCGCTCAGCGGGCGAAAATTTACGGGAAAAGAAGGCACAAGGCCTCATAACGGAGCAGTCAGAACTTTTCTGCGACAACACTGCCCCAGCTCCGATCTCAGAAGCGTCGACCTCAACCTGAAAAGGTAGAGCAACATCAGGCTGACGCAACACAGGGGCAGAGGAAAATCGGCGCTTAAGCTCCCGAAAGGCCTCCACAGCATCAGGGGACCAATCAGCAACATCAGCACCCTTCTTAGTCAAATCGGTCAATGGCTTAGCAATATCCGAAAAACCAGCAATAAATCGACGATAAAAGTTAGCAAAGCCCAAAAATTTCTGAAGACTCTTAAGAGAAGAGGGCTGCGTCCAATCACAAATAGCTTGAACCTTGACAGGATCCATTTCAATGGAAGAGGGGGAAAAAATATATCCCAAAAAGGAAATCCTCTGTACCCCAAAAACACACTTAGAACCCTTCACACACAAAGAATTAGACCGCAAAACCTGAAAAACCCTCCTGACTTGCTGGACATGAGAGTCCCAGTCATCCGAAAAAATCAGAATATCATCCAGATACACAATCATAAATTTATCCAAATAATCGCGGAAAATGTCATGCATAAAGGACTGGAAGACTGAAGGGGCATTTGAAAGACCAAAAGGCATCACTAAATACTCAAAGTGGCCCTCGGGCGTATTAAATGCGGTTTTCCACTCATCCCCCTGCCTGATTCGCACCAAATTATACGCCCCACGAAGGTCAATCTTAGAGAACCACTTGGCCCCCTTTATGCGAGCAAACAAATCAGTCAGCAACGGCAATGGGTATTGATATTTTACAGTGATTTTATTCAAAAGCCGATAATCAATACATGGTCTCAAAGAGCCGTCTTTTTTTGACACAAAGAAAAAACCGGCTCCTAAGGGAGATGACGATGGACGAATATGTCCCTTTTCCAAGGACTCCTTTATATATTCTCGCATAGCAGCATGTTCAGGCACAGACAGATTAAATAAACGACCCTTTGGGTATTTACTACCCGGGATTAAATCTATGGCACAATCGCACTCTCGGTGCGGAGGTAACGAACCAAGCTTGGATTCTTCAAAGACGTCACGATAGTCAGACAGGAACTCAGGAATTTCAGAGGGAATAGATGATGAAATGGAAACCACAGGTACATCCCCATGAGCCCCCTTACATCCCCAGCTCAACACAGACATAGCTCTCCAGTCGAGGACTGGGTTGTGAGATTGCAGCCAAGGCAATCCTAGCACCAAATCATCATGTAGATTATACAGCACCAGAAAGCGAATAATCTCCTGGTGACCCGGATTAATACGCATAGTTACTTGTGTCCAGTATTGTGGTTTATTATTAGCCAATGGGGTGGAGTCAATCCCCTTCAGAGGAATAGGAGTCTCCAAAGGCTCTAAATCATACCCACAGCGTTTGGCAAAGGACCAATCCATAAGACTCAAAGCGGCGCCAGAGTCGACATAGGCGTCCGTGGTAATAGATGACAAAGAGCAAATCAGGGTCACAGATAGAATAAACTTAGACGGTAAGGTGCAAATGGAAACAGATTTACCAAGTTTTTTAGTGCGCTTAGAGCATGCTGATATAACATGAGTAGAATCACCACAATAGAAACACAACCCATTTTTCCGTCTAAAATTCTGCCGCTCGCTTCGGGACAGAATTCTATCACACTGCATACTCTCTGGCGATTTCTCAGTGGACACCGCCAGATGGTGCACTGGTTTGCGCTCCCGCAAACGCCTATCGATCTGAATAGCCATTGTCATGGACTCATTCAGACCCGCAGGCACAGGGAACCCCACCATAACATCCTTAATGGCATCAGAGAGACCCTCTCTGAAAGTCGCCGCCAGGGCGCACTCATTCCACTGAGTAAGCACAGACCATTTACGGAATCTTTGGCAGTAAATTTCCGCTTCATCTTGCCCCTGAGATAGGGACATCAAAGTTTTTTCTGCCTGAAGCTCCAAATGAGGTTCGTCATAAAGCAACCCCAAGGCCAGAAAAAACGCATCCACATTGAGCAACGCAGGATCCCCTGGTGTCAATGAAAAAGCCCAGTCTTGAGGGTCGCCCCGGAGCAAGGAAATCACAATCCTGACCTGCTGTGCAGGGTCTCCGGCAGAGCGAGATTTCAGGGACAAAAATAATTTGCAATTATTTCGAAAATTCTGAAACCCAGATCTATTCCCCGAGAAAAATTCCGGCAAAGGAATTCTCGGCTCAGATACAGGTGCATGACAAACAAAATCTTGCAAATTTTGTACCTTCGTGGCGAGATTATTCAAACCTGCAGTTACACTCTGAAGATCCATTACAAACAGGTGGACACAGAGCCATTCAAAGGAGAGAAAAAAAAAAAAAAAAAAAATTTCAGCAGACTACTTATTTCTCTCCTTTCTCAGCCAAGGATTTTAACCCTTTAGTGGGCCGGTCAAACTGTCATGATCTCAATGGCAAGAGATCATAGCATAAGCATATATAGGAACTAGCTCTTGGAAGATGGGAACTGAGCTGACCATGAACTAAACCTAACACACAACTAGCAGTGGCCGGGTAGCATGCCTACGTTGATTCTAGATGCCCAGCACCAGCCGGAGGACTAAATAATGCTAGCAGAGGAAAATATTAGTCCTAGCTCACCTCTAGAGAAATACCCCAAAAGGAGACAGAAGCCCCCCACATGTATTGACGGTGAATTAAGATGAAATAACAAACGTAGTATGAAAATAGGTTTAGCAAATTTGAGGTCCACTTACTACATAGCAGAAGACAGAAAGGACACTTTCATGGTCAGCTGAAAACCCTAATCAAAAACACCATCCAGAAATTACTTTAAAACTCTGGCATTAACTCATAACACCAGAGTGGCAATTCCTGTTCACAAGAGCTTTCCAGACACAGTAACGAAACTACAGCTGTGAACTGGAACCAAAATGCAAAAACAAACATGGACAAGAGTCCAACTTATCTAGTAGTTGTCTAGGAGCAGGAACAAGCACAGAGAGGCTTCTGATAACATTGTTGACCGGCAAGCAACTAACAGAGCAGCAAGGTTATATAGCGACTCCCACATCTTGATGGGAACAGGTGAACAGAGAAGATGAAGACACCAGTTCAATTCCACCAGTAGCCACCGGGGGAGCCCAGAATCCAAATTCACAACAATCACCTGCACAGATAATGATTCCAGCACCTTGTGCAATGCTAAGGAAATCTTGAAAACACACATGATTTGCGACCCTCGAGGAATGCAGTTTGAGACCCCTGGTCTATATGATAGTTTGGGCCTTACTGCAAAATCATTGAAGTATTATCCTAGGGTATAATCTTTGAAGAGTATCTATCAACTTCTTAATATGTTTATATTATAACATATTTGTTTTCTTAGTGAGGGGATTTTTTCAAACCACTTTTCTACGAATATTAGACATATTTGCACTTTCTATTAAATTGCAGTTCACTAGCAACTGTCTGTACATCTTTGTAACATGCCGTTGCTTGACCCCAAGAAGTAATGCAAAGGTGGCGTATATTTTATATGACCTTGAACCATCAGGATCTGAATAGTGATGAGCTAGTATGTTCATTACTTGAGACTTCCGAGCATGCTCAGGTATTCGCCGAGTATTTTGGGCGTGCTCGTAGATTATGTTTGTGTCACCACAGATGCTAGACACGCTGAATACATGTGGGGATTCCCCAACAAACAGGCAATCCCTGCATGTGTTCAGGTTGTCTAACAGCCCATGAGATCCTGGAGCACGGACAGCGTCTTTACTAGGACACAATGGAAACAGCAGAGGAAGAAGATCCAGCTCCACGGGGGAAAACTTTTCTTTATTAGTGAAAGAATGTAAATCTAGTAGTAAAGGCAAAATCATAGTATGCCATAGCCAAAAACCAGGCACAGAGTCCATAGTTCAGTTGGTCATTTGACTATTGAACTAACTAGGGACTCTATACTTGGCTTTTAGCTATGGCATACTATGGTTTTACCCAGCTACTGGATTTATATTCTTTCACTAAGAAAGAAAAGAATTTACCCTGTGGAGCTGGATCTTCTTCCTCTGATGTGACATCTATGCACAAGTGAGGCTTTTTTGTGATATTTATGTTTTTAATTGTTTATGTAATTATTAATGGGGCTTTGGTTTCTAGCAAGATGCGTGCCCAGAACAGGTACAGTCATAACTCACAGCATTTTGATTTTGGCTGTAGACATGCCCTGGTTCCTTGACAGCTCACTTTGCACAGAAGCACTGAAAAATGAGCTGTCAATCAAAGCTCGGAGCTGTGGTGTGGTCAAAGGCCTATTAGGCCGGCGTCACACTAGCGAGTTTTATGGACGTATGAGAGGTGCAGAAAAAACGGATTGCATACGGTACAATGATTCTCTATGGCCCAGCTCCTATCTGCCGTATTTACTGATCCGTATTATACGGTCTTGAACGGCCGTAGAAAATCGCAGCATGCTGCGTTTGTCACCGTATTGCGCAAAAAAATTGTCAATGAAAGTCTATGGGGCGAGAAAAATGCTGATTACACATGGACCATGCATGTGACTTGCGAGAAATACGCACCGGTGTTATAGAGAAAAGCCGGCAATTCAGTGCGGTGTACAGTAAAATCACACTGACAGAATAGAATAGGTAGAATAAATGTCTACACATAGAATAGGTATATTATATGTATATGTATATATATATATATATATATATATATATATATATATATATATATATATATATATATATTTATATTTATATTTCATACAGCGCTAGATATCATAAAAGCCGGTAATTCAATTGCCGGCTTTTGCTATCTCCTTCCCAAACCCGACAGGATATGAGACATGGTTTACATACAGTAAACCATCTCATATCCCTTTTTTTTTTGCATATTCCACACTACTACTGTTAGTAGTGTGTATGTGCAAATTTGGGCGCTGTAGCTTGTAAAATAAAGGGTTAAATCGCGGAAAAAATTGGCGTGGGCTCCCGCGCAATTTTCTGCGCCAGAGTGGTAAAGCCAGTGACTGAGGGCAGATATTAATAGCCTAGAGAGGGTCCATGGTTATTGCCCCCCCTGGCTAAAAACATTTGCCCCCAGCCACCCCAGAAAAGGCACATCTGGAAGATGCGCCTATTCTGGCACTTAGCCACTCTCTTCTCACTCCCCTGTAGCGGTGGGATATGGGGTAATGAAGGGTTAATGTCACCTTGCTATCGTAATGTGACATTAAGCCAGATTAATAATGGAGAGGCATCAATTATGACACCTATCCATTATTAATCCAATAGTACGAAATGGATAAACGATTTTGCAAGCCTGCGAGAAAATATCGCAGTACGGATGCCATACGGATTACATACGGAGGATGCCATGCGCAAAATACGCTGCCACACCCTGCCTACGGATGACATACGGATCACTATTTTTGGAGCATTTCTGCATATTAGTGCCTTTCTTCTCCCTCAGGACAAAAACCTTTAAGTTAAAGTTTTTAGTCCTGAGGAAGAAGTAAGGCCCTTGAAACAGGTAGACACTAGTGTTGAGCGAGTGTACTCGTTGCTCGGGTGGTCTCTGAGTATTTGTAACTGCTCGGAGATTTAGCTTTTGTTGACGTAGCTGCATGATTTAGGGCTGCTAGCCAGCCTTAGTACATGTGGGGGTTGCCTGGTTGCTAGGAAATCCCCACATATATTCAAGCTGTCTAGCAGCCGTAAATCATGCAGCTGAGACAACAAAAACTTAATCTCCGTGCAGTTACAAATACTCGGAGATCACCCGAGCGTGCTCGAGAAAACCTAATCAACGAGTATACTCTCTCATCACTAGTAGACACTAATAAAAGTCACCTTTTAGGCTATGTGCCTACGATCTGGAAGCAGCAGCGTTTTGGATGCAGCATTTTCCGCACGATTTCACTGAACCATGCAGATTTTCTGCATCCTATACATTCTATTGTAGCAATTCTAGCATCTCCACAAGAGAAATTGACATGCTGCGGATCTGAAAGACGAACCATATATGTCAGTGTTCGCAGGTGATCTGCAGGTGCACATAGATGCATAGTGGACGTGAGATTACTAGAAATCCTGTCCAGTACGCTGTAGCATCTGGTTGCTGCAGTTTTGACCCTTCATAAATACAGTGTCAAAACCACAGCAAATCCAGAACGTGAGAACATACCCTTACCGCATAACCTGTGTGCTTCTGAATTTGTCATCTTCACCAGCAGCGTGGATTTTTCAACCACAGCTCGTTTTTATGTATATGCAATTGTTCCTAGGACCCGTAGAATCGCAGCAGTTGGCATACATGCTTTTATCTTGTTGTGTGCACACAATAATTCCAGGTTAGCACAACCTTATTTATATATTCTTTATTTTCTTGGATAAAACCCTATTGCACTTTTGTTTGCTTCTGAGTCTCTCAATCAAAGCTCGGATCGTTCTTACTGCCGCCATTCACTGGGTACTGAGTGGTCATTTTTGATGATCCACCATGCCCATATGGCTGAAAGCCAGCAGCTCTCAGGAGGAATAAAGCTCATTTTCTCCTGGTAGAACTGCTTCAGTAGGACGACAGCATTGTGACACTATTATCTGTAGGTTATTAGCTTTGTGGGAACTTGTCCGGTTCCCTTTAACCCCTTCACACTGCAGCCCTTTTTCCTTTTTTTGCATTTTTGTTTTTTGCTCCCCCTCTTCCTAGCCATGTGAGGGCTTGTTTTTTGCGGGACAAGTTGCACTTTGGAAAGACACCATTGGTTTTACCATATCGTGTACTGAAAAATGGAAAAAAATTCTAAGTGCGGTGAAATTGCAAAAAAACTGCAATTCTACAACAGTTTTTTTTATCTTTACCATGTTCACCAAATGCTAAAACTGACCTGCCATTATGATTCTCCAGGTCATTATGACATCAAACGTGTCTAGGTTATTTTTTATTTAAGTGGCGAAAAAAAAATAGCGTCATTTTCCGAGACCCATAGCGTCTCCATTTTTCAAGATCTGGGGTTGGTGAGGGCTTATTTTTTCTGCGCTGAGTGTACGTTTTTAATGATACCATTTTGGTGCAGATACGATCTTTTGATCGCCCGCTATTACATTTTAATTCAATGTTGCGGTGACCAAAGAAAACATAATTCTGCCATTTTTTTTTTTTCTACACAGTTTACCAATTGGATTAACTCTGAATACGTTGATACCAAAGGGGGGGTGATTTGAACTTTGATATTTTGTAAATATTTTGAAAAACTTTTTTTGTACTTTTTGCATGCTTCAATAGTCGCCATGGGAAATGTGGTGATAGCGCTACGTGAGTGGGTTGGGGGACACTTGCTTGGCACGGGATTAAAGCACTCAAGCACGGTTTCTCCATATAAACAGTCTATTCCGGTTTATTAAACATCATAAACCACATCACAAACAGTTCATTATATACATCAACGGAACACATTAACCACCGACAGTGTGTTCCAATGGCAGATACGTCTCTGCCCGTAACCCCCTGTTATCTGGAGTTACCTTACAGGAGCTCCGGCTCCACACACTGACTCCTGTCAGTGCTGTTTCCCAGGGGAAAGCAGCCTCACTGGGGTCACCGTCCTTGTGACCAGGGCACCTCAGATAGTCCAGACCCGCAGCAGGAACTGTAGCTTCCCCAACACAGTAGCTGTCACAGGCTCCACAGATGCAGCCTCTCCGTACATTTTCCAGGAAGTCCAGTCCCAGGCACTTCCAACACACAGCCATCAGTACAGAGCCTCACCAGGTGCTTCCAGGACTCCAATTCACTCCAACACACAGGCTATTCCAGGACTCACACTCTCAGCAGACGCTTTCAGGAATCCAGTCCAACCCAGGACATTCCCACACACAGGCCTTCTGTCCATAGCCTCAGCAGGTGCTTTCAGGAATCCAGTCCATCCCAGGACATTCCAACACACAGGCTATTCCAGGACTCACACTCTGAACCTTCCAGGTCCATACACTCTCAACCATGTGACCCACACCCTGGTCATATTATGTAGCTGTAACCACTCCCTTAGGTGGGAGGTGTGTGTGTGGCTAGTTTGACCCACCCAGATCTTCAAACTAGCCCTATAAGCACCCCCATCATAAGTAATCACAACACACACTTGTGGAACTATAAGCATAACCATATCATTTTGGGCTTACAGCGCAGAGCACCTCTGCGACACATATCGGCCATTTACAACAATGCCAGTCCCTAATTCACCATCATAATTATACCTCCAAGTGCATCCTGAAGCGCGCACACAGCACCCCCTGGCTGTAACATGGGTCACTGCACCACAGAGACTAGAAGCTGCGATAATCAGATCGCCTCTGCTACACACAGGCGATGATCAGAAATACTCGCTTTCTATGAGCGCCGACTGCTGGGCAGCACTCATAGTAATCCGGCAATAACAACCACAGGGGTCTGCTGAAGACTCCGGTTGTCATGCCAACCCATCATCTATCTGCGGTCAAGGTGACATGGGCGTCGATGGGCGGGATTAGTAACGCTCTTCCGGGGCGATCACATTAAATGCTGTCAGAGATCGACAGCGATTCCACCTGTGGCTGTTAGAGGCACATGTCAGCTGTTCAAAGCAGCTGACATGTGCCAGGAAAGATGTAGGCTCAGCGCCAGAGCCAACATCAAAGGGAGAAATGCGTCATTTGCTGTACATGTACGGCGCACGTCGTGAAGGGGTTAAATTTCATATTGAAGTAGCAACAAAACTATACATACATGAGTCCTATTTGTAGGGCTAATACATATACTGGATGACACAAACTGTTGCGATAAGTTCAGCGCTTGGGACACACGGCTCACTGGCTATTTATGATGTTAATGTGTACAAATATTTATATTTCTTTAAACCAGAGTTACATGATGTAAAATCCACTTTCTAGAAGATGGCAACAATGAGAGAAATTAGTGTCTATTTTAGACATGATGGAGCTATCAAGTGCTAGGTGTAGTGCAGGCAACCAATACTGGTAACTTGATGACAGTGTAATGGAATCCAAGTGGCTCAATCTGATTAGACAACACTTCAATAACAAGGAAAGAAACTGTTTTTCATATGAAATAGTGGCCTTGGCTGAACTCGTCATTTCTTTATTGCAAGATGAAAAGTACTGAAGCTAAAATACGTGAAATAGAGTCTGCCAAGTGTAGTCTACACTGTTAGGACTGCTTACATTAACAACACGAGCAAAATACAGAGAATGGTAGACATTATAGAGATTATAAAGAGAGATATATATTTATAAAGATAGATGATAGGTAATAAATGTTTCAAATATAGTTAAGGATCCACAAGATC
Organism: Ranitomeya variabilis; assembly: GCF_051348905.1. Lineage (NCBI taxonomy): Eukaryota > Metazoa > Chordata > Amphibia > Anura > Dendrobatidae > Ranitomeya > Ranitomeya variabilis. Next base: position 510,300,980 of record NC_135233.1, read on the forward strand.
AGACAGATTTCAGGTAGATTTTAAAGATAAGTAGAAGAAAAGTACTGTAGCTAAAGAAGCAAGAAATAGATTCTGTGAAGTGTAGCTTAGATTGCTAAGGCTAGCAGCAGAAGTAAAAATACAGATAGATAAGGCTACGTTCACATTTGCGTTGCGTGCAGGTTCGGCGATGCATGCGTCATGCGCCCCTATATTTAACATGGGGCGCATGGACATGCGTTGTCTTGCGTTTTGTGACGCATGCGTCATTTTTGGCGCAAGCGTCAGGGCGCACAGGACACTGCATGTTGCATTTTTTTTGCATCCAAAATTAAGCCAAAAAAGGACGCATGCGTCACAAAACAATGCGGTTTTGCATGCGTTGTGCGTTGCGTCGTCGACGCAACGCCCAACAACGCAAATGTGAACGTAGCCTAAGAGATAAATATACAGTGGGTACGGAAGTACTCAGACCCCTTTAAATTTTTCACTCTTTGTTTCATTGCAAACATTTGGTAAATTTTAAAAAGTTCATTTTTTTCTCATTAATGTACACTCTGCACCCCATCTTGGCAGAAAAAAACAGAAATGTAGTAATGTTTGCAAATTTATTAAAAAAGAAAAACTGAAATATCACATGGTCACAAGTATTCAGACCCTTGCTCAGTACTGAGTAGAAACACCCTTTTGAGCTAGTACAGCTGTGAGCATGTTGCGGGATGGAGTAACGGACAGGAGGCAGAGCAAGAGTTAACGTTACTTTACTTGAAAAGGTGGTTGCTCCATGCAGGGAGAGGAAGGGGTAAACAGGAGTATAGTGGGTGGTATAAACACAAATGGTGTGCAGGGTGAGATAAACAACAACAATAAGTAATGCAGCAGTTATTTAAGGGTTAACTTATCGGTCCTGCGGCTTCCTAACTGTAGAGCCCTTGGTTCAAATGGTGGCACCTGCGGAGTTAGCGCGTGTTGAGTCCAGTGTCGTCCTGAAGGCGTTGATGATGTGGAGCTCTGCAGTGATAGTTGACTTTGTGGAACTTTCTCCCATCTCCCTACTGCATCTCTGGAGCTCAGCCACAGTGATCTTGGTGTTCTTCTTTACCTCTCTCACCAAGGCTCTTCTCCCACGATTGCCCAGTTTGGCTGGATGGCCAGGTCTAAGAAGACTTCTGGTGGTCCCTAACTTCTTCCATTTAAGGATTATGGAGGCCACTGTGCTCTTAGGCAAGTTGAGTACAGCAGAAATTCTGTTGCCTTGCCACAATTCTGTCTCTGAACTCCTTGGCCAGTTCCTTTGACCTCATGATTCTCATTTGGTCTGACATGCACTGTGAGCCGTTGGTCTTATATAGACAGGTGTCTGCCTTTAAATCAAGTCCTATTAGTTTAACTAAACTCAGCTAGTCTTCAATGAAGGAGTAGAACCGTCTCAAGGTGGATCCCAAATGGACAGCATGAGACTTAAACATGAGTGTCTGAGCAAACTGTCTTATAACCATGTGATATTTCAGTTTTTCTTTTTTATTAAAATTTGCAAAAAAAATCTACATTCCCATTTTTTTCAGTCAAGATGGGGTGCAGAGTGTACATTAATGAGAAAAAAAAATAATTTTCGTGAATTTACCAAATGGCTTGCAATGAAACAAAATTGAAAAATTTAAAGGGGTCTGAATACTTTTCATACCCACTGTATAATACATGGATCAACTATAATTAAGGATCCATGAGACCAGACAGATTTCAGATTACCAGATAGCTATAAGAAAAATAGAAAATTAAATATTGACCATGACCACCCATTTATAATTGTAACATAGAAGTAGTATATAGGACAGTGAATATAAGTTTGACTTACCTTATGATTTGTGTTGCTTGATACATTAGCTTCAGGAGTCATGGTAAGGAGCATAGCTGTGGCAAACATACGGTAAATGTAGCATGTGCTGTAAGTGATTAATGCCAAGGAGGTGCCAATAAGCCACTGTGCCAGGTCAGGGTGTTTAGATTCAGAACTAGGGCAGCAAACTGAACCTTTTACCTTAGTGAAAAAGTCTGGCAATAGCTATGGATAAAGTTGAGAGATTGAGGATACGCTGAGAAGTCTACAAAGCTGAAATACTCTGAAGTGTGTGTAACAAGGGTCTCTCATTGCATATTCTGATTAAACACACGTAAGGTGGAGAGTGCAAGAAATAGATCTTCAATGCTTAGGAGAAGATGTTATTTCAAGATATTTCAGTACTGACTTGTTAGACCGTTTTGAATATGTTTATTTTTCCAATAGGAATAAAGCCAATTCAACGTGATCTGTAGTTTCAGGTCTTCAACTTCATAAAGCGTTATGTATCCCTTGTTGTTGTGAGGAGGAGTAAAGGGTCCTTTTACGTATTCATTGGAAGTAATGTGTAGTAATGTTGGAGGGTAAAGTTACAAAAGTAATAAAAGTTATTTTTGGAGATCAAGTATAAGCGTTGCTGTAATCCAATATCTAAGCAGCCATTCTGTCCTCTGGCATCCTCAGTTTCTCTTGTTTTCTTGGTGACGGTACAATTTTTACATGAACCAGTCCTTGTTTTCTCCATGTGTTCCCTCGACATTGAAAATTCACTTTGAGATTGTTTATGTTTTCACATTTCAAACATGAGCTGGTTTTCTGTTTTTTATTTGTATTGGCACACATGGAATTCTAATTCTGTCGTGGTTCACTCTGAAGTCTCAGGACTCTTTGTATACTACACCAGCCAATCTGCAGCTGTGGAATCATCACCAGAAGATGCCCGTTGTAATGAAATTATAAATCTGTGCTGGTAATAATTAATTGTGTTGCATAAAACTGGTTAACATGTTGTCGTAATGTTCTGCCTCTCTATCATGTCCAAATAGAATTTCACAAGAGGTTTTACTTAGGAGTTCATGGCTGTAAACTTTTTGCACATTGTCTTACCCCATGGTTAGTGCCTTTCAAGAGCTATCATAGCTTTAATTGATGTAACTTTCTCGGAAAAAATGTAAATTGCTCTGTTTTCAAATTTCCATTCGGGATTCCCAAAACAAGATTTTAACCGACAGCTAGCTGTTCTACCAAACTCCGATTACGCACCTACAGGAATCGCTACAGGCTTTGTTAGGTTGCAGGTTGTCAGTAAATAAAGGGAGAGTCCTCCTTATCTCAGTGCAACAGTCAATATTTTGTGGCAGTGAATTAGTCAATGACAACACAATTTTGTAAATGATATCTCTGTTACAATAGCTGTGGCCACAAGATCAGACACCAATGTTGCCCAAAAGCTTCTCGAAGTGCCCTCAAATGAATTCTCAAGAGGGTGCACCACTGGTGTCACTCTCTGCTTCTATCACCTCCCCTGATGATGATTCATTTGAGGGTTGTCCTAGAATTTGTGGGGTAGCGCTAGTGCCACTCACTGCTTCTATTGCCGCCTCCTGAATTTTTCTTTCACAGTAGAAGCAGTTGCAGCGGATATAGAAACAAAGTGCTGGTGCTGCGCTCACCTCTCCAACAGATTCTACCATGTATCCAGGACATCTTCAGAGGGCAACGATGCAAGAAACAGTAGTAAATAACTGCAGAGCTTCCCCCAGATGATGTCCTGTTATAGGATGGGTGATAGATGCTGCAAGGAAGTTAGTGCAGCCCCAGCCTCCTGTGTTGCCCAGTTTGAGACTCCACTCAAACAAACATCACAGGAAATGAAGTAAACAAAGCACATTTAGGGATTAGCAGGAAGGGGAAGGAGGGAATGTACGGTAATGCAAATATGGTTATGAAATTTGACATGTCCTTCAAGATTGTTGTAGGAAATTTTACTTATGAAAGATACTTTTCTGTTAATTTAAAGAGGATTATCAGGACTTTTATATTGATGGCCTAATATTTGGATAGCTAATTTATATCAGGATAATGGGGCCGACTCCCAACACTCCCACCGCTCAGGTGATTGAAGGGGCCATAGCACCTTGCAATTTTGTCTTGATTGTGCCAGCTATTCCAGCTAGTCCATTCCCATTTTAATGGGATTGAGCTGCATTACCAATTCCATCTGCAGAAAAATATGTGGAACTGTACCTGGTAAACAATGAAGAGGACACAGCCCTTTCAGGAAAGGCACAGGACCTTCAATCAGGATAGGCCATCCACATCAAAGTCGTGAAAAACACGAAACCTAATTTTGCATACTAGAGATGCAGCTGGTACCAGTTTAACCCTTGGTTTTTGTGGTCATGTTCACATAAATCTTTGACAAGGTTTAATTTGCACACATTTTTGGTAATACATGAGGAAAACAACTGCTCACTAACTCCCATACATTTTACTCATGTGATGTAAACTTTTTGTGCTTCTGCTTTTTCAAGAAGTTGAAAAGAAGAGTGAAGCCTTGTTGTGGCGACACTAATGATGAGTGAGAATAACTGGGTTGCATGTTTAAAATTGTGGACAAATCTTCCCAGCTAATTTATGTATACCAACCACATGTTATATATATTGTGTCTGAGACATGATCTGTAATAAATCTGCAACTGCTGTGTGGTTCTCCTTTCAGGAATGGCATTCGAATTCTGGTTTTATTAATTATCATAACATTTTATTTATTAACAAATGATCTGACAGCACTGCTCCCTGTTATGTATTTTAATAATATTCTGTTTAACCATGATGACTGCAATCACTAAAAAGGTTCACAAATTATCCATCCAACCTTGAAACTCCTACCTGACAGATTGATTTTTAATTTTGCACTTTCGTTTCTTTTCTCCTCTTCTTAAAAGAGTTCTACCTTTTTATATTTTATCTGCTTTCTGACCTCGGATGGGATAATACATCCGAGGTCGGATCCCCTGCTTTGATGTGGGCTCCGGCGGTGAGCCCACATCAAAGCCGCGACATGTCAGCTGTTTTGAACAGCTGACATGTGCGCGCAATAGCGGCGAGTGGAATTGCGATCCACCCGCCGCTATTAACTAGTTAAATGCCGCTGTCAAACGCTGACAGCGGCATTTAACTACCGCTTCCGGCCGCACGGCCGGAAGTGCGCTCATCGCCGACCCCCATCACATGATCGGGGGTCAGCGATGCGTCGGCATAGTAACCAGAGGTCTTCTTGAGACCTCTATGGTTACTGATGCCGGCTTGCTGTGAGCGCCACCCTGTGGTCGGTGCTCATAGCAAGCCTGTAATTAAAGTCCAAAAAAGAAGGCAGCACTCCATTTTCCATATAACTGTGTAGAGTTTAATCAGACCACATGTCTGTGCAGCAACGTTTTGGCTCTGAATGAGCCTTTCTGAAGCCAAAATTCAAAACTCACGCTTTTTGGTCGCTGTGACATTGCATTAAAATGCAATAACGGGCGATCAAAAGAACATATCTGCACCAAAATGGTATCACTAAAAATGTCAGCTCGGCACGCAAAAAATAAGCCCTCCCTCGACCTCAGATCACGAAAAGTGGAGACGCTACGGGTATCGGAAAATGGCGCTTTTTTTTTTTTTTTTTTTTAGCAAAGTTTGGAATTTTTTTTCACCACTTAGATAAAAAAATAACCTAGACATGTTTGGTGTCTATTAACTCGTACTGACCTGGAGAATCATAATGGCAGGTTAGTTTTAGCATTTAGTGAACGTAGCAAAAAAGCCAAACAAAAAACACGCATAGGATTGCACTTTTTTTGCAATTTCACCACACTTTGAATTTTTTTCCCATTTTCTAGTACACGTAATGGTAAAATCAATGATGTCGTTCAAAAGTACAACTCGTCCCACAAAAAATAAGCCCTCACATGGCCATATTGACAGAAAAATAAAAAAGTTATGGCTCTGGGAAGGAGGGGAGTGAAAAACGAACACGGAAAAACGGAAAATCCCAAGGTCATTAACCCCTTTGTGCCATGCGCCGTATTAGTACGGCGCTGCTGGCACTCGCGCTGAGCGCCGCGGTGATCGGGTGCGGGTGTCAGCTGTATATGACAGCTGACACCCCGCAGCATTGCCCACGATCGGCGCTATCGCCGATCGCGGGCATTTAACCCCTCTGATGCCGCTGTCAATAGTGACAGCGGCATAGAGGGGGATCGCGCAGGGACGGGGGCTCCCTGCGCTCTCCCACCGGAGCAACGCGATGAGATCGCGCTGCTCCGGTGACCTGGAAGGAGTCCCCGGATCCAAGATGGCCGCGGGACTCCTTCCGGGTCATTTACTGACCTGGCTTGCCGGCGCCTGCAAGAGCTGCTGAGAGCAGGCGCCGGCAAGCCTCTGCTCTTGTGTGTGAGATCGGTGATCTGACAGAGTGCTGTGCACACTGTCAGATCACCGATCTGTTATGTCCCCCCCCTGGGACAAAGTAAAAAAGTAAAAAAAAAAAAATGTCCACATGTGTAAAAAAAAAAATAAAAAAAAATTTCCTAAATAAAGAAAAAAAAAAAAAAATTCCCATAAATACATTTCTTTATCTAAAAAAAAAATCAATAAAAGTACACATATTTAGTATCGCCGCGTCCGTAACGACCCCACCTATAAAACTATATCACTAGTTAACCCCTTCAGTGAACACCGTAAAAAAAAAAAAAAAACGAGGCAAAAAACAACACTTTATTCTCATACCGCCAAACAAAAAGTGGAATAACACGCAATCAAAAACACGGATATAAATAACCATGGTACCGCTGAAATTGTCATCTTGTCCCGCAAAAAAAAGCCGCCATACAGCATCATCAGCAGAAAAATAAAAAAGTTATAGCTCTCAGAATAAAGCGATGCAAAAACAATTATTTGTTTTTTTGTAAAAGCGCCAAAACATAAAAAAATTACATAAATGAGGTATCGCTGTAATCGTACTGACCTGAAGAATAAAACTGCTTTATCAATTTTACCACACGTGGAATGGTATAAACGCCCCCCCCTAAAAGAATTTCAGGAATTGCTGGTTTTTGTTCATTCCGCCTCCCAAAAATCGGAATAAAAAGCGATCAAAAAATGTCATGTGCCCGAAAATGGTACCAATAAAAACGTCAACTTGTCCCGCAAAAAACAAGATCTCACATGACTCTGTGGGCCAAAATATTGATAAATTATAGCTCTCAAAATGTGGTGATGCAAAAACTATTTTTTTGCAATAAAAAGCGTCTTTTAGTGCGTGATGGCTGCCAACCATAAAAATCTGCCCAAAAAACGCTATAAAAGTAAATCAAATCCCCCTTCATCACCCTCTTAGTTAGGGAAAAATAATAAAATTCTAAAAAATATATTTATTTCCATTTTCCCGTTAGGCTACTTTCACACTAGCGTCGGTACGGGGCCGTCGCGATGCGTTGGCCCGACGTACCGACGCATACTGTGCAAGCGCCGCACAACGGGGGCAGCGGATGCTGTTTTTCCACGCATCCGCTGCCCCATTGTGAGGTGCGGGGAGGTGGGGGTGGAGTTCCAGCCGCGCATGCGCGGTCGGAAATGGTGGACCGTCGGCACAAAAAAAGTTACATGTAACGTTTTTTGCTGCCGGCGGTCTGCCACAACACGACGCAACCGTCGCACGACGGTTGCGACGTGTGTCAATACGTCGCAAATGTTAGTCTATGGGGAAAAAACGCATCCTGCAGATGACTTTGCAGGATGCGTTTTTTCGCCAAAACGACGCATTGCGACGTATGCAAAAAACGCTAGTGTGAAAGTAGCGCTAGGGTAAGGACTAGGGTTAGGGTTAGGGTTAGGGTTGGGTTTAGGGCTAGGGTTAGGGCTGGGGTTAGGGTTTCAGTTAGAATTGGGGAGTTTTCACTGTTTAGGCACATCAGGGGCTCTCCAAACGCGACATGGCATCCGATCTCAATTCCAGCCAATTCTGCTTTGAAAAACTAAAACAGTGCTCCTTCCCTTCCGAGTTCTCCTGTGCGCCCAAACAGTGGTTCCCCCCAACATATGGGGTATCAGCGTTCTCAGTACAAGTTGGATAACAACTTTTGGGGTCCAATTTGTCCTGTTACCCTTGGGAAAATAAAAACGTGGGGGCTAAAATATCAGTTTCGTGGAAAAAAAAATATTTTTTATTTTCACGGCTCTGCGTGATAAACTGTAGTGAAACACTTGTTGGTTCAAAGTTCTCACAACACATCTAGATAAGTTCCCTGGGGGGTCTAGTTTCCAATATGGGGTCACTTGTGGGGGGTTTCTACTGTTTAGGTACATCAGGGGCTCTGCAAATGCAACATGACACCTGCAGACCAATCCATCTAAGTCTGCATTTCAAACGGCACTCCTTCCCTTCCGAGCTCTGCCGTGCGCCCAAACAGTGGTTCCCCCCAATGTATGGGGTATCAGCGTACTCAGGACAAATTGGACAATAACTTTTGTGGTCCAATTTCTCCTGTTACCCTTGAGAAAAAAAAATTGCGGGCTAAAACATCATTTTGTGGAAAGATAAAATGATTTTTTTAATTTTCACAGCGCTACATTCTAAACTTTAGTGAAACAATTGGGGGTTAAAAGTGCTCACCACACATCTAGATAAGTTCCTTAGGGGGTCTTCTTTCCAAAATGGTGTCACTTATGGGGGTTTCCACTGTTTAGGCACGTCAGGGGCTCTCCAAACACAACATGGGTTCCGATCTCAATTCCAGCCAATTTTGCATTGAAAAGTCAAATGGCGCTCCTTCCCTTCTGCGCTCTGTCATGCGCTCAAACAGTGGTTTATCCCCATATATGAAGTATCAGCGTACTCAGGACAAATTGCACAACAAATTTTGGGGTCCAATTTATCCTGTTACCCTTGGGAAAATAAAAAATTTGGGGCAAAAAGATCATTTTTTGTGAAAATTAATATGAATTTTTTTTTACGGCTCTACATTATAAACTTCTGTGAAGCACTTGGAGGGTCAAAGTGCTCACTACACATGTAGATTAGTTCCGTAGAGGGTCTACTTTCCAAAATGGTGTCACTTGTGGGGGTTTCCACTGTTTAGGCACGTCAGGGGCTCTCCAAACACGACATGGGTTCCGATCTCAATTCCAGCCAATTTTGCATTGAAAAGTCAAATGGCGCTCCTTCCCTTCCGAGCTCTGCCATGTGGGGTATCGGCGTACTCAGGACAAATTGTACAACGACTTTGTTGATCCAATTTCTCCTGTTACCCTTGGTAAAATAAAACAAATTGGATCTAAAGTAAAAATTTTGTGAAAAAAAAGTTAAATGTTCAATTTTTTTTAAACATTCCAAAAATTCCTGTGAAGCACCTGAATGGTTAATAAACTTTTTGAATGTGGTTTTGAGTACCTTGAGGGGTGCAGTTTTTAGAATGGTGTCACTTTTCGGCATTTTCTGTCATATAGACCCCTCAAAGTCACTTAAGTGTGAGGTGGTCCGTAAAAAAAATGGTTTTGCAAATTTTGTTGCAAAAATGAGAAATCGCTGGTCAACTTTTAACCCTTATAACTCCCTAACAAAAAAAAATTATGTTTCGAAAATTGTGCTGATGTAAAGCAGACATGTGGGAAATGTTGTTTATTAACTATATTATGAGATATAACTCTCTAATTTAAGGGCATAAAAGCTAAAATTTGAAGATTGCTAAATTTTCATAATTTGACAATTTTTTGTTTTTTTCACAAATAAATGAAAGTCATATCGAAGAAGTTTTACCACTATCATGAAGTACAATATGTCACGAGAAAACAATGTCAGAATCGCCAGGATCCGTTGAAGCGTTTTAGAGTTATGACCTCATAAAATGACAGTGGTCAGAATTCTAAAAATTGGCCCTGTCACTTAGGTGAAAACAGGCTTCAGGGTGAAGGGGTTAAGGGGATAATACAGTCATGAACATAGCTATATAAAGGCTTGTTTTTATGGGACGAGTGGAATTTTTGAATGAATAAATTCATTTTAGTACTCAATGTACTGGAAAACAGGAAAAAAAAATCCAAATTTGGTGAAATTGCAAACAAAACCTGAAATTCCACAATTGTTTTTGAGGTTTTTGTTTTTAAGGTATTAAATGTAAACATTAAAATGTAAAAATTACCCGTTATAGGATTTGGTTTCATGTTGCCATTTTGTAAGACCTATAACATTTTTATTTTTAAGTTGATGGAGCCATGTGAGGGCTTTTTTTGCATGGCAAGATCACATTTTTATTGATACCATTTTGGGACAGACATGATGTTGTGATCATTTCTTATTTATGTTTTCTTGCAGTATTGCAGTGACAAAAAAATGATGTTTCAATTTCTTCGCTTCATTGCATTTATCAATCAAATAGTTTTAGATTTTGATAGATCAAACTTATGGACGCAGCAGTAGCTCATAATTATTTTTTACATTCCTATATTTTTAATGGTGCAATGGTGTATTTAAAAATACAACTTGTTTTTACTCCCCTTTGTCAACTTGAATCTGCAATCATCTAATCACTTATACTATATACTGCAATATATATATAAAAAAAAAAAAATCACAGTCTCCCATGAAGGCCAGATATAGGCTGATTATTAGTGATGAGAGAGTGTACTCATTGCTCGGATGATCTCCGAGTATTTGTAAGTGCTCGGAGATTTAGTTTTTGTTGCCTCAGCTGCATGATTTACAGCATCACTACTGATTATCACACGTGTACCATCATGGCTAGCACTGGGGACTTCAGCATGCCCTATCGGCATCCTGCAGCCCCTAGACTGCTCGTTTTGAATTATGCTGTCAGAGATTGCCAGCGGCACGTAAGGGGTTAACAGGAGCTTTTTGCATCCTTTTGTGCTACTTTTTTGGGAGACCACACCAGTCTTCTTCCTTAATAGGTCGATATTGATACTTATCTGACCCAATCTCAGTTCCCTTATTGTCAGCTCCCTCTATGCTAGCCTGTGCCAAGTTACTGTAGTAGCCCAGATACCACCCCTGACATCATCATCATCATGGACCTCTTAAGACAGGCTTAGGCACCTGCCACAGCCTGCGTATTCAAGAATGAGAACCTTTTACTACTTTGGGCTTTTCTAGGAGTTTGCCCAAATGTCCACTTGCTCCAGCCAGGTATCTACTTATCTTCCCAGCTACGCCCAGGTGCAACTCAGCAGCCAGTTTCTACTTCACTCCAAGCTTTGTCCACATTTTCCTGGTGTGTGTGCAATAGCACATTCAGCTCTGCTATGTTAAGTTATATGCCAATAAACTTATCTTGGCTATTAAGATTCCATATTACCAACTTCTCTCAACTGTTCTCATTCTCGTGCTAGTAAAATACCTGTTTGCCTATACACCTGCTATTCCTGTGTGTACATTTCACCAAGCAAGAAGCCACTTGCCTACACAATTCTGTTGTCCTGCACTATCGACATACTGTATCTGGTTCAGCTGCATATAGTGCTTCCATGTTTGGTTGCCCATCTCGTGTCCTACATACCCTGCTATACTGGTCCTCACTCATTTCTCCACATGCCACCAAGGAAGTCCAGGTCTGCTGCATAATCGCCTCCAATCATTGTTGCTTACTTTAGCATATGACTTGTGGGGCTCACCTGCTAAGGTGGATTCTCTAACACCATTGCTGCTGGATATGGAGGATTTATCAGGACTAGTAATATATCAAAACTGGCACCTTACAGAGATCAAAATGTTAGAGTGACATAAGGTTTTCAAGACCACTCCAGTTTAAAGGGAACCTGTCACCCCCAAAATGGAAGATGAGCTAAGCCCACCGGCATCAGGGGCTTATCTACAACATCCTGTAATGCTGTAGATAAGCCTCCGATGTATCCTGAAAGATGAGAAAAAGGTTAGATTATACTCACCCAGAAGTGGTCCCGCTGCGGTCCGGTCCGGGGCCTCCCATCTTTTCTCATCTTTCAGGATACATTGGGGACTTATCTATAGCATTACAGAATGCTGTAGATAAGCCCCTGATGCTGGTGGGCTTAGCTCATCTTCCATTTTGGGGGTGACAGGTTCCCTTTAACGAGACTAGGTCAAAATAATTTGTATGCCAAGTTTGAAAAATGTCTATTTGAGTATCTTGATGAACTCTTGAATATATAATCTCTCCTGGAGGTCTATGTATGAACCCAGAAACATTTGAGCTATTTTGGATTGGCCACTTCCCGTTGGTCAAAGTCCATCAAAGTTTTCTAGGCTTTGCAAATTCTTACCTATGCTTAATTAAAAATTACCTGTATGTGTAAGCTCCACTTACAGCCTTCATGCAAAACAACACTTATTTTCAGTATTAGCAGGGTTCTGCTGTTCAAGCCTTTAAAAGCAATTTCAGTATTGCTTTTCCATTGCTCAAGTTCTTCACCACCCTTATGTCAACAGGCTGCTTTTCCTTGAAGTGGATAGGCTGCTATTGGCAATTCTATCACAGAATTCTTCTGAATCTAGAAATTAGCCCTTGTAGTTTCTTCTCCAGGAAATTCTTAGGCAGAACTGACTTACTCCATTGGTGAGTGAGAACTCTACCATAAAATTAGCTGTAAAGGAATGGTAATAACTTCTAGAAGAACTAAGTATCTTGTCGACCTGTAACCAGAATTAGCATCAGGTGGTCACTCATTCTCACAGTTTCACTTCTTCCTCACTCACAGTTCAGCCATGAGATGCCTCTGAAGTTGCAACCTTCACATGTAACATAGAATCAAGAATACATTTAGGCTATTTCTCGAACTAAATAACGTTTCATATCCGCAAAGTCTTAGCTATGGTCCATTCTTCCCTTCTTTTCAGCCACCAAGGATTTAAAAGAACTGCGCAACTCTTTCCCCATTTTAATTGGTTAAATGGGTAAATGTAAACAAGATGTCAAAGAACTTGTGGCAGTAGTGTAGATTCCTTTGAGGCAGAGCGCGCAGTTGTCCCAGGTCTACTCACATAATGGGGCCCACCACTCATATGTATTGGCATGCACAGTATGGGCCTTGCATTTCAAGTATCCTGTGTCTCTAGCTACAGTACATAGCAACTATTCAGCTTGGTTATAATGACCGTTTGCTAACCCTTTGAAGCTTAGAGTCTATGAGCTGAGGTGCCGTATTCGACATGTCCAGCGAAAGGCCCTTCATTCTTGCAATACTGGTAAATTCAGTTTGTCTTTTTGTCAACTAAATGTAACTACTGCTGTTATACATTCCCCTACAATTAAATATTTCCTTCACAATATTAAAGAAGCAATCATCGTTGTGGTCATTGTAGTGGACCATTTTTCCAAGATGCACTGTTTTTCTTCAAATGAAGAAAGATTACAATCATCATGACTTTAACCTCTTCCCGACACGCGCCATATGCGATGCCACGGGACCTGTGTTCCTGAAAACCGACATATAGATACATGCTGTAATTGCACGGGTTCACGCTGAGAGCCGTCGCAATCGAGTACGGTTGTCAGCTCTATGTGAGAGCTGAGACTCTGCAGCAATGCCTATAATTGGTGCTAGCACCAATCTCGGGCATTTATCCCCTTCTGGTAGATCAGCTCACTCAGTGGTACATGGAGGTAGAAAACGGGAACACTTTTTTAAATCTTCTTTTGGTTTATTATACAGATGGCATAAACCAACATGAAGTGAAAAATAAACACAGTCCTTTGGGCAAAACAGGAAAACAAAACAAAATGGTTCATCAGAGTCCATACATCAGCGGGGATCTGTCCGATCTGGAGAATTTGGTATCCACAGGTTCAGTCTTTCCTCCTCAGGACAGAAACCGCTGGAGTTCCTCTTTTCAGTCCTACTGAACATTGACTGCCAACTATTTCAGCTCCAGACTATACCCTGGGGTGAAGATATGGTGGACAACATCCCACCCGCTCTATGAATGTCCACAAAACCCCAGCCCTTAAACTGGTTAGTTAACCCCTCACAACACTTAATGAGCTGGAGGCCAATTTCTGGGTTTCATATCACTGAAGCCATTAGCATCAGCGAAACATATCTCCCCTCCAGCACCTTTCTAGTGAATTTGTCACACCCTTTCCCCACAGCAAACACCCTTTACACACCCTATTTGCTGCAAGTTCTGGCGATGAGCCTTCAACTTTTCTGGTACATAGCTGATTTCATCACCTGACATGTGCCCCTAACAGCCGTGTGTGGAATCGCGATTGACCCATGTCTGTTAACATTTTAAATGGCGCTGTCAATGTCTGAAAGTGGCATTTAACATGATCGTGCAGGAAGAGCGTCACAAACCCAGCCCGTTGCAGTTGCCAGATAGCTATGCACGTCGCTCAGTGGCTGAAAACCTGCTGTATGTAGCACAAGAGACTACTGAAGCTAGTAAAAAGAAAAAAATAAAGTTTTAAAAAATATTTAAAAAATAAGTTTAAATCACCCCCCCCTCCCAATTAAAAAAAACAATAAACACATATTTGGTATTATCATGTTCAGAATTACCCGATATATCAACATATAAAAATAATTAATCTAATCGGTAAACGGCATAACGAGAACAAAACCAAAAACGCAAAAATTACATTGTTTTTTTGCTGCATCATTGCATTAAAATGCAATAACAAGAGACCATATCTGCACCGAAATGGTATCAATAAAAACATCAGCTCCGCATGCAAAAAATAAGCCCTTACTTAGCCCCAGATCCTGAAAAATGGAGACACTACGAGTATCGGAAAATGGCAACTTTTATGAACTTTTAATGACCTGGAGAATCATAATGGCAGGTCAGTTTTAACACTTACTGAACATGGTAAAAAAAAAATAAGATTAAATAATTGTGGAATTGCACTTTTTTTTGCAATTTCACCGCACTTTGATTTTTTTTCCTGTTTTCCAGTACACTACACTGTGTGCAGAATTATTAGGCAAGTTGTATTTTGATCACATGATACTTTTTATACATGTTGTCCTACTCCAAGCTGTTCAGGCTTGAGAGCCAACTACCAATTAAGTAAATAAGGTGATTTGCATCTCTGTAATGAGGAGGCGTGTTGTCTAATGACATCAAAACCCTATATAAGGTGTGCTTAACCCCTTCATGACCCAGCCTATTTTGACCTTAATGACCTGGCCATTTTTTGCAATTCTGACCAGTGTCCCTTTATGAGGTAATAACCCAGGAACGCTTCAACGGATCCTAGCGATTCTGAGACTGTTTTTTCGAGACATATTGGGCTTCATGTTAGTGGTAAACTTAGGCTGATAATTTTTGCGTTTATTTCTAAAAAAATTGGAAATTTGGTGAAAATTTTGAAAATTTTGCAATTTTCAAATTTTGAATTTTTATTCCGTTAAACCAGAGAGATATGTGACACAAAATAGTTAATAAATAACATTTCCCACATGTCTACTTTACATCAGCACAATTTTGGAAACAAATTTTTTTTTGCTAGGAAGTTATAAGGGTTAAAATTTAACCAATGATTTCTCATTTTTACAACAAAATTTACAAAACCATTTTTTTTAGGGACCACCTCACATTTGAAGTCACTTTGAGGGTCTATATGAGAGAAAATACCAAAAGTGACACCATTCTAAAAACTGCACCTCTCAAGGGGCTCAAAACCACATTCAAGTAGTTTATTAACCCCTCAGGTGTTTCACAGCAGCAGAAGCAACATGGAAGCAAAAAATGAACATTTAACTTTTTAGTCACAAAAATGATCTTTTAGCAACAATTGTTTTATTTTCCCAAGGATAAAAGGAGAAACTGGACCCTGAAAGTTGTTGTACAATTTGTCCTGAGTACGCTGATACCTCACATGTGAGGGTAAACCACTGTTTGGGCGCATGGCAGGGCTCGGAAGGGAAGGAGTGCCATTTGACTTTTTGAATGAAAAATTGGCTCCAATCTTTAGCGGACACCATGTCGCGTTTGGAAAGCCCCTGTGTGCCTAAACATTGGAGCTCCCCCACAAGTGACCCCATTTTGGAAACTAGACCCCCCCAAGGAATTTATCTAGAAGCATAGTGAGCACTTTAAACCCCCAGGTGCTTCGCAGAAGTTTATAACGCAGAGCAGTGAAAATAAATTATTTTTCTTTCCTCAAAAATGATTTTTATCTCGGAATTTTTTATTTTCCCAAGGGTAACAGGAGAAATTGGACCCCAAATATTGTTGTCCAGTTTGTCCTGAGTATGATGATACCTCATATGTGGGGGTAAACCACTGTTTGGGCGCACGGCAGGGCTCGGAAGGGAAGGCACGCCATTTGGCTTTTTGAATGGAAAATTAGCTCCAATCATTAGCGGACACCATGTCGTGTTTGGAGAGCCCCTGTGTGCCTAAACATTGGAGCTCCCCCACAAGTGACCCCATTTTGGAAACTAGACCTCCCAAGGATCTAATATAGATGTGTGGTGAGCACTTTGAACCCCCACGTGCTTCACAGAAGTTTATAACGCAGAGCCGTGAAAATAAGAAATAATTTTTATTTTCTCAAAAATGATTTTTTAGCCCACAATTTTTTATTTTTCCAAGGGTAACAGGAGAAATTTGACCCCAAAAGATGTTGTCTAGTTTGTCCTGAGTAAGCTGATACCCCATATGTGGGGTTAAACCACTGTTTGGGCACACGTCGGGGTTCGGAAGGGAAGTAGTGACGTTTTGAAATGCAGACTTTGATGGAGTGGTCTGCGGGCGTCACATTCCATTTGCAGAGCCCCTGATGTGCCTAAACAGTAGAAACCCCCCACAAGTGGCCCAATTATGGAAACTAGACCCCCCAAGGAACTTATCTAGATATGTGGTGAGCACTTTGAACCCCCAAGTGCTTCACAGAAGTTTATAACGCAGAGCCGTGAAAATAAATAAATTTTTCATTCCTCTAAAATTATGTTTTAGCAAGCAATTTTTTATTTTCGCAAGGGTAACAGGAGAAATTGGACCCCAATAATTGTTGCCCAGTTTGTCCTGAGTATGCTGGTACCCCATATGTGGGGGAAAACCACTGTTTGGGCGCACGTCAGGGCTCGGAAGGGAGGGAGCACCATTTGACTTTTTGAACGCGATTGGCTGGAATCAATGGTGGCGCCATGTTGCGTATGGAGACCCCTGATGTGCCTAAACAGTGGAAACCCCTCAATTCTAACTCCAACACTAACCCCAACACACCCCTAACCCTAATCCCTACTCTAGCCATAACCCTAATCACAACCCTAACCCCAACACACCCCTAACCACAACCCTAACCCTAATCCCTAACCCTAATCCCAACCCTAACCCCAACTTTAACCCCAACACACCCCTAACCCAAACCATAACCCTAACCACAACGTTGCGGATTCGTGTGAGATTTTTCCGCACCATTTTTGAAAAATCCGCTGGTACAAGGCACTGCGTTTTACCTGTGGATTTACCGCGGATTTCCAGTGTTTTTTATGCGGATTTCACCTGCGGATTCCTATTGAGGAACAGGTGTAAAACGCTGCAAAATCCGCACAAAGAATTGACATGCTGCGGAAAATACAACGCAGCATTTCCACACGGTATTTTCCGCACCATGGTCACAGCGGATTTGGTTTTCCATAGGTTTACATGGTACTGTAAACATGATGGAACACTGCTACGAATCCGCAGCCGCCAATCCGCTGCAGATCCATAGCCAAATCCGCACCGTGTGCACATAGCCTAATTCTAACGCTAACCCTAGTTCTAACCCTACCCCTACCCATAACCCTAACCCTAGTGGAAAAAAAAAAATGTTTTCTTTATTTTATTATTGTCCCTACCTATGGGGGTGATAAAGGGGGGGTTCATTTACTATTTTTTTTATTTTGATCACTGTGATAGGTTTCATCACAGTGACCAAAATGTAGCTGGAACAAATCTGCCGGCAGGCAGATTCGGCGGGCGCACTGAGCATGCGCCCGCCATTTTGGAAGATAGCGGCGCCCGTGGAGAAGACGGACGGACACCGGGAGGCTCGGTAAGTATGAGGGGGGGATCGGAGCATGGGGAGGTGATCGGAGCACGGGAGGTGGGATCGGAGTACAGGGGGAGCGGACAGGAGGACGGGGGAGCGGACAGGCGGACGGAGGGAACTACGGGACAGATTGGAGGACTGGCGAGGCGATCCGTGGTCGTGGGGGGTACAGATCAGGGTTTCCAGCCATGGCCGATGATATTACAGCATCGGCCATGGCTGGATTGTAATATTTCACCAGTTTTCATAGTGAAATATTACAAATCGCTCTGATTGGCTGTTTCACTTTCAACAGCCAATCAAAGCGATCGTAGCCACAAGGGGGTGAAGCCACCCACCCTGGGCTGAAGTACCACTCCCCCTGTCCCTGCAGATCGAGTGAAATTGAAGTTAACCCTTTCACCCGATCTGCAGGGACGCGATCATTCCATGACGCCACATAGGCATCACAGGTCGGATTGGCACCGACTTTCATGACGCCTACGTGGCGTCATGGGTCGGGAAGGGGTTAATTATTAGGCAACTTCCTTTCCTTTGGAAAAATGGGTCAGAAGAGAGATTTGACAGGCAATGAAAAGTCCCCAATTGTGAGATGTCTTGCAGAGGGATGCAGCAGTCTTGAAACTGCCAAACTTTTGAAGCGTGATCACTGAACAATCAAGCGTTTCATGGCAAATAGCCAACAGGGTCGCAAGAAGCGTGTTGGGCAAAAAAGGAGCAAAATAACTGCCCACAAATTGAGGAAAATCAAGCGTGAAGCTGCCAAGATGCCATTTGCCACCAGTTTTGCCATATTTCAGAGCTGCAACGTTACTGGAGTAACAAAAAGCACAAGGTGTGAGATACTTATCAGCTCTCACATGGCCATATTGACGGAAAAATAATAAAGTTATTGCTCTGGGAAGAAAGGGAGCAAGAATCTAAAAAAACGGAATAACCCAAGGTGGTGAAGGGGTTAACCCCTGTGAAGTTGCTGTCAGTAGTGACAGCGACATCACGGTGCATCGCAGAGGGAGTGAGCACCCTCTGTGCTCCTATCCGCACAACGTGATGCAATCACGTTGTGTCGATGGGCCCCAAGATGGCTGCGTGGTCACCCAGGGACAGTGGCCTGTTAACTCATGCTGAGAGCACGAACTGGCACGTCTCCTCCCTTCATGTCTGACTCTCTGCAGTGAAGAAGCATTGCAGAGTATTAGAACAGCGATCTGTCATTATACAGTTAATGTTCCATCCTGGGACAATGTAAAAAAAAAAAAAAAGTAAATAAAAAAAGTAAAAAAAATCTAAAAATATTTTAACAAAAATCACAAAATAAAAAGAAAACTATTAATCCAATAAATACATTTATGTAAAAAAAAATTTATATTGCTGCATCCAAAACAACCAGATCTATAAAACTGTCCCACTCTTCAGTGAACACAGTTAAAAAAAAAAAAAAAGGCAAAAAACTATGCTTTAGTATCATGCTGGCAAAAAAAAGTGAAATAAAATGCGATAAAAAAAAAAATCTACATAAAAATAGTACAGCTGAAAAAGTCATCTTGTCCCTCAAAAAACAAGTCATCATAATCATACAACTGTTAGCGAAAAAATAAAGTTAGAACTTCCAGAATAAAGCGATGAAAGCAAAAAATGTTTTTCTGTAAAATAGTTTTTACTGTGTAAAAGCGCCAAAGCAATAAAAAAAGTATTTTAGTGTGTGACACCAAACAATAAAAACTGATATAAATCTGGTATCACTGTAATCGCAGCGACCGGAAAATACAGTTGCCTAATCAGTTATACCGCACGAGGTAAGTTGTAAAAAATTAATAAAACCAATTCTTCACCTACTGTTGATTTGTTCATTTTGCCTCCCAAAGATCGCAGTAAGGCTGGGCGCACATTTATCGTGCGCTGAGTGCTTACAATGGGATTTCCATGTAATTATCTGAAAAAACATGATTAACCCCTTAAGCCCCGAGGGTGGTTTGCACGTTAATGACCGGGCCAATTTTTACAATTCTGACCACTGTCACTTTATGGGGTTACAACTCTAGAACGCTTCAACGGATCCCAGTGATTCTGACACTGTTTTCTCGAGACATATTGTACTTCATGATAGTGGTAAAATTTCTTTGATATTACCTGCATTTATTTATGAAAAAATGGAAATTTGGCCAAAATTGTGAAAATTTTGCAATTTTCCAACTTTACATTTTTATGCCCTTAAATCACAGAGATATGTCACACAAAATACTTAATAAGCAACATTTCCCACATGTCTACTTTACATCAGCACAGTTTTGGAAACAATTTTTTTTTTTGTTAGGGAGTTATAAGGGTTAAATGTTGACCAGCAATTTCTCATTTTTACAACACCATTTTTTTTTTTAGGGACTGCATCACATTTGAAGTTATTTTGAAGGGTCTATATGATAGAAAATAGCCAAGTGTGACACCATTCTAAAAATTTAAAAACTGCACCCCTCAAGGTGCTCAAAATCACATTCAAGAAGTTTATTAACCCTTCAGGTGTTTCACAGGAATTTTTGGAATGTTTTAAAAAAAATTGAACATTTATTTTTCACAAAAAATTTACTTCAGCTCCAACTTGTTTTATTTTACCAAGGGTAACAGGAGAAAATGGACCCCAAAAGTTGTTGTACAATTTGTCCTGAGTACCCCGATACCCCATATGTGGGGGTAATCCACTGTTTGGGCGCATGGCAGAGCTCGGAAGGGAAGGAGCGCCATTTGACTTTTCAATGCAAAATTGGCTGGAAATGAGATGGGACGCCATGTTGCGTTTGGAGAGCCACTAATGTGCTTAAACATTCAAACCCCAACAATTGACACCATTTTGGAAAGTAGACCCCCTAAGGAACTTATCTAGAAGTGTGGTGAGCATTTTGACTCACCAAGTGCTTCACAGAAGTTTATAACGTAGAGCCGTAAAAATAAAAAATAATATTTTTTCACAAAAATGAACTTTTCGCCCACCCATTTTTTATTTTCCCAAGGGTACAAGAAAAAATTGTACCCCAAATGTTGTTGTGCAATTTGTCCTGAGTACGTTGATACCACATATGTGGGGGTAAACAACTGTTTAGGTGCACGGCAGAGCTCAGAAGGGAAGGAGCGCCGTTTGACTTTTCAATGCAAAATTGTCTGGAATTGAGATGGGACGACATGTTGCGTTTGGTGAGCCCCTGATTGTGCCTAAACATTGAAATCCCCCACAAGTGACACCATTTTGGAAAGTAGACCCCCTTAGGATCTTATCTAGATGTGTTGTGAGAGCTTTGAACCCCCAAGTGTTTCACTACAGTTTATAACGCAGAGCCGTGAAAATAAAAATTCTTATTTTTTCCACAAAAAATATTTTTTAACCCCCAGTTTTGTATTTTCCCAAGGGTAACAGGAGAAATTGGACCCAAAAAGTTGTCGTGCAATTTGTCCTGAGTACGCTGATACCCCATATGCGGGGGGTAACCACCGTTTGAGCACATGGCAGAGCTCGGAAGGGAAGGAGCGCCATTTGGAATGCAGACTTAGATGGATTGGTCTGCATGCGTCACGTTGCATTTGCAGAGCCCCTGATGCACATAAACAGTAGAAACCCCCCACAAGTGACCCCATATTGGAAAC
Source organism: Ranitomeya variabilis (assembly GCF_051348905.1). NCBI lineage: Eukaryota > Metazoa > Chordata > Amphibia > Anura > Dendrobatidae > Ranitomeya > Ranitomeya variabilis. The sequence continues at coordinate 510,322,454 of NC_135233.1, forward strand.
TAGACCCCCCAAGGAACTTATCTAGATGTGTTGTGAGAACTTTGAACCCCCAAGTATTTCACTACAGCTTATAACGCAGAGCCAGGAAAATAAAAAATCATTTTTTTCCCACAAAAATGTTTTTTTAGCCCCCCCAAATTTTTATTTTCCCAAGGGTAACAAGAGAAATTGGACCCCAGAATTTGTTGTCCAATTTGTCCTGAGTACGCTGATACCCCATATGTTGGGGTAAACCCCTGTTTGGGCGCACGGAAGAGCTCGGAATGGAAGGAGCACTGTTTTACTTTTTCAACGCAGAATTGGCTGGAATTGAGATCGGATGCCATGTTGCGTTTGGGGAGCCCTGATGTGCCTAAACAGTGGAAACCCCCAATTCTAACTGAAACCCTAACCCAAACACACCCCTAATCATAACCGTACCCCTAACCCCAACCCTAACCACACCCCTAACCCTAATCCCAACCATAACCCTAACCACACCCCTAACCCTGACACACCCCTAACCCTAATCCCAACCCTAAATGTAATCCACACCCTAACCCTAGCCCCAACCCTAGCACCAACCCTAACCCTAATGGGAAAATGAAAATAAATACATTTTTTTATTTTTTATATTTTTACCTAACTAAGGGGGTGATGAAGGGGGGTTTGATTTACTTTTACAGCGGATTTTTAGCGGATTTTTATGACTGGCAGCCGTCACACACTAAAAGACGCTTTTCAATGCAAAAAATTTTTTTTTTGCATTACCACATTTTGAGAGCTATAATTTTTCCATATTTTGGTCCACAGAGTCATGTGAGGTCTTGTTTTTTGCGGGACGAGATGACGTTTTTATTGGTAACTTTTTCGGGCACATGACTTTTTTTATTGCTTTTTATTCCGATTTTTGTGAGGCAGTCTGACCAAAAACCAGTTATTCATGAATTTCTTTTGGGGGGGGGGGGGGGTGGCGTTTATACCTTCCCGCGTTTGGTAAAGTGGATAAAGCAGTTTTATTCTTCGTGTCAGTACGATTACAGCGATACCTCATTTATATCATTTTTTATGATTTGGCGCTTTTATATGATAAAAACTATTTTATAGAAAAAAGAATTATTTTTGCATCGCTTTATTCTGAGGACTATTACTTTTTTTATTTTTTCGCTGATGATGCTGTATGGCGGCTCATTTTTTGCGGGACAAGATGACGTTTTCTGCGGTACCATGGTTATTTATATCTGTGTTTTTGATTGCGTGCTATTCCACTTTTTGTTCGGCAGTATGATAATAAAGCGTTGTTTTTTGCCTCTTTTTTTACGGTGTTCACTGAAAGGGTTAACTAGTGGGACAGTTTTATAGGTCGGGTTGTTACGGATGCAGCGGTGTACTTTTATTTTTTTTTTATTTAGATAAAGTAATGTATTTATGGGAACAATATATATTTTTTTACACATCTAAATATATATTTTTTAACTTTATAACATTGCCCTGGGAAGTGGCCTCATGTTATAAGGTCAGATCGCTAATCTGACACTTTGCAATGCACTATGTCAGATCAGCGATCTGACGTGCACTGCTCCAGGCTTACAGGTGCATGCTCTGAGCAGGCGCTTGGTAAGCCACCTCCCTGCAGGACCCGGATGCAGCCCCGTGGCCATTTTGGATCCAGGGCGTGCAGGGAGGAGATGCTCGGTACAAGGTGAGCACATCACCTTGTACAGAGGGTCTCAGGGAAGCACGCAGGGAACCCCCTCTCTGCGCGATGCTTTCCTATGCTCCCGCAACGCTGCGATCATGTTTGATCGCAGTGTGCCGGTGTTAATGTGCAGGGGGCGGTTCGTGACCACTCCTTGCACATAGTGCCGGATGTCAGCTGTGATAGTCAGCTGACACCCGGCCGCGCTCCCCTCATGAGCGCGGCCGATCGCTATGACGTACTATCCCGTCCCTGGGAATTAAGTCCCAGGTCACCTTGACAGGATAGTACATCATATGGGATTAAGGGGTTAAGACTGAACCGCTGGCGGAAGATTCCCTATAATAAGAAAGATGGAGTCACTGTGAATGCTGTGTGGCTGTCTATGATCCGGAGGTGTCTGTCTTTTTAGGCGTGCATAAAAGTGCTGTCGGCCACAGTTTTGTGCACCTCTGAAAAGAAGAACATTGCTGAACAAAGGCCTAACAGAGTCCAGAGCAACTCTGCTGCCGCATTATAGTTGATGAATCCCTTGAGGGTTTCTTCTGAATTACGTCACTCAGAGATTTAGATAGAGACCCTGATATAAGCGCTCAGAGTAGGGCACAGGATAAACGTGATCCCAAATGTTATGTAAAATGTTCCCAGTTAAAGCTTCAACTCAATCCATAGAAAAACCCACTCAGGTCTGTCATCTGTTAATGGAAATATAGGGAACTTCCATGTTACACTTCGTACAAAGGCTCTGGAAAAGCTCAATGGCTCCTCACCCCCCAGAGGAAATACAGCAAATTCAGCGCTCCCAAATCCAAATGCCTCCTCCCTTCTGAGCCCCAGTGTGTCTAAACCACATTTAGCGCCCACATTTGGCATTTCTGTAGCAATGTCATCCAACCTAATTTACGGCTGCGTGTCTCCAAAAGCATGAGCTGGGCACTACCACGTACTGGTGACTGCATGTACTGGGCACTACAATGTGCAGGCACCACAATGGCTGTTTGCAATTTTCACTTCGCAACATCCACTGCTGCTTGTTTCTGGCAAACACCCATAGAGTTAGAATAGTCACTACACCTGTGGATAAATTCCCAAAGGGGTATAATTTCCTAAATGGCATCACTTGCGCGGGGGATTCTGCTTTTCTAGCACTTAGGGGCTCTGTATATGGAGTCCAAAAACTATTCTAGCAAAACCTGCGCTCCAGGAGGCAAATAACATTCCATCCCTCCCGAGTCTCACCGTGTTGCTAAACGGTACTGCACAGCTACTTATGGGGCATTTCCTCATTCGGCAGAAATTGTGGGACAAATTTTGGTGCCATTTTTATCCATTTCCCAATGTGACAATATAAAATCTAGGGCTGAAACTTATTTTTTGTGGAGAAAATGCAATTATTTTTTCTTCACTATAGATGCAGTCCTATGCAAAACCAATGAGACCAGTGAGGTAATATATGTTGTTCAGCTCTCCTACATCTGTACAATACCCTATGTTGTCTGGTCACTTCAATTGATCTTCCATTGATCTCCATTAAACCTGGAGGACATGTGGCTTTTCATTCATTAATTATTTTAGATACCAGATAAGACATTTTATTTATTTAGATCCTTTTGCCATTAAATTAATACATAAACCCATAATTTAAGTGGCCAATAGATTGAGGTTTACCAAGGGTTACGTTCTTCACCTTTGTCTAGGAAGTGAGGCCAATCCTTTGTGATACTAACTCACATGAATATTATTGAGTGGTATATTTACATACATCAATGAACCGCATGCAGGTAATGTCAAGCCTTAAAGGTGATCAGTATCTTTACTGTCATTTTTTTGTTCACATATATCTAACAAAGTAACTTTGCAAATAATCTAGTTTAAAACTATACTACCATATGAAGTACACAGCTACAATGCAGACCTACAGTATGAGCACCAAATTGAGGCATCTGCTGCTCCATTCAGTCTACATAGAAAGTATGTGTGCAGTGTTTTCATGCTACTATGTATTACTCTTCTACCTTTTCTCGACATCTGAAAGTTGTAGAGCCATCTGTAGTTGAACTGCAAGGGAAGCTGCCAGCAGCAGATCTTGATGATTTGCCCAAGTGCATTCAGTCCAAGTGCAGAACCTTCCACAAACAACCATTTTTTCACAGTTCCATGACTTTTCTTTCTTAGTGTTGCAATTTTATGATGAGGAGTCTAATTTAACTCGAATCTCTCCAAGTAAACAGATGCTCATCTAAAAGTCTGTTTTCCCATGACGAGAGTAGAGGTGAAAATGTAAAATTAAAATGGGTTTGATGAACAGAAGTCGCCTGCCATTTATCTCTAACAATTAAATGGAATCTGTGAAAAGTTTTTTTATTGCCCCATTGGAGAGCAGCTTACCTTAGAGACAGAGACCCGGATCCCACAGATGAGTCACTTACATGGTATCAGTAGTTAAAATTACTGTATTATGTGCTGCAGCTCTGCTCATCCTTTGACTGCTAAGCTCTGTATACCTTTGCTTGCAAAATTAATTGGCAGCTTTCTGTGTACACTGTGCATAGCCAGAAATCTGCAAATGAGTGGTGGGGATAGAGTTATACAGCGTTCATGAATATAGAGGACTACATGGCAGCTGGTTTACCACTCCAATCAGTGATAATCTTCTGCTAATAAAATATCAAATTTACAACAAACAGCACAGCAAGTGACATCACTGGAATCAGGATCTCTGCCTATAGGGTATATGCACACGTTCGCCTGTGGAATTTTCTGCGCAAATTCTGCAGAAAACGCAGGTAAGCATCTGAGCGGATTTGATGCGTTTTTGACGTGGATTTTCATGCAGATTTGTATGCGTTTTTGTAAGTTAAATAAAGATCTATTATTTAACAAAAAAGGATTGTGACGTAAATTCTTGTCCAACCTCTTCATTTACATACTCCACGGAAGAATAATGTTTACACACACACAGATAGAACGAGATCGTTCTATCTATTTATCTATCGATCTATCCATCGATCTAAAGATCTAAATAAGCAAAAAAAAAAAGAAAACAGCACAAAACGATAAAAAATAGGACTTTAACCCCTTTACTATCCTGTCCGAGGTTAGATCCCCTGCTTTAATGTGGGCTCCGGCGGTGAGCCCGCATCAAATCAGCGACATGTCAGCTGTTTTGAACAGCTGACATGTGCGTGCAACAGCGGCGAGTGGAATCGCGATACACCCGCCACTATTAACTAGTTAAATGCCGCTGTCAAACGCTGACAGCGGCATTTAACTACCGCTTCCAGGCGCGCGGCCGGAAATGCGCTCATCGCCGACCCCCATCACATGATCAGGGGTCAGCGATGCGTCTCCTTAAGACCTCTGTGGTTATTGATATTGGCTTGCTGTGAGCGCCACCCTGTGGTCGGCGTTCATAACAAGCATGTAATTCTAGTACATAGAGGCGATCTATGCTTCGCCTCTATGTAGCTGAGCTGATCGAGTTGTGCCAACTTCTAGCCTCCCATAGAGGCTATTGAAGCATGGCAAAAGTAAAAAAAAAATGTTTAAAAATAAAATAAAAAAAAATAAAGTTTAAATCACCCCCTTTTCGCCCCATTCAAAATAAAACAAAAATAAAATCAAATATACACATATATGGTATCACCGCGTTCAGATTCGCCAGATCTATCAATAAAAAAAGCAGTAACCTGATTGCTAAACGGCGTAGCGAGAAAAAAATATTTAAACGCCTGAATTACCATTTTTTTGGTCGCCACATTGCATTAAAATGCAAAAATGGGCGATCAAAAGAACATATCTGCACCAAATTGGTATCACTAAAAACATCAGCACCACGCCATCAGGCTTCTTATTTATAGGATATATCCTTTATATTACAGAAGCATCTCACTGCTTGCCCATTCTGGCACACTCTCTTTATCACCATCTATAAAACAGTATGTAACCCCTTTACCACTATCCTATCCTTCTATCAGTATTGTGCCAAGATCAGTTTCTTCTTATTCCCATGTACAATATTATTCTTTTAATACCATGCCACATTATCCTCTTGATTGTAATTGAGTTATGTATATACCTTATTTTTCGTTTTTTACACTGAGTTCTGTTATATTGTGTTTACAATAACTGATGAAGGTCGTATAGTGTGACCGAAACGTTTTTTGTTACTTGAACAATAAACCGCTTGCATATGAGTTGAGTGCCAGGTTTTTCTCACATAGTCACTCAAAATGACAAACAAAATGTGCAAAATGTGACCCATATCAATTGATGTAATATAAAGTGCAGTGCCATAAAGTGCATATAACAGACAATGTACAAAAAGCATTTACATATCAATTGGCACATCTGCCGATGGGACAGCTCTCCATGAGAGATCATCGTGGGACACTCGTTTTTAAGTGGATTAGATCGGATCAGGGAGTATACTGTTGGTTTATTACTTTTATTTCTTTTTTTTCTTTCACAGGTGATCGAGGGCTTCGGGGACTAGGTGTATGGTGAGTATGTACTGTATGTTGCATATACTATATGTGTATATGTGTTTTTTTGTTGTTGTTGTTTTTACACAGTAGCTGGATGATGGTACCGTCCCATCATCTGGCTAGCTCTCACTGTAGCAGGCATAGCCGGATGGGACTAGTAGTCCCATCGGACAATGCCTGCCTACAAACAGACCCGCACACACACAATCACACGCACATCTTCTGCGCAGTCTCCACGCACACACAACCCCCCACACACACAGACACGCACATAATCTCCTCACACACCCAGTCTCCACCCACACACTCTTTATCCTCCCGATCTGAAGGGTTTCTCGCACTCAACTCTGCAGCAAAACCGCAGATCTTTTTAAACTTGTGTTTTTGCTGCGGATTTGCCTTACACAATGGTAGTCAATGGGTGCAGAAACGCTGCAAATCCTCAAAAAGAATTGACATGCTGCGGAAAATAAAACGCTGCAAATCCGCGGGTTTTTTTTTTTTTAACCCCTTCACCCCGAAGGGTGGTTTGCACGTTAATGACCAGGCCAATTTTTACAATTCTGACCACTGTCCCTTTATGAGGTTATAACTCTGGAATGCTTCAACGGATCGTGGTGATTCTGACACCATTTCTTTGATATTACCTGCGTTTATTTGTGAAAAAAACGGAAATTTGGCGAAAATTTTGAAAATTTCGCAATTTTCCAACTTTGAATTTTTATGCAATTAAATCACAGTGATATGTCACAAAAAATACTTAATAAGTAACATTTCCCACATGTCTACTTTACATCAGCACAATTTTGGAACCAACATTTTTTTTTGTTAGGGAGTTATAAGGGTTAAAAGTTGACCAGCAATTTCTCATTTTTACAACGCCATTTTTTTTTTTTAGGGACCACATCTAATTTGAGGTCATTTTGAGGGGTCTATATGATAGAAAATAACCAAGTGTGACACCATTCTAAAAACTGCACCCCTCAAGGTGCTCAAAACCACATTCAAGAAGTTTATTAACCCTTCAGGTGTTTCACAGGAATTTTTGGAATGTTTAAATAAAAATGAACATTTAACTTTTTTTCACACAAAATTTACTTCAGCTCCAATTTGTTTTATTTTAGCAAGGGTAACAGGAGAAAATGGACCCCAAAAGATGTTGTACAATTTGTCCTGAGCACGCCGATACCCCATATGTGGGGGTAAACCACTGTTTGGGTGCATGACAGAGCTCGGGAGCGAAAGAGCGCCATTTGACTATTCAATGCAAAGTTGACTGGAATTGAGATGGGACGCCATGTTGCGTTTGGAGAGCCCCTGATGTGCCTAAACATTGAAACCCCCCACAAGTGACACCATTTTGGAAAGTAGACCCCCTAAGGAACTTATCTAGAGGTGTGGTGAGCATTTTGACCCACCAAGTGCTTCACAGAAGTTTATAATGCAGAACCGTAAAAATAAAAAATCATATTTTTTCACAAAAATTATCTTTTCGCCCCCAATTTTTTATTTTCCCAAGGGTAAGAGAAGAAATTGGACCCCAAAAGTTGTTGTACAATTTGTCCTGAGTACGCTGATACCCCATATGTGGGGGTAAACCACTGTTTGGGTGCATGAGAGAGCTCGGAAGGGAAGGAGCGCCGTTTGAATTTTCACTGCAAAATTGACAGGAATTGAGATGGGACGCCATGTTGCGTTTGGAGAGGCACTGATGTGCCTAAACATTGAAACCCCCCCACAAGTCACACCATTTTGGAAAGTAGACCCCCTAAGGAACTTATCTAGAGGTGTGGTGAGCACTTTGACCCACCAAGTGCTTCACAGTACTTTGACCCACCAAGTGCTTTATAATGCAGAGCCGTAAAAATAAAACAAACATTTTTTCCCACAAAAATTATTTTTTAGCCCCCAGTTTTGTATTTTTCCAAGGGTAACAGGAGAAATTGGACCCCAAAAGTTGTTGTCCAATTTGTCCTGAGTACGCTGACACCCCATATGTGGGGGGGGGGGGGGAAAACCACTGTTTGGGTGCATGGGAGGGCTCGGAAGGGATGGAGCGCCATTTGGAATGCAGACTTAGATGGAATGGTCTGCAGGCGTCACATTGCGTTTGCAGAGACCCTAATGTACCTAAACAGTAAGAAACCCCCACAAGTGACACCATTTTGGAAAGTAGACCCCCTAAGGAACTTATCTGTGTTGTGAGAGCTTTGAACCCTCAAGTGTTTCACTACAGTTTATAACGCAGAGCCGTGCAAATAAAAAATATTTTTTTTCCACAAAAAATATTTTTTAGCCCCCAGTTTTGTATTTTCCCAAGGGTAACAGGAGAAATTGGACCCCAAAAGTTGTTCTCCAATGTGTTCCGAGTACGCTGATACCCCATATGTTGGGGTAAACCCCTGTTTGGGCACACGGGAGAGCTTGGAAGGGAATGAGCACTGTTTTACTTTTTCAACGCATAATTGGCTGAAATTGAGATCGGACGCCATGTCGCATTTGGAGAGCCCCTGATGTGCCTAAACAGTGGAAACCCCCCAATTATAACTGAAACCCTAATCCAAACACACCCCTAATCCTAATCCCAATGGTAACCCTAACTACACCTCTAACCCAGACACACCCCTAACCCTAATCCCAACCCTATTCCCAACCGTAAATGTAATCCAAACCCTAACTTTAGCCCCAACCCTAACCCTAACTTTAGCCCCAACCCTAACTGTAGCCTTAACCCTAGCCCCAACCCTAGCCCTAACCCTAGCCCTAATGGGAAAATGGAAATAAATACATTTTTTAAATTTTTTAATTTTTCCCTAATTAAGCGGGTGATGAAGGGGGGTTTGATTTACTTTTATAGCGGGTTTTTTAGTGGATTTTTATGATTGGCAGCCGTCACACACTGAAAGACGCTTTTTATTGCAAAAAATATTTTTTGCGCTACCACATTTTGAGAGCTATAATTTTTCCATATTTGAGTCCACAGAGTCATGTGAGGTCTTGTTTTTTGTGGGACGAGTTGACGTTTTTATTGGTAACATGTTCGGGCATGGGAGATTTTTTAATCGCTTTTTATTCTGATTTTTGTGAGGCAGAATGGCCAAAAACCAGCTATTCATGAATTTCTTTTGGGGAAGGCGCTTATACCGTTCCACGTTTGCTAAAATTGATAAAGCAGTTTTATTCTTCGGGTCAGTACGATTACAGCGATACCTCATTTATATTTTTTTTATGTTTTGGCGCTTTTATACGATAAAAACTATTTTATAGAAAAAAATTATTATTTTGGCATCGCTTTATTCTGAGGACTATAACTTTTTTATTTTTTCGCTGATGATGCTGTATGGCGGCTCGTTTTTTGCGGGACAAGATGACGTTTTCAGCGGTACCATGGTTATTTATATCCGTCTTTTTGATCGTGTGTTATTCCTTTTTTTGTTTGGCGGTATGAGAATAAAGCGTTGTTTTTTGCCTCGTTTTTTTTTTTTTTACGGTGTTCACTGAAGGGGTTAACACATTGCGTTGCTCCGGGGGTCTAAGGGGAGCCCACAGGGAGCCCCCTCCCTGCGCGATGCTTCCCTGTACCGCCGGCACACCGCGATCATGTTTGATCGCGGTGTGCCGGGGGCGGTCCGTGACCGCTCCTGGCACATAGTGCCGGATGTCAGCTGCGATAGGCAGCTGACACCCAGCCGCGCTCCCCCCGTGAGCGTGGCCGATCGTGCTGGACGTACTATTCCGTCCTTGGGAATTAGGGCCCACCCCACATGGATGGAATAGTACGTCCAATGGCAGAAAGGGGTTAAGAAGCATGTGTACACCAAATGTCAGTTTCCCATTGACTAACATTGCTTGTGCACTACACTGCAGATTTGATACAATTCTGTGCGTCCAAAAACGCTGCAGAAACGCATCAAAATCAGCAACGTGTGCACATAGCCTTATACTGCTCTCAGACGAACTAGCAAAAAGCTGGTGAGGTGACAGATTATCTTTAAGATGGGTTTAAATTGATATTCCAACATAATTTTATTAGAAAGTGATTGCACTACTCGCAACTTTTTAATATAGCACCTATGAAACTTTTAATCCCTGAATGTTTTACATTTGTTGCACATGGTATTTGGAACCATTCAACCTTGGACTTCTTCGTGTTTCAGAAATTTAAAAAAATGATATCAATCTAATGTTACAAATTAACTTACAATCACATAAAAAATATATATAAACAGAAACATGGAGAAAAAAACTTATACAAGTAAATGGCATGTTTGAACCTTGAACATAATTTTATAACCGGGGCGGCAGGTCGGGGTCTACACTCATTTAATCATGTAGGTATTTGCCTTTGTACTGCACAGCACTTTCCTCTTTGCATAGCAGGCACTGTTAAAACGCTTTTATGTATATACAGTATATATCGTTACTCTCCATCTCAATTGAGCATGCCACCTGCGGCTATGGAGACCTTGAATTGTTAAACATACCCTACTTAATTCATTGCACTGGTGCATCTGTGTCCTTCCTGCAGCTATTGCTTTATATTTGCACAAGCATTAACCCTTAGGGCCCCTTCACACTGGTCGATTCTGCTACGATTACGACGCATTTGCGTCATATTCGACATCGCAGTACGAGCTCGTATCCAGCGGTCACACTGAACGATTTTAACGCTTTTTCTGACGTAGTTGCTATGTGAACGTCACGCGTCGCAATCGTACGCTACCCTTCACACCGCCATAGTCCTACGACTCCGAGCTTCTTTTCGACTGTAAATGCGTGACGTATTACCAGCATGGGCGTGTTCTTCGGCAATCTGACTACGCCTATGTGCAATCATGTAATGCGCTCATTGGTCCAAAAAAAAGCTATTGTTCTCCACGCTTAAAAAATGGGGGCCAGGTGCTTTCGTTCCTTTTCCTTTCCTGAAGCGGACGGAAGTGGAAGCGAGCGGAAGCGGACAACGTTACATTCTTCATCGCAAAACTACAACCTAGTTCGAGGTATGTTTGGAAGTGTGTTTGGAGCTTTGGGAAATGTGGGGTGCCGCAGCGTTTCGCTACGGAGAGCAATAATGAATTGCGTTGCATAACGGAGCGCCACGGCGTTGCATTTTTGGGGTTCCATAGCAGTGTCTCCAGTCCAGAGACACTGCTTGTCTGGGCTGCATAGCGAAGCGTGGTAGCGTTACATTTCAGAGCGCGGTAGCGTCGCATTACGAAGCGCCACAGCACATGCTTCCACTTTGCAGAGAAAATGGTGGCCCATAGTGAACCTCCGGCGCGTTGCGTTGCATATATGAGACAAAATGGCTGTCTTGTTGCTATTATTATAATACAATGTTTTGTATGTTGTTGTTTTTTTGCCTTTATTTACATACCCCTTTATTCTATTTTTGGATTTTTTTTCCCTGAAATAGCAACAAAACTAATTTTCTATTTGTGTTCATTTCAGTCGACATGTTGGATGACGGAGAGAGGGCTCTTATAGCTGCTGCCCTGATGCTTGAGGGTCAGCGGCTGAAAGAAGAAAGCCGTCCAAAGCGACAACGCCGCATGTGGGTCAGGAGCTGGCTGCTGAAGAGGTCAAGATTGTCGCACATGCGTCTGATAAGGGAGCTACGTGAAAACAACCCTCATGATTTTCGTAACTACCTGAGGATGTCGGAGGCGTCATTCAAAATTTTATTGGCGGCCATCACGCCACTGATCCGGAGGCAGGATACAGTGCTTCGGGCAGCAATCTCCGTGGAAGAACGTTTGGCAGTGACATTGCGGTTCCTTGCTACAGGCGGATCCCTACAAGATCTCCATTATTCTTCTGCTATCTCCCGGCCTTTACTGAGCGTTTTAATTCCGGAGACGTGCGAGGCCATTGTACACGGCTTACGCCATTATATGGAGGTGAGTGTGTGTGTGTGTGTGGTACTACTCGTTTGTACAGCTATATAATATCTATGTAGCTTATCTGTGTGTAATCTTTGTTTTACATCTTGCAGTTCCCAAGGACACCGGATGAATGGAGGAAGATTGCTATCGGTTTCGAGCAGCAGTGGCAGTTTCCAAACTGCGGAGGCGCCTTGGATGGCAAACATGTGCGCATCACGCAGCCACCAAACACGGGATCCTTTTTCTTCAACTATAAAGGCTACTTCAGCGTCATCCTCATGGCCCTCGTCAACGCCAACTACGAGTTCATAAATGTTGATGTTGGCATGAATGGCCGAGTGTCCGATGGCGGCGTTTTGGATTACACTACATTTGGAGACCGGCTGAAGAGCAACCAACTGCAGTTGCCCGAAAATGAAGAAACAAGAGGAAACCTCAATTTTGTGTTTGTAGGAGACGAAGCCTTCCCTCTTCTTCCGAATCTGCTTAAGCCTTTTCCACAAAAAACTCTCACCGACGAAAGGAGAATCTTTAATTACCGCTTGTCCAGAGCACGTCGTGTTGTTGAGAATGCATTTGGCATAATGGCTAATCGGTTCAGAGTTTTTCACACTGCAATCAACTTGAAGCTTTCGTCGATTGACAACGTGGTTTTGGCCTGCTGTGTGCTCCATAATTTCCTTCGGCGCCGGGATGCCATTACGTACAGTCCACCGGAATTTACGGATTTTGTGGACCCAACGAGTGGAGATCTTGTGCCTGGGGAGTGGCGGGCTGAAGAACAAGGAATAGCAGGTCTACTACCTTTGGGATCCGGCAGGCACGCAGATGATGCACGGGACTGTCGAGAGAAGTACTGCCAATACTTCAATGGTCCGGGAGCCGTGCCCTGGCAGCATGAAATCGTGTCGCATGCTTAGGAAATGTTTTTGTGTGTGTAATAAAGTTTTTCGCTTTTTACCCCCTCCTCTGCTGGCGTGGCTGTGGCGGGTTGATTCTGCCCCCAGCGCGGTGATGTCACCAAGCTGGCGGTAGATTCAACACGCTATGTTCGCGGCAGCAGAGGACGTAACTTTAATGACAAGGAAATGTTTTTGTGTGTGCAATAAACTTTTTTTCTTTGCAACCTTCCTTCTCTGCCTGATTCTGTGGTTTGATTCTGGCCCCTGCAAGTGTTCGTGCACTAAAATGTTTCATTGCGTGGCATTTTACGACGCCATCAGCAGCGCCTCCGTTTGGAACGTTGTTGCGTCATATTTTGCAACGCCATATTCCTATAAGTGGGCTTCGGGCGCGGCGAACCTGTAACGTAACCGGCGCCGCGCTCGATGATGACGTTTAGTTAAACCACACCCCATGGGCACAGTGACCTCGCTCCGGCGTATCCCGCGCTGTAAAATTAAACACTATAGAACATCCAGCGTAGTGATTTCTTACAAGTTGCGGGATGATTCTCTTTTGCATGTGTTTTGGTACCGGCAAAACACGCGGCGCTGCGCGTGTGACGCGATTGCGTCATTTGTGCGCCGCCGGGGCGGGGGTCAACAGTGCGTCACGTACGTTACGTCGGTCTTTCGGGAAAATGGCGGACAGAAACAGGAAGCCTGCCCTGGGGAGCCGTGAGCTGCGGTACATGGTGAAAACCATGGACGCTCTCCGCTATGAGGGGGACCGGAACACCCTGCACCCGACGCTCCACAAGCGCGATGTGCTGCGCAAGGTGCGTCGGGGGCTGCGCAGGCGCTTTGGGGTGGTTCGGTCCCACGAGCAGCTGCAAAAGAAGTGGGCTGACCTAAAGTACAAGTGCCCGGGGCGCCTGGCGGACATTCGGGATGACATCAGGCACAGTGAGTATACTGAGCGCCCGCACTCGCCCAGACGTCTATGTAGCATGCGCGCACTCGCCCAAACGGCTATGTAGCGTACCCGCACTCGCCCAGACGTCTATGTAGCGTACCCGCACTCGCCCAGACGTCCATGTAGCGTACGGACACTCGCCTGAACGTCTATGTAGCGTACCCGCACTCGCCCGAACGTCTCTGTAGCCTGCCCGCACTCGCTCGAACGTCTCTGTAGCCTGCCCGCACTCGCTCGAACGTCTCTGTAGCCGGCCCGCACCCCGCACTCGCCCGAACGTCTCTGTAGCCTGCCCGCACTCGCTCGAACGTCTCTGTAGCCGGCCCGCACCCCGCACTCGCCCGAACGTCTCTGTAGCCTGCCCGCACTCGCCCGAACGTCTCTGTAGCCTGCCCGCACTCGCTCGAACGTCTCTGTAGCCTGCCCGCACTCGCTCGAACGTCTCTGTAGCCGGCCCGCACCCCGCACTCGCCCGAACGTCTCTGTAGCCTGCCCGCACTCGCCCGAACGTCTCTGTAGCCTGCCCGCACTCGCTCGAACGTCTCTGTAGCCTGCCCGCACTCGCTCGAACGTCTCTGTAGCCGGCCTGCACCCCGCACTCGCCCGAACGTCTCTGTAGCCTGCCCGCACTTGCTCGAACGTCTCTGTAGCCTGCCCGCACTCGCTCGAACGTCTCTGTAGCCTGCCCGCACTCGCTCGAACGTCTCTGTAGCCGGCCCGCACCCCGCACTCGCCCGAACGTCTCTGTAGCCTGCCCGCACTCGCCCGAACGTCTCTGTAGCCTGCCCGCACTCGCCCGAACGTCTCTGTAGCCTGCCCGCACTCGCTCGAACGTCTCTGTAGCCGGCCCGCACCCCGCACTCGCCCGAACGTCTCTGTAGCCTGCCCGCACTCGCCCGAACGTCTCTGTAGCCTGCCCGCACTCGCTCGAACGTCTCTGTAGCCTGCCCGCACTCGCTCGAACGTCTCTGTAGCCGGCCCGCACCCCGCACTCGCCCGAACGTCTCTGTAGCCTGCCCGCACTCGCTCGAACGTCTCTGTAGCCTGCCCGCACTCGCTCGAACGTCTCTGTAGCCTGCCCGCACTCGCTCGAACGTCTCTGTAGCCGGCCCGCACCCCGCACTCGCCCGAACGTCTCTGTAGCCTGCCCGCACTCGCTCGAACGTCTCTGTAGCCTGCCCGCACTCGCCCGAACGTCTCTGTAGCCTGCCCGCACTCGCTCGAACGTCTCTGTAGCCGGCCCGCACTCGCTCAAACGTCTCTGTAGCCTGCAGCCCCTGACCAGAGTTTTTGATTGTAGGTCGCCGGCGACGTGCAAGCGCCAGCGCCTCAAACCCGGAGGTCAGCTCATCAGGTAGGTATTCGCCGAATTCAGCTTCCATGGTGCACTCTTGCCCCCTTTAAACGTACATGCGCGTTATTCTTTCTTTAAAGCTTCGCGGAGAGCGTCCATGAGCCGCAGCAGCACCACGGCTTCCCCAAGTGCATCCAGGGATGAGAGATGTAAGGAACAACACGGTTTTGTGTAATTAGTGATGATCCAATGGAATGGCTGCATTAATTTTCCCATTGCTTACAGCCCTAATGGCGCCATCACCCCCGGACCTGTCCGCCCCGGCCTCCTCTTCCCCGGCCTCGTCACCACTGGCCGTGTTGCCCCCGGCCATGTCACCCCCTCGGCACTCGCTCGAACGTCTCTGTAGCCGGCCCGCACCCCGCACTCGCCCGAACGTCTCTGTAGCCTGCCCGCACTCGCTCGAACGTCTCTGTAGCCTGCCCGCACTCGCTCGAACGTCTCTGTAGCCTGCCCGCACTCGCTCGAACGTCTCTGTAGCCGGCCCGCACCCCGCACTCGCCCGAACGTCTCTGTAGCCTGCCCGCACTCGCCCGAACGTCTCTGTAGCCTGCCCGCACTCGCTCGAACGTCTCTGTAGCCTGCCCGCACTCGCTCGAACGTCTCTGTAGCCGGCCCGCACCCCGCACTCGCCCGAACGTCTCTGTAGCCTGCCCGCACTCGCTCGAACGTCTCTGTAGCCGGCCCGCACCCCGCACTCGCCCGAACGTCTCTGTAGCCTGCCCGCACTCGCTCGAACGTCTCTGTAGCCTGCCCGCACTCGCCCGAACGTCTCTGTAGCCTGCCCGCACTCGCTCGAACGTCTCTGTAGCCTGCCCGCACTCGCTCGAACGTCTCTGTAGCCGGCCCGCACTCGCTCAAACGTCTCTGTAGCCTGCAGCCCCTGACCAGAGTTTTTGATTGTAGGTCGCCGGCGACGTGCAAGCGCCAGCGCCTCAAACCCGGAGGTCAGCTCATCAGGTAGGTATTCGCCGAATTCAGCTTCCATGGTGCACTCTTGCCCCCTTTAAACGTACATGCGCGTTATTCTTTCTTTAAAGCTTCGCGGAGAGCGTCCATGAGCCGCAGCAGCACCACGGCTTCCCCAAGTGCATCCAGGGACGAGAGATGTAAGGAACAACACGGTTTTGTGTAATTAGTGATGATCCAATGGAATGGCTGCATTAATTTTCCCATTGCTTACAGCCCTAATGGCGCCATCACCCCCGGACCTGTCCGCCCCGGCCTCCTCTTCCCCGGCCTCGTCACCACTGGCCGTGTTGCCCCCGGCCATGTCACCCCCTCGGCACTCGCTCGAACGTCTCTGTAGCCGGCCCGCACCCCGCACTCGCCCGAACGTCTCTGTAGCCTGCCCGCACTCGCTCGAACGTCTCTGTAGCCTGCCCGCACTCGCTCGAACGTCTCTGTAGCCTGCCCGCACTCGCTCGAACGTCTCTGTAGCCGGCCCGCACCCCGCACTCGCCCGAACGTCTCTGTAGCCTGCCCGCACTCGCCCGAACGTCTCTGTAGCCTGCCCGCACTCGCTCGAACGTCTCTGTAGCCTGCCCGCACTCGCTCGAACGTCTCTGTAGCCGGCCCGCACCCCGCACTCGCCCGAACGTCTCTGTAGCCTGCCCGCACTCGCTCGAACGTCTCTGTAGCCGGCCCGCACCCCGCACTCGCCCGAACGTCTCTGTAGCCTGCCCGCACTCGCTCGAACGTCTCTGTAGCCTGCCCGCACTCGCCCGAACGTCTCTGTAGCCTGCCCGCACTCGCTCGAACGTCTCTGTAGCCTGCCCGCACTCGCTCGAACGTCTCTGTAGCCGGCCCGCACTCGCTCAAACGTCTCTGTAGCCTGCAGCCCCTGACCAGAGTTTTTGATTGTAGGTCGCCGGCGACGTGCAAGCGCCAGCGCCTCAAACCCGGAGGTCAGCTCATCAGGTAGGTATTCGCCGAATTCAGCTTCCATGGTGCACTCTTGCCCCCTTTAAACGTACATGCGCGTTATTCTTTCTTTAAAGCTTCGCGGAGAGCGTCCATGAGCCGCAGCAGCACCACGGCTTCCCCAAGTGCATCCAGGGACGAGAGATGTAAGGAACAACACGGTTTTGTGTAATTAGTGATGATCCAATGGAATGGCTGCATTAATTTTCCCATTGCTTACAGCCCTAATGGCGCCATCACCCCCGGACCTGTCCGCCCCGGCCTCGTCACCACTGGCCGTGTTGCCCCCGGCCATGTCACCCCCTCGGGTTTTTTTGACACCAAGTAGGTTGGCGCTCTTCTGCTGTCCTCTCTACCTTTCTCTCTCTCCCTACCTGCCGCTCCTTTCTACCACCAGCTTCACTATCACTCCCTGTCATCTAAAAAAAACCTTTTGTTTTTCAGCGGAACTGCAGGCAGAGGAACAGCGGACCGGGGAAGAGGAACAGCCGACCGGAGAGGCGGAGGAGGATATGTTGGCGTCGGCCAGTGGTAAGTAGTTAATACATAGGGTCTAAAGTGAACATATCTAATGTCTAATGCACGTATATTTTTTTTACAGCCCGGCTGCAGTCCTCAGGAAGATCTGTCCAGCAGGCTCAGGAATTATTGCCTCCAGCAATAGGTAAGCAGTTTAGTGTTCATATAGTCTTGTGTATATATAGAGACAGCCTGCCTGTAGACAGATATAGAAAGCCTGCCAATAGCTATCTATATCGATAGCCAGCCTATAGATATCTATAGGCTGGCTATCGATAGCCAGCTTATAGATAGCGATATCTATAGGCAGGCTATCAATAGCCTGCCTATACATATAGATATGTATAGCCATAGCCTGCCAATAGATACGCAGTCTATCGATAGAGATATCTCTATCGATATAGATATCTGCAAGGATAGCCTCGCTATAGATATGTATATCGATAGAGAGATATATAGTCTGGCTATCGATAGCCTGCCTATAGATATCTCTATCTATAGGCAGGCTATTGATAGAGATATATATATATATATATATATATAGGCTGGCTATCGATATAGATAGCCAGCTTATAGATAGCTAGATAGAGATATCTATAGGCAGGCTATCGCTAGCCTGCCTATAGATAGATACGTATAGCGATAGCCTGCCAATAGTTCTAGATATCTCTATCGATAGCTTGCCTATAGATAAAAATGTTTTTGGTGTGCAAGAAACAGTTGTATAAGCGACTAAATTTTTTTTCCTCTGAATCCGTAGATAACAGAATGCTGCTGCTGCTTGTGGCCTCTGGCCGGCAGCTGCAACAGGCAGCCAGGCAGCAGCTGGAGGCAATAAACCGCCATCAGAGCCTGCTGGAGGACATTGTAGCCGGGAAACCCGTGTAAATATGTTTGTAAATAGTGTTTTATATTGCTGTTATGTTTTATATTTAATGTTTTCTAAATTTTTTTAGTTGTAAGTAAAAATTTTTTCTATTTACCCCTTGTGTTCGGTTTGTCTTTGTTCCGCATCTAACCAGGCAGGGGTATGTACACCAACAACACATGAGCGTACAGAGAGGCACACATAGCGCCACAACAACACAACCGTATAAAGTAAAAATTATTTGCTTTATCAAAAGGAACAGAATAGTTACAAAATATAAGGATACAAACATAAGTCCTGACACTGTGCATCTACATAGTAAATCACAAACATTATAAGTACTCATTATTGGTCATGACACCGCATCTACATAGTAAATTACAAACATTATAAGTCCTGACACTGTATCTACATAGTAAATAACATTATAAGTACTCATTATTGGTCATGACACTGTACATCTTGATTGAAGTTCTCACATTACAAGTCCAGAAAGCGTCCATCTTGATTGTAGTTCCGGTGTCGGGATGGTGAAGCCAAGTCAGGAGGAACATAGTTGTATGTCGGTTGGCTTTGTGGGGCAAAGCTGTAGCTAGGTCCATTTCTGCGAACAGGGGTACTGAAGTGAGGCTCCGGGGGTTGCGGCCACGAGTTCTGGTAGCTTTGCATGCGCAGGTCCGTGTGACGTTGCTCCACCCTTTCTACCACCACCTTTGCCGATGCATTCAGTTCTTTGGCTGCCGCTTTGCTCAAGGCTTCAAAAATCAGTCGCTCTGCATGATCCTTCTGCGACTCGTCCAGTTTGGATAACTTTTCCGCAACATAGTTTGCAAAGCCTGAGGTGCCGCTTGAAATTTCCCGACTCATTAGCCTTTTAGCCATGGAAAACATTTCGGCCGTGTCGTTGCTGGAGCTGGTGGCTTTGCGCTTCCTCGACGGTAGCCTTGAGCGAAGCGGGGCAGGAGGCGCTGCATCCTCAATCTGTATTACAGTGCGGTCACTGTCTTCTGTCTCTGTCGATCCAGTCAGCACCTGCAAAAATAGAGAAAAAAAGGGTAAAGATCTTGCATTTGCGACATACACTACAAACACCTATATGGAAGAGGATCAATGACTATGACTATTTATATTACCAGGTCAAATAGATACTTAGAACAACTATACTTATCTTATAGGTTTCATTTTGCCCAAATATAAAGGTTAAAACCTGCTGAAGTAGAATAGATTGCTGGTTATCGTATAGTTTAGGGAAAGGTTAGGCTATTACTACAGCATAGCAACTGAAAATACTTATCTGTGTTGCACATTATAACAGCGCTAATCTGCATGATACAAAAAAACAAAGTGAGAAGTTACTATAGTGGATATAGCTCTTGCATGTAAGTAGTATTACAGAGTACATAAGAGGCACTTACGTCTTGTCCTTGGGCCTCCTCCGGTATTTCTTCTCTGACAGGAAGTAGTGTCATCATCGACGTCATGGGCCGTGGAATCTCTTGGTCCAGAATGAAGGAGAGCTGGTCATAGTACCACAACTTGGGAATATACACTTCTTCCGTGGAAGCGCCAGATTTAGAAGTGGCCTGCACCTTGTTGAGCTCCTTCTTCCACACTGTGCGCAGTCCCTGGATCTTCTTCTTGACAAAAGTTTCATCCACCTTCTCAGCTGGATTATGCTGCCAGCAAAGGGTGATGAGCTTTTCGTAAGCCGCCTTCCTCTTGTCGCGGTTACTGCAGTCTCCGGATTTGATCTTCCACAGGCAGGGCAAGGAGCGATACATCTCGATAAACTCTCTGGTAAATTCCTGCTTGGTCATTGGAGGCATCTGAAATGAACAAAAACTCGTTAAAAATGGCCACACATGGTAGAAAGTACATAGCAACATGTCACACAAAGGGTCGACTAAGGAGAGCACAAGAGCCAAACTCACCGCCACTGATGAAAGCTGCTCTGCGGTGTCCATTAGCGTTGTGTGGGTCGCCGCTTCCGTTGAAGGGTGTCCGGACGTCCGTTGAGAGTCCGTTGAGAGTCCAAGTTGGCTGAAAGACGAAGCGGGTAGATCTTTGTATCCAACTGCAGAGGAAAGGAAAAAAAATGTCAGCAATGAAGGCAGAAATTGCAGAGTTCCAACATGCTGCGGCGCCGCGCACGCTAAGGACTCCAGCACACAGCGCTTGAAGCACCTGCCCACGTGAGAGCGCACCAACAAATCCTCCAGCAGTAGCGTGCTGTAGCACAGCAACTCATCCACATCCCTACCACAGCTAGAAAAAAAACATACCCTGTGTTAGCATCTAGCTATGTATTTCCAGCTCTGGTCAGGTTGTGGATGGGGCGTTGTGTTTTGTAACGCTATTGCGGCGGGGAAGAGCGCGAATTCACACAGCGGCAGCGACATGGTTTCACCCATGTGTGAATTCCCGCTCCTCCCCGCCGCAATAGCGTTCCAAAACACAACGCCCCATCCACAACCGGAACACAGCTACAATTACATAGCTAGACGTAAAACACGACGCTAATGTTCTACAATGCAGAGCGCTCGGGAGCGCTCGGGAAGGGGCACAAAAGAGCGAAAATGTAACCCGCTCAGAACTCCAGCACGCGGCGCTAAAAACAAAATGGATGCCCACGCGAGAGTGAGCGTGCACCGCCATGTCCTCCGGCAATATTGTTACAAAACCCAGCGCCTCATCCACAAGCCTACTACAGCTACAAATACACAGCTCGATGTAAAACACAACGCTAATGTTCTACAATGCAGAGCGCTCGGGAGCCGACCACAAGAGCGAACTCACTAGCGTTCCAAAACACAGCGCACGTAGAGAACAGAACACAAGCGCACATTGAACTCACCGTTGAGGATGAGCACTGTAGCGCGGCGTCGAGGGTCCGAGAGCGGGTTCAAGCGTCCGTGGAGGCGGTCCAAGCGGGATGAATCGCGGAGCGGGTTCACCTTCGTCTGCACCTGCTCAGAGGAGAGAAAAACAAAAGAGTGAGAAAACTCCAGCTCCGGCCGGGCCTTTTAAACCAGCGCCTTTCGCGCCACTCGGGGCGGAGATTCCAGCGCTCTTACGTGCTAAAACGTCACGCCCAATCAGGAGACAGGTATGCGGAAGCCCAACCCACGTTGTCGCATTACGAGCTCGTATGACCGCCGTCACATACTACGATTTCGACCGCCACAGCGGGACATTTACGACGAAAGAAAGTTCTGCTCTTTCTTTCACATCGTACGATGCTGGGCTGCGTCGCAAATCGTAACGCCATGTCACACTTTGCGACCTCGGAACGAGGACGGATAAACGTCACAAATCGAACGCTCGTTCAGACTTTGATTGCACAGTGTGAAGGGGCCTTAACGCCATGTCACACTTTGCGACCTCGGAACGAGGACGGATAAACGTCACAAATCGAACGCTCGTTCAGACTTTGATTGCACAGTGTGAAGGGGCCTTAACTAGCATGCTAAATGCCATATAAAATTTTACAGCTCAGGAAAAAACAACACAACACCAATAATGTATCCTATCGTGGTTAGCCAAGCATAAATAAATACCTACAAAGAAAGGCACCACATACACATTAACATTTAAAAAGTCCTTTATTAAATGACAAAAAGGCCACAAGGTGGTCATAAAATTGCCTAACCAGGCAAAGGTGAGACACAACAGACACAAAACAATGGTGGACACAAACCTGGAAGTAACAACAAAACATATATAAGCACTAAATGTGACAATATACTGAACAAATGGGAACTAGGTATATTGAATAAATAAAGCGGCAAGGCACATAATTTGGCGTACAGATGTAAGGAAACAAAAATATATGAAGTAACTTTAATATTGCACACAGGGCCGGTGTATAATAAATAAAAATCACAAGGTTTAAGTAAACCATATATACCGGTCCGTGAGCAGTGTAAAAAACGCCATTGCCAAACAGTTAACCGCTAAAAATACCTAAGAGACAAGTGTTTACCCAGATGAAGGGAAAGATCCAGGAGTCCACCACACCCTAGAATTAGGGATTTAGGACCTGAGAATGACGTCGCGGCTTGTGGTTGGTCGCGTGGCAGTCACATGAGCGGCACGCGACCAATCAGAAGCCGTGACGTCATGGAAGGCCCTAAACGCGCTCATTTTAAGCAAAGAAGGCTGCCGGTTAACAGCAGTAAGGTGCATGGGCCTCCGGAGAGGTGAGAATATCAATATTTTTTATTTTAATTCTTTATTTTACACATTAATATGGATCCCAGGACCTGAAGGAGAGTTTCCTCTCCTTCAGACCCTGGGAACCATCAGGATACCTTCCGATACTTGGTGTCCCATTGACTTGTATTGGTATCGGGTATCGGTATCGGCGATATCCGATACTTTTCGGGTATCGGCCGATACTATCCGATACCGCTACTTTCAAGTATCGGACGGTATCGCTCAACACTAATTGTACTTCATGATAGTGGTAAAATTTATTTGGTATAACTTGCAATTATTTGTGATAAAAACAGAAATTTGGCAAAAATTCGAAAAATTTTGCAATTTTCCAAATTAGAATTTTCATGCCCGTAAATCACAGAGACATGTTACACAAAATAGTTAATAAGTAACATTTCCCACATGTCTACTTTACATCAGCACAATTTTGGAACCAAAATTATTTTTTGTTAGGAAGTTAAGTGTCAAAAGTTGATCAGAGATTTTTGATGTTTACAACAAAATTTACAAAACCATTTTTTTTTTTAGAGCCACCTCACATTTGAAGTCAATTTGAAGGGTCTACATGATAGAAGATACTCAAAAGTGACACCATTCTAAAAAATGCACTCCGCAAGGTGCTCAAAACCACATTCAAGAAGTTTATTAACCCTTCAGCTGCTTCACACATCCAAACAAACCAGTTTTTTCTACCCATTATAGTCCTCAATTCTCTAGTATTAAACAAATTGTATTAAAACATCTACCTTTACTGTTTGAGGATGACATTCTTCCTTCAATTCTTAAATTTGGATGTTCTGTAGTGGCCAAAAAAGCACCTTCGAAGGCAAATCGACCTTCTCCCAGTTTTCTTTCCAGATCCAAATCTGCACGTAACTGGCTTAATTTCAATTTTTTTCGCTGCAGAGCTCGACGCTGCAGAACCTGTGGCTTTGCGCTCCAGTGGTCCTCCTTTTCTACCTCTGCCAACAGTCAGAGATTCAGCATTAAGCAATTGATTAATTGCAATACTGATCATGTTATTTATGCCATTGAATGTACATCTCGTAAGCTAAATGTTCGCATTAACGAACATAGTAATGATATTGCTAGTAATAATCATAATAGATATACAGTATATCCTCTGTATACAAACATTTTATTGACACACAATGAGGCAATCTTTCATCTCTCAAGGTTATTGGTTTTGAAAACATTACCAGAGCGGCTCGAGGTGATGATATGCGTAGGCGTCTAATGGTGAGGGAGGCGTTCTGGGTTTTTAACTTTGGTACTCTTTCGCCTTTGAGATTGAATTTGAGAAATGAAATAGCTCATTATTGAGATTTTGAATATGTTTTTCCACCATATCTTATTCATTTGTCATTTCTCTTTTCTTCATTTATATTTGGATTTTAATACTAATTCATTGTATTGGATCTCTCCGTAGCATTCAATACTGTGGATCATCAGCTCCTCCTCACTATGTTCCGCTCCATCGGCCTCAAGGACACCGTTCTCCCCTGGTTCTCCTCCTATCTCTCTGACCGCTCATTCACTGTATCTTTTGCTGGTTCCTCCTCCTCTCACCTTCCCCTTACTGGTGGGCTTCCTCAAGGATCAGTCCAAGGCCCCCTCCTCTTCGTATACCGCCCCTATTGGACAAGCAATCAGTAGATTTGGGTTCCAGTACCATCACTATGCTGATGACATCCAATTATACACTTCTCCTGATATCACGCCTGCCTTTTTAGAAAACACCATAGATTGTCTTATCGCTGTCTCTAACATCATGTCCTCCCTCTATCTGAAACTGAACCTGTCAAAAACTGAACTCGTGTTCACTACCTCTACTAACCTACCTTTGCCTGACATTGCCATCTCCGTGTGTGGTTCCACCATTACTCCAAAGCAACATGCCCGCTGCCTTGGGGTCATACTTGATTCCGAGCTTTCATTCACCCCCACATCCGATCACTGGCTCGCTCTTGTTATCTGCATCTCAAAAACATTTCTAGAATTCTCCCTTTTCTTACTTTCGACTCTGCAAAAACTCTCACTGCTTCACTCACTCATTCTCGTCTGGACTATTGTAACTCTCTTAATCGGCCTACCTCTTACCAAACTCTCCCCTCTCCAATCTGTCCTGAATGCTGCTGCCAGGATTATATTCCTCACCAATTGTTGCACTGATGCCTCTACCTTGTGCCAGTCATTACACTGGTTACCCATCCACTCCAGAATCCAGGACAAAACTATTACCCTCATCCACAAAGCACTCCATGGCTCAGCACCACCCTACATCTCCTCCCTGCTCTCAGCCTACCACCCTACCCGTGCCCTCCGTTCTGCTAATGACCGGAGGTTAGAATCCTCAATAATCAGAAACTCTCGCTCTCATCTCCAAGACTTTTCACATGCTTCACCAATTCTGTGGAATGCACTACCCAGGTTAATACAACAAATCCCCAATCCCCACAGTTTTATGCGTGCCCTAAAAACAAATTTGTTCAGACTGGCCTAACGCCTCAACGCATTAACCTAACTATCCCGGTGTGGCCCATTCAAAAAACTTCAACCATAATCAGGTTCCTCGAATCATGTTCTCATTCACTTTATGCAGTTAATAGCCCTCTGTGTCTGTACTGTTACATATTAAGGCTGTTAACTGGTTCATGCAGCTTTACATGAACACCCGATCTTTACACTATGGCTGGTCTGAACAACGAAAGCAATTGTTACCATCCACCTCTCGTGTCTCCCCTTTTTCCTCATAGTTTGTAAGCTTGCGAACAGGGCCCTCATTCCTCTTGGTATCTATTTTGAACTGATTTTTGTTATGCTGTAATGTCTATTGTCTGTACAAATCCCCTTTATAACTTGTAAAGCGCTGCTTAATATGTTGGCGCTATATAATTAAATTATTATTGTATTTCCTTTCCTCCTTTTTCCTTCCAGTGTTAGTTTTAATCAGTTAATTATCTCTCATGTGTTTAAATGCACCTGTGTATTTAAGACTGTTTGATCATTTTCAAGTAAGCTTGATAAAGAACAACCGTGTTCGAAAGACGTTGCTTGCTCCTGTTCCTGTCCACATTTTTTAAATTGTTTAATGATGAAATAAAGATTACTTTGAAAATTTTACTAGAAGCTGGAACATTTGTTCTTTTTTTTTTTTTTTTGCAGCAGAGTTACTGTGGACTCTTGTCTGGCCTCTAATCAGCGGTGTCCTTTTCAGAAATGCACAAAACTGTGGCCGACGGCACTTTTATGCAATCCTAAAAAGACGGACACCGCCAGATCACAGGTCTATTGGCGCCCACAGTGACTCCATCTGCCTCATTATAGGGAATCTTCCGCCAGAGGTTCTATCTGAATCAGGTATTTTAGAGATTTACACAGAAACCCCGGTGCAAGCACTCAGCACAGAGCGCAGGATAAATGTGTGCCAAGCCTTACTGTGATCTTTGGGAGGCAGAATGAAAAAAAAAAAAAAAAAAGAAAAGAGCTGGTAAAGGATTGGTTTTATTTACTTTTTACGCTGTTCCTCGTGCAATATAAGTGATTAGGCGACTTTGTTCTTCGGTTTGGTGCAAATACAGTGATACCAGATTTATATTGGGTTTTTATGTTTGGCTGCTGTCACACATTAAAAGACCCTAACCACGAGATTTCATCAGAGGGGTTACCCTAGGAAGACAGTCTCTGCAGCCTTCCAACGTGCCAAAACTCTTGATCAAGAGGCTCTCCTAACATCACATCCTCGCCTTCAAGACTCTACAGTGAGGTTCATCACTGAATACAGTACAAATTGGAATCAGGTGAGGAACATTTTAACTAAGAATTGGGACATTTTGACTACAGATGCCCAAACATCGACTTGTGTGAGCCCCAGACCTCTTATGACTGCGAAAAGGGCTCCAAACTTATGGTACATCCTCACTAGGAGCCATTTCTCACGACCTGTCACTAGACTTGAGGGATTCGCCACAGGGGTTCCTTCCCCTGCAGTGACTGTACTGTGTGTCCACAGATGTCATCCACGAGAGACTGTTTCATTAATCCTCTTGACAGTACAGACCACTCACTCCATCAATATACGAGGGGCAATCCAAAAGTAATGATAATCAATACTAAACACAATGAATATAGTCAAAAAATGTTTTATTTTTCTACATAGTCTCCTAACAAGTCTATACATTTAGTCCATCTCTTTTCTAAACTTAGAATTCCCTTAGAAAAAAAATTATTGATCTTGACCCTCAAAAAAATCCCCAACGGCGGTTATCACGTCGCTATTGTCGTCAAACTTCTTGCCCCGAAGGTGTTCCTTGAGCTGAGGAACGAGAAAGAAGTCACTGGGGGCTAGATCTGGCGAATAAGGGGGGTGTTCCATCAGTTCAAAGCCCGCTTCTTGAATGGTAGCCATGGCAACTGCAGCTTTGTGAGCCAGCGCGTTATCTTGGTGAAAACAGCACTCCAGCCCGCAGTTTGCCAAGCCTTTTCTCCTTGATAGCCTCCCGCAATCTTCTTATTTGTTCTGCGTAGTAGGAGCCCGTAATAGTGGCTCCCTTCTCCAAATAGTCCACCATAATTCCTTCAGCGTCCCAAAAACCAGACGCCATAACCTTCCCTGCTGAGCTTGACACTTTGAATTTCTTCGGCGCGTCGGTTCGTTTCCATGTCATCGATTGTTGTTTAGTTTCGGGATCAAAGTGGTGGATCCAGGTCTCGTCCATGGTCAAAAAACGTGACAAAAAATTTTCCTTGTCTGCTTGGAACTTTTCGAGATTTGCTATTGAAATGTCAACTCGTTTCTTCTTTTGCTCTTCGGTTAACATTTTTGGCACCCAACGCGCGGAGACCTTTCTCATATGCAATTCTTTTGCAAGGATTCTTTGAATACTGCCATATGAGATCCCTGTGACCTCAGCTACATGCCTGATAGTCACTCTTCGATCTGCCAATACAACTTCTTCAACTTTTTCACGTTTTCTTCGTTGAGGGACGTGGATGGGCGTCCTTCACGATGTTCATCTTCCGTCGATGTTCTTCCCAGCTTAAATTCCTTGGCCCAGCATGCAACTGTGGAATATGGTGGAGAAGAGTCCCCCAATGTTTCCACCAAGTCGCTGTGTATGTCTTTGGTAGTCATTTTTTTCAAGCAGAGGTATTTGATGACAGCTCTGAGCTTGTTTTTTTTCCATTTTTATGTTCACTCCTCGGCAGTTCATATTCAAATGAATGTAGCTCCCGGGAATCGTGATCTATTTAAGTGATTTTTTTTTCCTGGACTAGTGGGTACCTAAGAAAGAAAACATTTTATTTTAATTTGTGTGCAATAGAAATAACCAATTATCATTACTTTTGGATCGCCCCTCGTATTAACTGTAAGACGAGCTTCGTGATCTATGCAATCATTTGCCCTTGTCAAAAAGTTTATGTAGGTCAAACTTCACAAGAATTGAGAAGACGGGCACAAAAACATCTTTCGACAATCAATCTAGCCCATTCGGACTTCAAGAAGGTTAAGGTCCTAACACCCATAGCAGCGCATTATTTAAAAAGGCATGGAGGTAAACCTGTTAACGCCCGCTTTTTTGGCCTACAGAAAATTTTAATAATGATGAATTAGTAATCAAAGGGGTGGTAACTGACAAAGACTACTGCTACTACACGAAGCTCGCTGGATTTTCCACCTAAAATCTATCTCACCCTCTGGCCTAAATGAGGAGCTTCTCTATACGGGATTTCTGGGCCAGAATTAAAGACTTTTTATTTCCATGCAACCTTATATCTGTTACCATCGATGTTTTCTTGGATCCCTGCTGCCTCCTTTTTGAATGTCTTGGGCCTACTAGTAATGACATTGGGACTAATAACCAACAGTGATGGACTTTTTTTTTGATGTCATGGATCTTGTAGCCATTTTAGCTGTCCTATGGACACATGTTGTACATGGTATGGATATATGTACAAAGAGGTCTGAACTTGATATGTTTTCATACATTCTGAATACTTTAAGGCATTTATAATATCTAATTGTTATAATATTATAAATATATTTCGTATTATTTTATATATATATATTCTTTACTATTATAATGCAGCCTGAAATTACTTTAATAATAATATATGGCTCTGATAAAATGTATAATTATTTTCTTTTTGTATATTAGATCATAAATATATGTATGCCTTTTCTTATATTGCTATATCCATTTGGCATATTCTTATATTGCTCTATTCACTTAACATAATTCTTTTGAGATACCAGTCCCATTAGCATGTATGTCTTTATCTTTGATCTCATAGTTCCCAAGAATTCCACTCTACTGCTCCATCACTCTATGAGTCATATCCATTCCCTTCCAGCAGAGATTCTCCTTCTCTTCACTCATGCGCTCTGCCACCTTATGTGCGGCCGCACACTGCGCTTGCTCCGGTGCTTGACCTCCATCCAGCATTTTTCACCCTCTGCGCATGCGTCGGCTCCCCACTTATTTTACATCTCTATGTTGCTTTTGCGCGTGCGTGCCTCCCTCGCACACATTTCCGACTCATTGATGGGAGCTTCCAACACCGGTACCCAACTATGCTCATTATTGTGAAGATATTTAAGCAGATACTTACCGCTTATAATCACTCTCCCTGACGAGGCTGCACAGCAGCGATACGCGTGGGACTTTCTCACACCCTTCCCCTCGCATTCTTGGAGTCTCTCGCACACCTGATCTTCATCTGTGCACACCTCCAGGCTTTGCCTGCTCTCGAGTCTGACTACTTGTTGCCAGCTTTTTTACAGGAACCACGATATGGCAATTGTTCAGCCATTGCCTTATATCTGAATTTTTCCCTGTACCTATACCCCTTTATGCTTACTCTTATTTCCAGTTTTTGTGCACGATCAGGTTGCATTATTTATACTCCAACAGGGGCCTAATTTACCTGCCTATCAATACATATACAATACATATATATTATATACACATATATATATATATACAATACATACAATACAATACATATACATCAATACATATACATACATATCAATACAATACATGCTTTCTTTGGCTCAGTTTTCTAAGACAATTTTGGGGACACCTATTTTTGTCCTATTGCTCTGACATTAGGATGATGATTTATAGGTATATTTGTATGCCATAGATTTGGACAATATTACATACCATTTATGCATGTTAGTGGCCTTGTTGTTATGTGATTTTTATGACAATTATTTTTGTTATATATTATCTCATCTAGGCTTACAGCATTGCACAGGGTACTGTATTATTTTGGCATTTCCACATGGGGAAGGGTGTTTTCACTGTTTTTAAATGTGTTCATGTGTCTAGGCTATAATAAAGGTTATATGTTTCTCTTTTTGACATACAGTAGGTGTACGCAAATTTATGCATTGGCCTTTTTTTTCTTTTCTTTGACATTAAAAGACCCTTTGCAAAAAATAGTTTTTGCATCACCATATTTTGAGAGCTATAATTTTTCCATATTTTGGTCCATAGTCATGTGAGGGCTTGTTTTCTTGTAGGACGAGTTAACATATTATTTGACGAGTTGACATGTTTATTGGTACCATTGTGATATGCCGTTCAGTGTGTGGTAAAATTGATAAGGCAGTTTTATTTTTTGGGGTCAGTACAATTTCGGCAATAACTCATTTATTTTTTTTAGGTTTTGGCGCTTTACACAATAAAAACGTTTATTGAAAAAATAATTATTTTTGCATCACTTTATTCTGAGAGGTATAACTTATTTTTCCGCTTATGGAGCTGTAGGGTGGCTTGCTTTTTGCAGGACAAGATGATGCTTTCAGCGGCACCATGTTTATTTATATCCATCTTTTTGATCGCGTTTTATTCCACTTTTTGTTCGGCAGTATGATTACAAAGTATTGTTTTTTTGTTTACTTTTTTTGTATAGTGTCCACTAAAGGGGATAACCAGTGGAACAATTTTACAGGTTGAGTCATTGTGGACGTGGCAATACCAAATACGTGTACTTTTATTTATATATTTTTTTTCATACAAATATTTATAGATACAATATATTTAGATTTTCTTATTTTAAAAAAAATGTAATTTTACAATTACCGTATATATTTGTTTATAAGCAGAGATTGTCAGCACATTTTTTTGTGCTGAAAACGCACCTCTCAGCTTATACACAAGTCATTGCTGGCAGTGGAGGGGTGTTGGGGGAGTATGTCATTTTTTTTTTTTAATCGCAGCAGCAGCATTATATAGGACATTTTTATATGGAACATCTTATGGGGCCATCTTCACCTTTATGCAGCATTATATTGGGCATATTTTTGTATGGAGCATCTTATGGTGCCATCATTAACCTTTGTGCAGCATTATATGGGGCATATTTTTCTATGGAGCATCTTATGGGGCCCATCATGAACTTTATGGAGCATTATATGGGGCGTATTTTGTATGAAGCATCTTATGGGGCTCCTGATTCAATATGGATATCCAAAAACATTTAACCTACTCTCAATCAATTTTACTTTTATTGGTATCAATTTTTATAATTTATCAGTAGCTGCTGCATTTCCCACCCTAGGGTTTATGTTATGACCCCAATGGCAGAGGGTCTCAAAAGTACATACCAAGTCTGCAAACATAAAAAACCAGCTCATAGGGCAGTGGTAACTGGGCTAACCGTATATCTAATCCTAGCACCACAAATAGCAGCAGCCGGGGAACGTGCCTACGTTGGTTCTAGACGTCTCGCGCCAGCCGGAGAACTAACTAACCCTAGAAGGGAAAAGATAGACCTTTCTTGCCTCCAGAGAAAAGACCCCAAAAGTTGGATACAAGCCCCCCACAAATAATAACGGTGAGGTAAGGAGAAAAGACAAACGTAAGAATGAACTAGATATTTAGCAAAGAGAGGCCCACTGACTAATAGCAGAATATAGTAAGATGACTTATACGGTCAGCAAAAACCCTATCAAAATTTCCACGCTGGATATTCAAGAACCCCCGAACCGTCTAACGGCCCGGGGGGAGAATACCAGCCCCCTAGAGCTTCCAGCAAAATCAGGAATCACATTTAGTACAAGCTGGACAGAAAATAAGAGCCATACAAATAACCAAAAAACAAGGAAGCACGACTTAGCTTAATTTTGCAAGAACCAGGACCAGCAGACAGGAGCAAACAGAAAGGATCTGATTACAACGATGCCAGGCACTGGACTGAGAATCCAGGAAGCTTATATAGCAACACCCCTGGACTAACGACCCAGGTGGGTGCCAAACTGAGAAAGACAATCCCAGAGTAATATCACCAGTGACCACAAGAGGGAGCCAAAAAAGTCTAATTCACAACAGTACCCCCCCTTTAAGGAGGGGTCACCGAACCCTCACCAAGACCACCAGGGCGATCAGGATGAGCAGCGTGAAAGGCACGAACTAAATCGGCCGCATGCACATCAGAGGCAACCACCCAGGAATTATCCTCCTGACCATAGCCCTTCCACTTGACCAGATACTGAAGCCTCCGCCTGGAGAGACGAGAATCCAAGATCTTCTCCACCACGTACTCCAACTCGCCCTCAACCAAGACCGGAGCAGGAGGCTCAACAGAAGGAACCACAGGTACAACGTACCGCCGCAACAAAGACCTATGGAACACGTTGTGAATGGCAAACGACACCGGAAGATCCAAGCGAAAGGACACAGGATTAAGGATTTCCAATATCTTGTAAGGACCGATGAAGCGAGGCTTAAATTTAGGAGAGGAGACCTTCATAGGAACAAATCGAGAAGACAGCCATACCAAATCCCCAACACGAAGTCGGGGACCCACACCGCGGCGGCGGTCGGCAAAACGCTGAGCCTTCTCCTGTGACAACTTCAAGTTGTCCACCACATGATTCCAGATCTGCTGCAACCTATCCACCACGGAATCTACCCCAGGACAGTCAGAAGGCTCCACATGTCCCGAGGAAAAACGGGGATGGAAACCAGAGTTGCAAAAAAAAGGCGAAACCAAAGTAGCGGAACTAGCCCGATTATTAAGGCAAACTCAGCCAACGGCAAGAAGGTCACCCAATCATCCTGATCTGCAGAAACAAAACACCTCAAATAAGCCTCCAGAGTCTGATTAGTTCGCTCCGTTTGTCCATTAGTCTGAGGATGAAAGGCAGACGAAAACGACAAATCAATGCCCATCTTAGCACAAAAGGATCGCCAGAACCTGGAAACAAACTGGGATCCTCTGTCAGACACAATATTCTCAGGAATGCCGTGTAAACGAACCACATTCTGAAAGAACAAAGGAACCAGATCGGAAGAGGAAGGCAGCTTAGGCAAAGATACCAAATGGACCATCTTGGAAGAGCGATCACATACCACCCAGATGACAGACATGCCCTGAGACACCGGAAGATCTGAAATGAAATCCATGGAAATGTGTGTCCAAGGCCTCTTCGGGACAGGCAAGGGCAAGAGCAACCCGCTGGCACGAGAACAGCAAGGCTTAGCTCGAGCACAAGTCCCACAGGACTGCACAAATGACCGCACATCCCGTGACAAGGAAGGCCACCAAAAGGACCTAGCCACCAGATCTCTGGTGCCAAAAATTCCCGGATGCCCTGCCAACACCGAGGAATGAACCTCGGAAATGACTCTGCTGGTCCACTTATCAGGAACAAACAGTCTGTCAGGTGGACAAGAGTCAGGTCTACCAGCCTGAAATCTCTGCAACACACGTCGCAAATCCGGAGAAATGGCTGACAAGATAACTCCCTCTTTAAGAATACCAACTGGTTCTACGACTCCAGGAGAGTCAGGCACAAAGCTCCTTGAAAGAGCATCAGCCTTCACATTCTTTGAACCTCGTAAATACGAGACCACAAAGTCAAAACGGGAGAAAAACAATGACCAGCGGGCCTGTCTAGGATTCAGGCGTTTAGCAGACTCGAGGTACATCAGATTTTTGTGATCAGTCAAGACCACCACACGATGCTTAGCACCCTCGAGCCAATGACGCCACTCCTCAAATGCCCACTTCATGGCCAACAACTCCCGATTGCCAACATCATAATTCCGCTCAGCAGGCGAAAACTTCCTAGAGAAAAAGGCACATGGTCTCATTACAGAGCAACCAGGGCCTCTCTGCGACAAAACGGCCCCTGCCCCAATCTCAGAAGCATCCACTTGAACCTGAAAGGGCAGTGAGACATCAGGCTGGCACAAAACAGGCGCCAAAGTAAACCGGCGCTTCAACTCTTGGAAAGCTTCCACGGCTGCAGGAGCCCAGTTAGCAACATCAGAACCTTTCTTGGTCATATCCGTCAAAGGTTTAACAACGCTAGAAAAATTAGCGATAAAACGACGGTAGAAGTTAGCAAAACCCAAGAACTTCTGAAGACTTTTAACTGACGTGGGCTGAGTCCAATCATGAATAGCTCGGACCTTGACTGGGTCCATCTCCACCGCAGAAGGGGAAAAAATAAACCCCAAAAAGGGAACCTTCTGTACTCCAAAGAGACACTTTGAGCCCTTAACAAACAAAGCATGCTCACGCAAAACCTGAAATACCATCCTGACCTGCTCTACATGCGAGTCCCAATCATCAGAAAAAAACAGAATATCATCCAGATAAACAATCATAAATTTATCCAGATACTTCCGGAAAATATCATGCATAAAGGACTGAAACACTGAAGGAGCATTAGAGAGCCCAAAAGGCATCACCAAGTACTCAAAATGACCTTCGGGCGTATTAAATGCAGTTTTCCATTCATCTCCCTGCTTAATGCGCACAAGGTTGTACGCACCACGAAGATCTATCTTGGTGAACCACTTGGCACCTTTAATCCGGGCAAACAAGTCCGACAACAGAGGCAAAGGATACTGAAATTTAACAGTGATTTTATTCAGAAGCCGATAGTCAATACAAGGTCTCAAAGATCCGTCCTTCTTGGCCACAAAAAAGAATCCCGCACCAAGAGGGGAAGAGGATGGACGGATATGCCCCTTCTCCAGAGACTCCTTGATATACGAACGCATTGCGGTATGCTCAGGTACAGACAGATTAAATAGTCTTCCCTTAGGAAATTTACTACCTGGAATCAAATCTATGGCGCAGTCACAGTCCCTATGAGGAGGCAGAGCACTGGACCTGGACTCGCTGAATACATCCTGATAATCAGACAAATACTCAGGAACTTCCGAAGGAGTAGAGGAAGCAATAGACACCGGCGGGGAATCACCATGAATTCCCTGACAGCCCCAACTTGACACAGACATTGCCTTCCAATCCAAGACTGGATTATGGGTCTGTAACCATGGCAGACCCAAAACGACCAAATCATGCATTTTATGCAGAACAAGAAAACGAATCACCTCCCGATGTTCAGGAGTCATGCACATGGTTACCTGTGTCCAAAACTGCGGTTTATTTTCCGCCAATGGCGTAGCATCAATACCTCTAAGAGGGATAGGATTTACCAAAGGCTCAAGAACAAAACCACAGCGCTTGGCAAATGACAGATCCATAAGACTCAGGGCAGCACCTGAATCCACAAACGCCATAACAGGGTAGGAAGACAATGAGCAAATTAAAGTCACAGACAAAATAAATTTAGGTTGCAAATTACCAATGGCGACAGGGCTAACAACCCTTGTTAGGCGTTTAGAGCATGCTGATATAACATGTGTAGAATCACCACAGTAAAAACACAACCCATTATGACGTCTATGATTTTTCCGTTCATTTCTAGTCTGAATTCTATCACATTGCATTAAATCAGGTGTTTGTTCAGACAACACCACCAGAGGATTAGCAGTTTTGCGCTCCCGCAAACGCCGGTCAATTTGAATAGCCAGCGCCATGGAATCATTCAGACTTGTAGGAATGGAGAAACCCACCATCACATTCTTAAGGGCTTCAGAAAGGCCATTTCTGAAATTTGCGGCCAGAGCACACTCATTCCACTGAGTAAGCATGGACCATTTCCGAAATTTTTGGCAATACACTTCAGCTTCATCCTGGCCCTGAGAAATAGCCAGCAAGGCTTTTTCTGCCTGAATTTCAAGATTGAGTTCCTCGTAAAGCAATCCGAGCGCCAGAAAAAACGCATCAATATTTGCCAATGCCGGATCTCCTGGCGCTAGCGAGAAGGCCCAATCCTGAGGGTCGCCCCGTAAGAAAGAGATAACAATTTTAACTTGCTGAGCTGAGTCTCCAGATGAACGGGGTCTCAGAGATAGAAACAATTTACAATTATTCCTGAAATTCCTAAACTTGAATCGGTCTCCAGAGAACAGTTCAGGAATAGGTATTTTAGGTTCAGACATTGGACTACTGGTAACAAAATCTTGTATGCCCTGCACACGAGCAGCAAGCTGATCCACACTTGTAATCAAGGTCTGGACATTCATGTCTGCAGCAAGCACAAGCCACTCAGAGGTAAAGGGGAGGAACAAAGAGAGAAAAAAAAAAAAACTCAGAATTTCCTTTCTTATTATCCCACTTCTGCAATGCATTAAACATTCAACTTTGGCCTGGCATACTGTTATGACCCCAATGGCAGAGGGTCTCAAGAGTACATACCAAGTCTGCAAACATAAAAAACCAGCTCATAGGGCAGTGGTAACTGGGCTAACCGTATATCTAATCCTAGCACCACAAATAGCAGCAGCCGGGGAACGTGCCTACGTTGGTTCTAGACGTCTCGCGCCAGCCGGAGAACTAACTAACCGTAGAAGGGAAAAGATAGACCTTTCTTGCCTCCAGAGAAAAGACCCCAAAAGTTGGATACAAGCCCCCCACAAATAATAACGGTGAGGTAAGGAGAAAAGACAAACGTAAGAATGAACTAGATATTTAGCAAAGAGAGGCCCACTGACTAATAGCAGAATATAGTAAGATGACTTATACGGTCAGCAAAAACCCTATCAAAATTTCCACGCTGGATATTCAAGAACCCCCGAACCGTCTAACGGCCCGGGGGGAGAATACCAGCCCCCTAGAGCTTCCAGCAAAATCAGGAATCACATTTAGTACAAGCTGGACAGAAAATAAGAGCCATACAAATAACCAAAAAACAAGGAAGCACAACTTAGCTTAATTTTGCAAGAACCAGGACCAGCAGACAGGAGCAAACAGAAAGGATCTGATTACAACGATGCCAGGCACTGGACTGAGAATCCAGGAAGCTTATATAGCAACACCCCTGGACTAACGACCCAGGTGGGTGCCAAACTGAGAAAGACAATCCCAGAGTCATATCACCAGTGACCACAAGAGGGAGCCAAAAAAGTCTAATTCACAACAGGTTTATATTCGAGTCAATATGTTTTCCCAGTTTTTTGTGGCAAAATTCGGTGCCTCGGCTTACACTCGGGTCAGCTTATACACAAGTATATACGGTATTTTAAATAAAAACAAAACTTTACTTTGTTCCACTATGGGACAATCATTTTTTGTAGGCTGATCACTTGTACAGTATAGTATGGGGATGCAGCAGCATCTCCATGCTGTATAAACTATCAGCTCTGCACTGACAGAGAAAGTTGCTCATTATGCACTGCACAAGCAACTTTCCTAGCTCTGGTGACCCAGATGTTGTCATGATGACATCGGGTCAACATGGCAACGATCGGGACCCAGCGGCACACTGCGGGGTCTTCGATCCAAAGGCAGAGGGGTTTCAATCCCTCTGACGGTTCCCGGAATGCTGCTATCAAGTTTGACCACAGTATTCAGGGGGTTAAAATGCCAGGAGCGGTGCATGACTGCTTCTGGCACTTAGTGCTGGGTGTCAGAATTGGCTGACAGACCGGCAGCGATCGCCCACCCACCCACATTTTAATCAACAGATTTTGCAATAAGTTCCACAATTGGATGTGATTAAATAAAATGTTCCTGTGCCGAGATAATCTTATACATGTTCCCCTGCAGTGTACTGTGTATTGGCTTGGTGTTTGACCGTGCAGGCACCGATATGATCATACCACAACTCATGGGCAGGGGAAGACACAGAAGAAAATACAGACATTATTGCAGGGGATCACAGCTGATTGTTTCTTTGAGGTAAACATTACTTACGGCAGTGAAATGTGTCTCACAAAAAGAATCCGCTGTGATCTCGGGCTCTCCTGTCTGTATACTCTTTTCCTTCATCCACTGCCCAGGAGCTGTGGTATGATCAGACCATGTCCCTGCACGGTCAGACACAGCCATTACACAGCACACAGCAGGGGCACATTTATAAGAATCTCAGCACAGGAACATTTTTTTTTTAAACACATCCAATTGTGGAAATGATTATTATTTCAAGATCTATTGATTAAAGGGAATCTGTCACCCCAAAAATCGTATATGAGCTAAGGCCACCGGCATCAGAGGCTTATCTACAGCATACTGTAATGCTGTAGATAAGCCCCCGATGTAACCTGAAAGGCAAGAAAAAACAGGTTATATTATACTCATCCTGCGGTTCGGTCCGATGGGCGTTGCGGTCTGGCGCCTCCCATCTTCATACGATGATGTCCTCTTCTTTGCTTCCTGCCGCGGCTCCAGCAAAGGCGTACTTTGTCAGCCCTGTTGAGGGCAGAGCAAAGTACTGCAGTGCGCAGGCATCGGGAAAGGTCAGAGAGGCCCGGCGCTTGCGCACTGCAGTACTTTGCTCAGCCCTCAACAGGGCAGACAAAGCATGCCTTCGCCGGAGCCGCGGCAGGAAGACAAGAAGAGGACGACATCGTATGAAAACAGGAGGTGCCGGAACCGGACCGCGACACCCATCGGACCTGAAACGAACCGGACGGTCCCTGGGTGAGTATAATCTAACTTGTTTTTCTTATCTTTCAGGTTACATCGGGGGCTTATCTACAGCATTACAGAATACCGTAAATAAACCCCTGATGCCGGTGGCCTTAGCTCATATACGATTTTTGGGGCGACAGATTCCCTTTAAAATTATCTTTCTTTGTGGAAAACCCTTTTAATTTGGTTCAAGTCTCTCATCTCCAGTATTTAATACATCAACTTCACTTCTTTTTTACAGGGATCATCTGGTACAGAAAACTAGGTTTTAAATATCTATTAGAAAATTCTGAGCTAATAGAGAGCTATAATATATAATATAAAATAGTAATTTTGAGCAGTCAACTATTGGCTTCAGCATGTAAAATCAATTTGCTTTGTGATCGTATAGACTCCATTTAAATGGCAGTGGTTGAAGTATTCCTGTGTGTATGATACAGTGTGATAATATAGCCAATGATGGCTCATGCTCCATTTTAATTACCAGATCAGGTACCTATTCTCTCTGCATTGCAGCTTTACGTATTCAGATTGACATATGTAGTGTCACAAGTCCACAAAGACAGCAAGAAGTCAGTGCACCGAGAACAGATTTCTTTCACAGCAATGTCTAAGTA
Source organism: Ranitomeya variabilis (assembly GCF_051348905.1). Taxonomy (NCBI): domain Eukaryota; kingdom Metazoa; phylum Chordata; class Amphibia; order Anura; family Dendrobatidae; genus Ranitomeya; species Ranitomeya variabilis. Next base: position 510,361,646 of record NC_135233.1, read on the forward strand.
TTCATAACATAGATGACCAATCCACCAGTGAGAAAAAGAAAAAAACATCAGGCACACGTAAATACAAAATTACCTTGACAAGGATGAACCATGACAATTATCAAGTCTGGGAATTAGAATGTGTGTTAATAATAAATTGCATCATTTCCTTTCATCTACTTAATACTGCTCAAATATAAATGGCTGAGGTTGCTCGTAAAGGTTCCCAACATGCTACAAGTCGCACCTTTTCATATTAACTTCAAGTTTTCATATTAGCAAAAAACTTATTTTAATGAATGTAATCCACCAAACCATTCATATTTGGCAAACATTTCCATATCAGATTACTATATGAAAGGTATTCTTACACTTTGATGACATTCCGTTTTGGAAAGGCAACCCAAATAGAGTGGTTTCTTTTGATATTTTAAGATCCACTCCTACCTGTTTTTGCACATCAGGCGGATATAATAAAAAGCAGAGGGGGCACCCATGTAACTGGAAGCCTGGTCACCTGCCCCCATCTTGTTTCTGCACTGTTGAAGGGCATCTCTGCTCCCTCTAGTGTCAAGCACAGCTGCTAACCCCTTAGCCCCTTCTTCTCGCAGCTCGTTTTCACCCTCATGACCAGGGCCAAAATTTACAATTCTAACCACTGTCACTTTATAAAGAAATAACTCTGGAACGCTTAAAACGATCCAGTGATTCGGAGATTGTTTTTTTGTGACATATTGTACTTCATGATGGTGGTAAAATTTGTTCGATATGACTTGCGTTAATTTGTGAAAATATTGAAACCTATAGAAAATTTAGCAATTTTCAAACTTTTAAATCTTATGCCCTTAAACCAGATTTTTAGATCACCCAAAATAGTTAAATAATAAACATCGATTAATAGGAAAAATTGGGACCTCTCAGTTTGTTGTGCAATTTCTCTTGAGTGCGCCAATACATATAATCGAGAAATATTTTTCAGGCATAGTGGGAAAACTCAGAAGGGAAGGAGCGCCATATTATAGTGCAAATTTTGCTGGAATGGTTTGAGGGTGCCATGCCACAATAGCAGAATCCCCCATAAGTGATCGCATTTTACAAACTAAACCTCTCAGTGAATTCGTCTAGGTGTACAGTGATCATATCGACACCATAGGTGTGCCACAGAAATGTATACTATTGGGCAGTGAAGAAAAAATAATTACATGTTTACTACCAAAATTTTGTTTCAGCCCCAGAATTTACAAAATGTGCTGTTAAACATGGAAATACCCATATGTGGCTGTCCAGTACTGATCAGTCACGTGGAGAGACTCGGAGGGACGGAGTGTTATTAGCCTCCCGGACCGCAGATTTTCCTAGAATGGTTTGCGGACTCCATATACAGAGATCCTAAATGCTAGAACCCTCCCCTTAAGTGACCTCATTATGGAAATTATCTACAGGTGTGCTATGATTTGATTCCTTGAGTGTTTACAAGAAACAAGCAGCAGTGAAAATTTACCATTGTAGTGCCCTACACATTGTTCCCAGCTAAATAAGTGATTCTGCAGAGATGCATCCGGAAATTAGGCAAGCTCTCATCGTTACAGAAATGCCAAACATGTGGATGCTAAATGCGGTTTATCCACACTGTGGGGCTCAAAAGGGAGGGAGCATTTGAATTTGGGAGTGAAGAATTTGCTGAATGAGCCATTTTGCTTTTCCAGAGCCTTTGTACTACGAGTGACGTGGAAGCCCCCTATATCTCCGTTAACAGATGACTGACCTGAGTAGGGACTTGCTTTTATTGTGGATTGAGCTGCTCTGTACTCCATCTGGCCTCTGTTCAGCGGCCTCCTTTTCAGAGGTGCACTAAACTGTGGATAACTTCAGAAGACTGACACCACTGGATTATAGGCCAGACTACGTCCACAGTGCCTCCATCTGTCTCATTATAGTGAATCTTCTACCACGGGTTCAGTCAGAATCACGTATTTCAGAGATTTACAGACACCCAGGTGTAAGTGCTCAGAATAGAGCGCAGGATAAATGTGAGCCGAGCCTTGCTGGGATCTTTTGGAGGCAGAATGAAAAAAAATCAACTGCAGGTGAAAAACCGATTTTATTTATGTTTTACGCCGTTCCTTGTGTAGCATAAGTGATCAGACGACTTTTTTCTCTGACTGAAAAAAAGCTGTGGAATTATGGAAATCACAGGATGGATGGACATGTTAATGATATGCAAATGATGAAAAAAATGTTAACATTTTCAAAACTTCTCTATTTATTCAGTGTCAAGTATGTGCACTGCAGGCAGAAAGACACGCTTACACGCCTTGGCTGCAATCAGAGAGGTTAATAATAGTTGCCTGAGGCATGCTCTGCTACAATGAATGCAGTTGGGCACTCAATCAAGATCCGCTGCTGGCAGCTCCTTTTACAATTTCAGAGATGCTGCAGGCCAAGGTGTTTTAAGATTACACAGGCTGCTCATAGTAGTATTAGCATCTAGTTGAGTAACAGCCAAACTACGCTGCAAAAGGTGAGGTTGTGGTAGACTGTTTCCTCTTACAGGTCATGCACCATGGCAAGACTGAGCACAGCAAACAAACACAAGGTTAAGCTGAATTAGCATGATCACACTTGGGCAAAGATCTCAAAGCAGACTCGGGTGTAAAGATGCATTCAAGTTTTTATAAAGAAGTAAAGAGAAATGATCAACGCTGAAGACTGTAGATGCGGTGCTTGGTAGAGGAAACAGAGCAGCAGATGAGACACACATCATGGGTACTTCCCTTAAAAATAAAAAGATGGCGAGCAGTGCCATCAGCTCACAATCGGTAGCAACCAGTGCAACCCAGCTGTTCTCAATGCTGAAAAATACAGGCACATACTTATGCCTCTCTGATGGCATTGCATGATCTATCTTATGGACTCCAAATTTATTCTGCAGCAGGATAACGGCCCCAAACATACAACCAATGTGATTAAGAATATTCAGTGTAAAAAAAGAACAAGGAGTCTTGTGAGGGATGATAGAGCTCTGATCTCAACATCATAAATTCTGTCTGGGATTACATGAAGAGACAGAAGGATCTGCGCAAGCCTATATCCACAGAAGATCTGCGGTTAATTCTCCAAGATGTTTGGAAGAACCTCACTGCAGTCCCTACAGGATACTATGTACAAGTGTACAGAGAAGAATTCATGCTTTGATATAGCCTTAAAGGCAGTCACATCAAATATCGACTTGATTTAGGTTTCTCTTTTGTTCAGTCACTTTGTAGTTTGTTGACTGCTAAAAATAAACTATTAACACTTCTATTTTTGAAAACCTTCTTACTTTACAATATCATTTTTTACACCTACCTAAAACTTATGCACAGTACTATACAGTTGAAACCAGACATTTACATACACTATATAAAAAGACACTATGCATGTTTTTCTCAATATGACATGAAAAAAGAATAAACCTTTCCTGTTTAGGTCAATTAGGATTACCATAATTATTAACCCCTTCATGACCTTGGGATTTTCCATTTTTCCGTGTTCGTTTTTCGCTCCCCTCCTTGCCAGAGCCATAACTTTTTTATTTTTCCGTCAATTTGGCCATGTGAGGGCTTATTTTTTGCGGGACTAGTTTTACTTTTGAATGACATCATTGGTTTTACCATGTCGTGTACTAGAAAACGGGAAAAAAATTCCAAGTGCGGTGAAATTGCAAAAAAAAGTGCAGTCCCACACTTGTTTTTTGTTTGGCTTTTTTGCTAGGTTCACTAAATGCTAAAACTGACCTGCCATTATGATTCTCCAGGTCAGTACGAGTTCATAGACACCTAACATGACTAGGTTATTTTTTATCTAAGCGGTGAAAAAAAATTCCAAACTTTGCTTAAACAAAAAAAAAAAAAAAATTGTCCCATTTTCCGATACTCATAGCGTCTCCATTTTTCATGATCTGGGGTCGGGTGAGGGCTTTATTTTGCGTGCCGAGCTGGCATTTTTAATGATACCATTTTGGTGTAGATATGTTCTTTTGATCTCCCGTTATTGCATTTTAATGCAATGTCGCGGCGACAAAAAAACCTAATTCTGGCGTTTCAAATTTTTTTCTCGCTACGCCGTTTAGCGATCAGGTTAATGCTTTTTTTTATTGATAGATCGGGCGATTCTGAACGCGGCGATACCAAATATGTGTAGGTTTGATTATTTTTTTATTGATTTATTTTGAATGGGGCGAAAGGGGGGTGATTTAAACTTTTATATTTTTTTAATATTTTTTTTTTTACTTTTGCCATGCTTCAATAGCCTCCATGGGAGGCTAGAAGCAGGCACAACACGATCGGCTCTGCTACATAGCAGAGATCTGATGTTCGCAGCTATGTAGCAGAAATGCAGGTGTGCTGTGAGCGCCGACCACAGGGTGGCGCTCACAGCAGGCCGGCATCAGTAACCATAGAGGTCTCAAGGACCTCTATGGTTACTATTCTGAAGCATCGCCGACCTCCGATCATGTGACGGGGGTCGGCAATGCGCTCATTTCCGGCAGCCCGGCCGGAAGCATCGGTTAAATGCCACTGTCTGCGTTTGACAGCGGCATTTAACTAGTTAATAGCGGTGGGTGAATCGCGATTTCACCCGCCGCTATTGCGGGTACATGTCAGCTGTTCAAAACAGCTGACATGTCCCAGCTTTGATGCGGGCTCACCGCGGAGCCCTGCATCAAAGCAGGGGATCTGACCTCGGACGTACTATCCCGAGGTAAGAAAGGGGTTAATATTTGCCAAATACCAGAATAATGACAGAATATTTTAAGGCTGTTTTATTACTTACTGCAAAGTCAAAAGTTTACATACACTATGCCTTGAAACAATTCTGGACTGCCCATATGATGATGTCATGTGTTTGGAAGTTTTCTGGCAACATCTGAGTTAGAGACACACCTGTGGATGTATTTTAATGCAACTGAAACACCCTGCTTCTTTGTGTAGCATCATGGGAATGTCTAAATAAATCAGCCAAGATATCAGGAAGAGAATTGTGGACTTGCACAAGTCTAGCTCATACTTGGGTACAATTTCAAGATACCTGAAGGTGCCTTGTTCATCTGTACAAACAATTATACACAAGTATAAAACAAGATGGGAATGTCCAGCCATATCATACTGCTCAGGAAGGAGATGGGTTCTGTGTCCAAGACATGAAAGTGATTTGGTCCGATATGTGCATATCAACCCAAGGACAAAAGCAAAAGACCTTGTGAAGATGATGGCGGAAGCTGGCAAGATTGTGTTAACATCCACAGTGAAAAGAGTTCTGTATCAACATGGGCTGAAAGGCCACTCTGTCAAGAAGAAGCCATTACTCCAAAAGAAGCAAACAAAAAAAAAAAAGATGGCAACATGAGAAAAGAAGATTATGTGGTAATACTGAAACAACATCTCAAGACATTAGCCAGGAAGTTAAAGCTTGGGCGGAAATGGGTCTTCCAAATGGACAATGACCAGTAGCATACTGTCAAAATGGTAAAGTGGCTTAATGATAAAGTCAATGTTCTGGAGTGGCCATCACAAAGCCCTGATCTCAATCCTACTGAAAATGTATGGTCAAAGCTGAAAAGGCAGGTGCAAGCAAGGTGACCCACAAACCGGGATCAGTTACATCAGTTTTGTCAAAAGGAATGGGCCCAAATTCCGATTATTGTGAGAAGCTTGTGGAAGGATATCCCAAACGTTGAACCAAGTTATTCAGTTTAAGCGCAATGGTACCAAAGTACCAAATACTAATGAAATGTATGTCAACTTTTGACTTTGCAGTAAGTAATAAAAGTGCCTTAAAACATTCTCTCATTATTCTGGCATTTGGCAAATATTAATTATGGTAATCCTAATTGACCTAAAACGGGAAAGGTTTATTCTGATTTCATGTCATATATTGAGAAAAACATGCAGATGTGTCTTTTTATATAGTGAATGTAAACTTCTGATTTCAACTGTATGTATGTGTTACACACACATAACAAACTTTGTATAAAGTGTTGATGAAACATTCTATGGCTCCATGCTTACATACAACAAACAAATCTATGTAACCCGATTCTACGTTCATATTCCCATGGATTTGGAAAGATAGGAAGAAGTAGAGGACAGATTGAAGAACCTGTGACTGCAGGATCAGACTACACAGGGTCTGTGTATAGTATATAGTCATGGGGACACAAAGGCTATCCATATACAAAATTGCAGAATATTTTTAAGACAATTTAAACAAATTTCTATTTTTTATGCTATGGACATTGGAAGAAAAAAAAATACTATAAATATATATAAAAAAATAGGTGTTTTCATCTAGCCTTTGAACACAAAGTAATAAAAGGAAAAAAATACTTTAATTACAACTATAAAAATAATGTATTTAAAACATTTCAGACAATTAGTAGACAGGTTATTTACAAGACACAGCTCTGTACACTTATAGTACACACGGAAAAAAATATTAATAACACAGGAAACCAATATTTACAGCTTAAAAATAAAATAGTGCTCATAATGATCATTCACAGAAACCATTAGTAAAACCATGGCTTACAGGAACCTCTTAAAGTTGTAGATTTTTTTTTATAATTGGTGCTGGGATCTCCAGCTATAATGCTAATGCTTTTTACATTACCACAATGTGTGGGGAAATCCTGCCTGCCAATAAAAGCGTTTGCATGAGTAGTCTGTGTCTAACAATGCATTTTCAGTCAAAGGGAAACAAAATGCACTTTGCTAAAGTAAAATGTTATGGAAAACCTGACAAAGTTTAAAATTTTTACAATTCTCCTAAATAGTTTTTTCCCAATGTCAAAGTGATGCCGTATCACTAGGATATCCCATCATTATGGTAGGTGGAGGTCTGACGACCAATGGTCTTGGGAAGGACAGGGACAACAATGGTGTCAACATCTTACAACCACACTGTGAAGGCGTTTTGTTCTTGCACAGACTGTACTGCATGATGTAAGGACGGAGTATATTAAAAACACACATCAAGAGTCAGGCGTTGTACTGCACAAGTAACGGTTTCTAGACAGTAAAATGTATTATTTGTAAGACAGGACAAGGCTTTGCAGTCATTGGACTGGATAATCCATTCCAGATATGAGCGGCTACTTTTTCTTTGCAGCTTGAAAAAACTGCTGAGATGATCCAAGGAAGAAGGGTTTTCTTTTAGCACCAGCTAACGCTCCTTCAGAAATACTCCTAGGCAGACGTCTTTGCACATTGCACTCCTTATTCTTTGACAACCCTACAATAAACAAAACATTAATAAAAAATGGATGGTTTAGCCACACTGGAAGCATTGCATTTACAAGTGACATTTTTGTATGCGGGTATATACACCGCTTTACATTCAGAGAACAGCATACTCTTTATATCTACATGCCATGAGTCCACATCATTCTCAACATTAAGGCAGAGCTATGGAGATGGGAGCCGGTGTCCATTTTGGTGGAGTCGGTATAAAATGGACCAACTCCGACAATATATAATTAATTGGGCACAGTAGTCCAATGCAGGACGTGCTGTAAATGTTTTTATAAGAATTTAGGAAAGTCCTGAAATGTCCTATAAATGTCTGTTCTGTTCCTGATCTGAGGATCTGGGCTTGTAGTTGAGATGAATCTGTGCTGCACTTTATGTACATGGGAGAAAGCCATAGCTACATTCACTCCAAGAACGTCTCCCAACATAGAGGTATTACACCCAGAGACTGAGCTGGACGTGCATCTTCAGATCTGATGGCAGCATAGCGCAGTGATCTCTATTCAGAGGACGTCTTCCAACATAGGCTCGCTCTTCTTATCTGCATCTCAAAAACATTTCCAGAATTCGCCCTTTTCTTACTTTCGACTCTGCAAAAACTCTTACTGTCTCACTTATTCATTCTCGTCTGGACTATTGTAACTCTCTACTAATTGGCCTACCTTTTACCAGACTCTCCCCGCTCCAATCTGTCCTGAATGCTGCTGCCAGGATCATATTCCTCGCCAACCGTTACACCGATGCCTCTACCTTGTGCCAGTCATTACACTGGCTACCCATCCAATCCAGAATCCAGTACAAAACTACTACCCTCATCCACAAAGCACTCCATGGCTCAGCACCACCCTACATCTCCTCTCTGGTCTCAGTCTACCAACCTACCCGTGCCCTCCGCTCTGCTAATGACCTCAGGTTAGCATCCTCAATAATCAGAACCTCCCACTCCCGTCTCCAAGACTTTACACGTGCGGCGCCGATTCTTTGGAATGCACTACCTAGGTTAATACAATTAATCCCCAATCCCCACAGTTTTAAGCGTGCACTAAAAACTCATTTGTTCAGATTGGCCTACCGCCTCAACGCATTAACCTAATTATCCCTGTGTGGCCTATTAATAAAAAACAACAACATAATCACGTTCCTCCATCATGTTCTCATACACTTTATGCAGTTAATAGCCTCTGTGTCTGTACTGTTACATACTTAGGCAGTTAACTGGTTCATGCAGCTTTACATGAACACCCGAGCCTTACACTATGGCTGGTCCAAATAACTAAAGCAATTGTTACCATCCACCTCTTGTGTCTCCCCTTTTCCTCATAGATTGTAAGCTTGCGAGCAGCAGGGCCCTCATTCCTCCTGGTATCTGTTTTGAACTGTGATTTCTGTTATGCTGTAATGTCTGTTGTCTGTATAAGTCCCCTCTATAAGTTGTAAAGCGCTGCGGAATATGTTGGCGCTATATAAATAAAATTATTATTATTATTATTATTATTACTACACCCAGAGACTGAGCGGGACGAGCTGGACGTGCATCTTCAGATCTGATTGCAGCATAGAGCACTGATCTCTATTCCGAGGACGTCTCCAACAGAGAGGTATTACATCCACAAACTGAGCTGGACATGCATCTTCAGATCTGATGGCAGCATAGCGCATAGAGCACTGATCTCTATTCCGAGGACACCTCCAACATAGAGGTATTACACCCACAGACTGAGCGGGACTCGCTGGACGTGCATCGTCAAATCTGATGGCAGCATAGCGCACTGATCTCTATTAAGAGGACATCTCCAACATAGAGGTATTACACCTACAGACTGGAGCGGGACTCGCTGGACGTGCATCTTCAGATCTGATGGCAGCATAGCGCACTGATCTCTATTCCGAGGACACCTCCAACATAGAGGTATTACACCCACAGACTGGAGCGGGACTCGCTGGACGTGCATCTTCAGATCTGATGGCAGCATAGCGCACTGATCTCTATTAAGAGGACATCTCCAACATAGAGGTATTACACCCACAGACTGGAGCGGGACTCGCTGGACGTGCATCTTCAGATCTGATGGCAGCATAGCGCACTGATCTCTATTCCGAGGACACCTCCAACATAGAGGTATTACACCCACAGACTGGAGCGGGACTCGCTGGACGTGCATCTTCAGATCTGATGGCAGCATAGCGCACTGATCTCTATTAAGAGGACATCTCCAACATAGAGGTATTACACCCACAGATTAGAGCGGGACTCGCTGGACGTGCATCTTCAAATCTGTTGGCAGCATAGAGCGTAGAGCACCGACCTCTATTCCGAGGACATCTTCCAAAATACAGATATTACACCCACAGATTAGAGCGGGACTCGCTGGACGTGCATCTTCAAATCTGTTGGCAGCATAGAGCGTAGAGCACCGACCTCTATTCCGAGGACATCTTCCAAAATACAGATATTACACCCACAGATTAGAGCGGGACTCGCTGGACGTGCATCTTCAAATCTGATGGCAGCATACAGCGTAGAGCACTGACCTCTATTCCAAGAACGTCTTCCAACATACAGATATTACACCCACAGATTAGAGCGGGACTCGCTGGACGTACATCTTCAGATCTGATTGCAGCATAGCGCGTAGAGCACTGTCCTCTATTCCGAGGACGTCTTCCCACATAGAGGAATTACACCCACAGGCTGGAGCGGGACTCGCTGGACGTGCATCTTCAGATCTGATGGCAACATAGAGCGTAGAGCACTGATCTTTATTCTGAGGACGTCTTCCAACATAAAGATATTACACCCACAGATTGGAGAGGGACTCGCTGGACGTGCATCTTCAGATCTGATTGCAGCATAGAGCACTGACCTCTATTCCGAGGACGTCTTCCAACATAGAGGTATTACACCCACAGATTGGAGAGGGACTATCAGGTTATAAATTGTCAGGTCTGTTTGCAGTTATTACCTTGATCCTTTTATCTTTAGAGCTTTAAATATGATTGTAGAACATTTTGGTCCTGAAATCTAAGAAATGTCTGTGTGCATGTGTATCACAGACATACCTATCCATCCATGATATATTTATACAGAGCGATACCTATATAAAAAAAAAACCAAAAAAACACACAAGCCGCATCGTTATTTGCCAATATCGCTGAATGCAATAGAGAAAATAAACAGCCAAGATCTGACAATTCTGCGGACTCAGAACAAAAAGGAAACATCACTGTTAGGAAATATTTTAGACGACTGATGACAGCAACAAAACCATTGAAGATGATAACCTGGAAATGTCAAGCTTTCATCATGAAGTCAAAAGTCAAAGATACTATTATAATTTATCACTTCAGGCTTACCCACTGGCCTTTTCACTCTCAGCGCTTTGCAGTCTGTGGGTATGTCCTGCTTGACACGTTTCGGTACAGGAAGTAGTACATTCTCCTCTTTCACGGCACTGCCGGCAGTAAGACTGAAGACCCACAAAGAAAGAAAAAAAAAAAAAAAAAAGCGGTACTACACTTTGGTCTGTTTAGCAAACAAAAAGCACTTTCCTTACAGTATATGGAGCAGGTACGGCACAAAACAATCAGAACAGTGCAGAGCTGTTTGCCCTGAGAGTAAAGCTTCATTAAAAATAACATTTTGCACAAGATATAAATAAAAATAGTAATTATTCCTTACAGTCTACGAGACTCGCTTTAAGGGAATCTGTCCCAGCATAATTTACAGGTGACCCTTAATCCAGTGATGTATCACTTACTGGGCTACTTGAAGCAGTTTTGCTACAATTACTGCTTTATCTGCGGCAGATCTAGTACTTCTCTGAATGCTGAGCTCTGTATCACTCCACACACACCACTGATTGGCAGCTTTCTGCCAATGCACAGAAGGCTGCCAGTAAGTGGTGGAGGCTCATAGAGAGCTCATGATTAGGGAGGACTACATTGCAGCAGGTTTACTGATTCTATAAATGATAGTCTCCTCCTGATAAATTGCTGACTATCAAATCTACAACAAGCAGCAGATTTTGACCCAGGCAAGGCGAATTAGCGATAATGGTGAAAAATGAAGAGTACTCCTATTGTGCTGCTTTAGTGGCCAGTTTAAAGAATTTTATCCAATAAACAATATATATATATATATATATATATATATATATATATATATATATATATATATATATATTTATTTATTTATATTTCACTTCTCATAATACATTCCACAACATGCACTTTTTTTTTTTAAAGGCAACTTGCTAATGAGAAAAAAAGTAAAAAAAAAAAAAATCCCAAATGGTCACACATTCACATCTTAAACACTCACCACTAGTGTTGAGCGATACCGTCCGATACTTGAAAGTATCGGTATCGGAAAGTATCGGCCGATACCGGCAAAGTATCGGATCCAATCCGATACCCGATACCAATACAAGTCAATGGGACTCATGTATCGGACGGTATCCCTGATGGTTCCCAGGGTCTGAAGGAGAGGAAACTCTCCTTCAGGCCCTGGGAACCATATTAATGTGTAAAAGAAAGAATTAAAATAAAAAATATTGCTATACTCACCTCTCCGACGCAGCCTGCACCTTACCGAGGGAAGCGGCAGCGTTCTTTGTTTAAAATTCGCGCTTTTCTTTCCTTTACATGAAGTCCCGGCTTGTGATTGGTCGCGTGCCGCCCATGTGGCCGGGACGCAACCAATCACAGCAAGCCGTGACTTAATTTCAGGTCCTTCAGGATTTTAAAATTACGTTCCGGCGTTGTGATTGGTTGCGTCGCAGTCACATGGGCGACGCAACCAATCACAGCAAGCCGTGACGTAATTTCAGGTCCTTCAGGATTTTAAAATTACGTCCCGGCTTGTGATTGGTTGCTTCGCGGTCAACCAATCACAAGCCGGGAGGCTGGACACGCGCGCATTTTAAAATGCGCGCTTGTCCAACCTCCCGTGACGTCCCGGCTTGTGATTGGTTGCTTCGCGGTCAACCAATCACAAGCCGGGAGGCTGGACACGCGCGCATTTTAAAATGCGCGCGTGTCCAGCCTCCCGGCTTGTGATTGGTTGACCGCGAAGCAACCAATCACAAGCCGGGACGTAATTTTAAAATCCTGAAGGACCTGAAATTACGTCACGGCTTGCTGTGATTGGTTGCGTCCCGGCCACATGGGCGGCACGCGACCAATCACAAGCCGGGACTTCACGTAAAGGAAAGAAAAGCGCGAATTTTAAACAAAGAACGCTGCCGCTTCCCTCGGTAAGGTGCAGGCTGCGTCGGAGAGGTGAGTATAGCAATATTTTTTATTTTAATTCTTTCTTTTACACATTTTTACATTAATGTTGTTTCGATACCGATACCCGATACCACAAAAGTATCGGATCTCGGTATCGGAATTCCGATACCCGCAAGTATCGGCCGATACCCGATACTTGCGGTATCGGAATGCTCAACACTACTCACCACTATGGTGCAATAGTCCCGTCAATCTCACTCTAACCCACAGCAGAGACGCCATCCTGAACAGATCCCGGAACCCCCCACACTGCAGCCAATCCACCTCACAGTAGAACTCATTTAACATGCACCAAAAACACAAAACTCTTCCACAAGTGCTCAATAAAATATTTCTGACAACATACCACGACGGTAGCTTTATGGTATGAGGTGTACCGGTATATAGTTTCTTACCTAAATACATCACTGTCTTATGTTTTTAGGAAATAACTGTGTATTAAACCTTCTTGGACACAGAGGAGGGTGCACCATTATATGAAAGCCAGAAGCTCAAAGTACAAAAATGGTCAACTTACCTTAGTAACTTTCTCTTCCTTTCAGCAGCTGAAGTCATTGCCATGTAGGACGGCTTGTCACTTAATTTTCCTAGATTCTTGTTTAGCAAAGATGGAAGTCCTAGCCTGAAAGAATAGGATTGGTGACTGTAATAAGGGCTTCTCTCGCAGGCACTGAATAATTTACTGTGGGCCAGGCTCTATGCATCATCACAATTAGATAAAACAATTAGTAAAATAATCAAGACATTCACATCACCTGCATCAACCCAATCCATCACCGGCACTCTGTGGCATTTATATAGGATGCCATGCGCTGGAATTTGCATAGGAGTTATTATTATAGCGCCATTTATTCCATGGGGCTTTACATGTGAAAAGGGGTATACATAATAAAAATAGGGGTTGTCTATAATCGAACACACTTAAAACGAGATGCCCATTGGAACATTGCATCTTCGTTAAAAAATAAAGAAATCTAACTTTTATGTTTACCTTTTTCTTTTTCACTTTTTTTGTACGATTTATCATAAAATAAACCTAAAAAAAAGTAATTCTCTGAAGCCCAGCCTATGTACTGAAATAAAGTAGGATTTTATCACTACTAAAAGAGATTACCACATTAATTGACAAGAGGGTGTTACCAGCAGGCACAACTGACAAAATCAAACTGGATAATGAGACGCTCAATAGTTCAGCTGTGCATATATTTCTAGGAGACAGAACAGAGGAACTGCACAAGCTAGAGTTAGAAGAACATGATCTCCTCATGCATGGAGTGGGCTCAGGAGCTGAGCCTGCACTGTATCTGGCAGCTGCTGGCTGTGTGACACGCCCAGCACCTGCCTGTAATACCAGTGACCAGAGATGGGGCCGATTACTGTTTAACCATTTTAATGGTTTTGTCAAAATCAGTGACAGGGAAAACTACAGGACACGATTACCGACTCCTATCACCTCATTTAGATGCCAAAATGACTCACATTAGTCCCAACATGCCAGGAAGTTGTCACGGCAGCTAGGGTAATGTTGAAGACCCCCCTGGACTGCCAGCTTAAACTTGCTATGAAGCCAAGCCTGCAGACATAGCAATCACAGTGCAAGTCCCCCAGGAATTTTTTTTTTTTTTTAAATATAAAAATGGTTTATAAAAAAAAAAAATCTAAAAACTCAAGATCAATCTCCCTTTCCCAGATTAAAAGTAAAGAATAAAAAAACAAAAAAACAGGCCTCCATCCATATATGCTGATATCTAAAATAATAAACGTTAACCTGTACGGTAAATGCAGTTAAGAAAAAAAAAAAAATAAGTAAAATGACAGAAATGAGGTTCATCTCTATAACTTCCTGAAGAAATGCAATAAAAAGTGAATAAAATGTTCTGTGTAAACCAAAATCGTAACAATTAAACCATCAGCTCACCACGAGAAAGAAAAAAAAAAAGTTATGGTTTTGATAAAAAGAGAAAAGATAAAACAAAAGTGCAAAAGCAAAAACTGTCCTCAGCAGAAAGGGGAGAAAAAGAATTTCAGCAATTAGTGTTACCTATATGAAGTGTATAGCATGGAAGCATCACACACATATCCAGAGAGCTCTTCGAGACAATCTACTTAGAGACAAATACCTTTGTAACATGCTGGTCGGAGGCTTAGCCTCTTTGACGTTAGACTCTGGCTCCAGGCTCACGCTGTCCTGAGAGAGGATGACCGTAGAGTTCAGATCAGCTTGTTCTGATCCAGTCTTTAAATTAAAGGTGAAACCCAATTTCCGGAAATCCTGATCATGAGCCATAAAGCCTCGGGTACTTTCCAGATTCTGGTCAACACTTGGGACATCTGCAACCTCTTTAGTAATGGTGACAGTTTTATTCAACATTACTGGGGTGTAAACAATGGGGGTGAGCTCCTCACTGATCGAATCCTCCGCATCATTTCTTTTGGTAAATTGAGTTGGTCCAACAGTTTGAGAAGGTTGTGGTGAATCTATTAGTTTTCTTCTAATCCTCTTACGAGGTGGAACTACTTCTACTGGCTTTGGAGGAAGATTTTCCTTTATGGCCATCAGAGAGGCATCTATGAAATGGTAAGAAAACGTTACTGTATGAATAAAAGTAACACGCGTCATTAGTTCTAGCATTTTCATTTAACCCCTTCACCCCGAATCCTGTATTCACCTTCCTGAACAGGCCAATTGTTACAATTCTGACCATTGTTACTTGATGAGGTCATAACTCTAGAATGCTTCAATGGATCCCGGCGATTCTGAGACTGTTTTCTCGTGACATATTGTACTTTATGATAATGGTAACATTTCTTTGATATGACTTGCATTTATTTGTTAAAATAAAAATATGGAAATTTGGCAAAAATTTTGCAATTTTCAAACTTAATTTTTATGCCCTTAAATCAGAGTCATATCGCACAAAATAGTTAATAAATAACATTTCCCACATGTCTAATTTACATCAGCACAATTTTGGAAACAGAATTTTTTTTGTTAGGAAGATAGAAGGGTTAAAAGTTGACCAGCGATTTCTCATTTTTACAACAAAATTTGCAAACAAATTTTTTTTTTTACTTTTAGGGACATCACATTTGAAGTGACTATGAGGGGCCTATATGACTGAAAATACCCCAAAATGACACCATTCTAAAATCTGCACCCCTCAAGGTGCTCAAAACCACATTCAAGAAGTTTATTAACCCTTGAGGTGTTTCACAGGAATTTTTAGAATGTGGAAGAAAAAAAAAAAAAACGTTTACTTTTCTTTCACAAAAATGTTCCTTTAGACCTTTTTTTTTTTTTTTTTTTTACTTTCGCATGGGTAACAGGAGAAAATGGACCATACATTTTGTTGTGCAATTTCTCCTGAGCATGCTAATACCCCATATGTGGGGAAAATCTACTGTTTGGACACACGGCAGGGCTCGGAAGGGAAGGAGCGCCATTTAACTTTTTGAATGTAAAATTTGTTGGAATAATTAGCGGTTGCCATGTCGCGTTTGGAGAGCCCCTGATGTGCCTAAACAGTGGAAACCCCCAACAAGTGACACCGTTTTGGAAACTACACTCACCGGCCACTTTATTAGGTACACCTGTCCAACTTCTTGTTAACACTTAATTTCTAATCAGCCAATCACATGGCGGCAACTCAGTGCATTTAGGCATGTAGACATGGTCAAGACAATCTCCTGCAGTTCAAACCGAGCATCAGTATGGGGAAGAAAGGTGATTTGAGTGCCTTTGAACATGGCATGGTTGTTGGTGCCAGAAGGGCTGGTCTGAGTATTTCAGAAACTGCTGATCTACTGGGATTTTCACGCACAACCATCTCTAGGGTTTACAGAGAATGGTCCGAAAAAGAAAAAAAATCCAGTGAGCGGCAGTTCTGTGGGCGGAAATGCCTTGTTGATGCCAGAGGTCAGAGGAGAATGGGCAGACTGGTTCGAGCTGATAGAAAGGCAACAGTGACTCAAATCGCCACCCGTTACAACCAAGGTAGGCCTAAGAGCATCTCTGAACGCACAGTGCGTCGAACTTTGAGGCAGATGGGCTACAGCAGCAGAAGACCACACTGGGTACCACTCCTTTCAGCTAAGAACAGGAAACTGAGGCTACAATTTGTACAAGCTCATCGAAATTGGACAGTAGAAGATTGGAAAAACGTTGCTTGGTCTGATGAGTCTCGATTTCTGCTGCGACATTCGGATGGTAGGGTCAGAATTTGGCGTAAACAACATGAAAGCATGGATCCATCCTGCCTTGTATGGAGCATCTTTGGGATGTGCAGCCGACAAATCTGCGGCAACTGTGTGATGCCATCATGTCAATATGGACCAAAATCTCTGAGGAATGCTTCCAGCACCTTGTTGAATCTATGCCACGAAGAATTGAGGCAGTTCTGAAGGCAAAAGGGGGTCCAACCCGTTACTAGCATGGTGTACCTAATAAAGTGGCCGGTGAGTGTAGACTCCTTATGGAATTTATCTAGATGAGTACTGAGCACGCTGAACCCACAGGTTCTTTATTTTGCATTTTCGTAAGGGTAGCAGGTGAAATTGCTCTATACAGTTTGTTGTGCAATTTCTCCAGAGTACGCCGATACCCCATATGTGGGGGAATACTACTGTTTGGGCGCACGGCAGAGCTTGGAAGAGAAGGAGCACATTTGACGTTTTGAATGTAAAATGTACTGGAATAACTAGCGGATGCCATGTCGCGTTTGAAGAGCCCCTGATGTGCCTAAACAGAGGAAACCCCCAAAAGGGACCCCATTTTGGAAAATATAACCCTTTGGTAATATATCTACAGATGTAGTGACGATTTTGACTCCATGGGTGTTTTCCAGAAACAGGCAGCAGTGGATGTTGCTGAGTGAAAATTGCAAACTGCCGTTGTAGTACGCTGTAGCGACTAGTACATTATGCCCAGCCCATACTTCTGGAAACACACCTGTAAATTAGGTGGGTTCCCATCACTACAGAAATGCCAAACATGTGGGCACTAAATGTTGTTTAAGGCACACTGGGACTCAGAAGGGAGAGGGGCATTTGGATTTGGGAGTGCAAAATTTGCTGAATTTCTTTTGGGGAGAGAGGAGCAATTTTGCTTTTCCAGAGCCTTTGTGCTACCAATAACGTGGAAGCCCCTATATTTCCGTAAACAGATTACAGGATCTGAAGATTTTTTGTGGACTGAGTTGAAGCTTTATTTTGGGAACATTTTACTTAATGTTTGGGATCACATTTATCTGGTGTTCTACGCCGATCACTTACTTTGGGGTTTCCATCTAAATCTCTGAGTGACGTGACAGATGAAACCCCCGAGGGATCCATTCACTATAATGATGCAGCAGATTTACTCTGGACTCCATCTAGCCGCTGTTCAGCAGTCTCCTTTTCAGAAGTGCACAAAACTGTGCAATCAAAGAAGGACACTGCCAGATCACAGGTCATATGGCGTCCACAGTGACTCCATGTGCCTCAGAGGGAATTTTCCGCCGGGGTTTTGTCTGAATCATGTATTTCAGAGATTTACACGGAAACCCCGCTGTAAGCGCTCAGCGCAGAGCACAGGATAATTGTGGGTCAAGCCTTACTGCGATCTTTGGGAGGCAGAATGAAAAAAAATCAACAATAATAGGTGAAGAATTGGTTTTATTTATTTTTTATGCCGTTCCTTGTGCGGTATAAGTGATAAGCCGACTTTATTCTTTGGTTTGGTGCAAATACAGCAATACCAGATTTATAGCGGGTTTTTATGTTTGGCTGCTGTCACACACTAAAAGACGCTTTTTAATACGAAAACTAGTTTTGCATCACCACATTTTGAGAGCTATAATATTTTTATATTGCGGCCGACAGTCATGGGAGAGCTTGTTTTTTGGGGGGACGAGCTGCCGTTTTTATTGGTACCATTTTCGGGCACATGACATTTTTTTTTAATTGCTTTCTATTCTGATTTTTGGAAGATAGAATGAACAAAAACCAGCAATTCAGGAATTGATTTTTTTTTTTTAACCGTTCTGTGTGTAGTAAGATTGGTAAGACAGCTTTATTCTTCGGGTCAGTACGATTACAGCGATCCCAAAAAATATTTTATAGCAATAATAATTATTTGTGCATCACTTTATTCTGAGAGCTATAACTTTTTTCAATTTTCTGCTGATGGAGCTGTATAATGGCTTGTTTTTTTGTGGGACAAGATGACATTTTCAGCGGTACCATTTATATTTACATCCATCTTTTTGATCACGTTTAATTGCACTTTTTGTTCGGCAGTAGGATGATAAAGCATTGTTTCTTGCCTCTGGCAATACCAAATAGGTGTACTTTTATTGTTTTTTTTTTACATAAATAAATGTATTTATTGGAAAAATATTTTTTCTTTATTTAGGGATTTTTAAAAAGATATTTTTACATTTTGTATTTTTCTTTCTTAGCTTTTTTACATTGTCCCAGTATGGGACATCACTATATAATGTCAGATAGTTGATCTGACACTACACAGCAGAGTATCAGATCAGTGATCTGACGAGCACGGAAGGAGACATGCCAGCGCCTACTCCCAGCAGGCGCTCGAAAGCCACCTTCCCTCTAGGACCCAGAAGGACCCCGCAGCCATCTTGGTCTCCATGGAGACCATCAGGCATCCTGTGCGATGCTTCTCTGTGCTGCTGTACTACTGACAACATAAGAGGGGTTAAATGCCCTCGATAGGTGCTAGTACCGATTGGGGGCATAGCTGCAGGGTGTCAGCTGTCACATACAGCTGACACCTGTATGCGATCGTAGCGGCGCTCAGCGTGAGGCCGCGCAATCGTGCCACCATAGATATACTGCTCTTTGCGGGAAAGCAGTATTGGCGCATGTCGGGAAGAAGTTAAAAGTCAAATTATATGTTGATTTTTATTTTAAACCCCTTAGTGACCGAGTCAATTTGGATCTTAACTTAACATTTTTACCTAACTAAGGGGATGACAAAGGCGGGTTTTATTTACAATGTTTTTTAATTTGATCACAGTGATCGGGTCTGGCAGTGAATATTAATTTCTCTGTAATAGCGCGCACAGTGTCAGCCATATCTGCAGCGGCGGAGTGGTCACTTAAGAGAAAAGAATATTCACTTTTCTCAACTCCCATGGGCGTGGAGGAAGTGAATATTCCCTTAAGTAGCAACACACAGGATCACCCTGCCGCTGCAGTAAGCCGCAGGCTTCGGCTGACACTGTGCGTGTTACTAAATAGCAATGGCTACTCACTGCCCTCCACGCACATAGTCCAGGCGTGGCAAGCAGTGAGTATTCCAGCAGCAGTCCTGTTTATAAGCAGAGCATGATGTCCCTGCCATGTGCTGCTTAAAGACATAAAGCAGCTGCTGGCATAAGAAAAAGAGGCTGCGATGGAGCCCAGGGACGGTAATTATGATGATACTTTTTAATGTTTTTCTGATGGAGGCCATACATACAAGGATAGGGGCCAATCATACCAGGATAGGGATGAAGAGCCATGCATACAAGGATAGGGATGAAGAGCCATGCAGACCACAAAAGGGATGAGGAACCATGCATACCAGGATAGCGATGAGGAGCCATGCATACCAGGATAGTGATGAGGAGCCATGCATACCAGGATAGCGATGAGGAGCCATGCATACCAGGATAGGGATGAGGAGCCATGCATACCAGGATAGAGATGAGGGAGCCATGCATACCAGGATAGGGATGAGGGAGCCATGCATACCAGGATAGGGATGAGGAGGCCATGCATACCAGGATAGGGATGAGGGAGCCATGCATACCAGGATAGGGATGAGGAGGCCATGCATACCAGGATAGGGATGAGGAGCCATGCATACCAGGATAGAGATGAAGAGCCATGCATACCAGGATAGGGATGAAGAGCCATGCAGACCACAAAAGGGATGAGGAACCATGCATACCAGGATAGGGATAAGGAGGCCATGCATACCAGGATAGGGATGAGGAGGCCATGCATACCAGGATAGGGATGAGGAGCCATGCATACCAGGATAGGGATGAGAAGCCATGCATACCAGGATAGGGATGAGGAGGCCATGCATACCAGGATAGGGATGAGGGAGCCATGCGTACCAGGATAGGGATGAGGAGGCCATGCATACCAGGATAGGGATGAGGGAGCCATGCATACCAGGATAGGGATGAGAAGCCATGCATACCAGGATAGGGATGAAGAGCTATGCAGACCAAGATAGGGATGAGGGGACAATGCATACCAGGATAAGGAGGCCATGCATACCAGGATAGGGAAGAGGCCAATCATACCAGGATAAGGATGAGGAAGCCATGCAGACCAGGATAAGGATGAGGCCATGCAGATCAGGATAGAGATGAGGAGGTCATGCACACCAGGATAGGGATGAGGAGGCCATGCAGACTTGGATAGGGATGAAGGGGCCATGTATACCAGGATAGGGATGGGGAGGCCATGCATACCAGGATAGGGATGAGGGGGCCATGTGATGCACCCGCCTGGACCGCGGGGTACCAGGAATCAGACCAGATAGTTCTATGGGGGAGGTCACGGGGCTGTGATCTGTTTCCGTGGCCCTGGCCGTGTCATAAAATGGAAGATAATTATGTGGTGTTTGGTCGTGACACCACCCGTGGTGTTCGGCAATGGGAGGCCGACGCTGCGGTTTTGGTCCACTGGGGCTGATGGTGACGCAGCAAAGATGGTTCAGCTCCCCACAGGTAGAGAGGGGCCCCAGGGCAAATATATTTGATTGTTCAGATGGTGGTGAATGTTGGGGTGCGGAGAATAAGTGAAGGACACAGAGAGGTGCAGTTATCTTTACCTTTTACTTGAAAGTAGATGCAATCTGGGGTACCAATTACAGATGACGGATTGAGTCTGGCTTGCCTGGAGGCTTTCAGGGGATCCCCACCCTGCCAGGTGGGGTTGGGGACTTTCCTTCTGCGCTTCTCTCTTTTAGGGTCCCTGCTGCTTGTAGCTAAGCTGCGGCCCTCTCCTGCGTGAGGATTTCTAATCTGTATGGCAGACAGTGTGAGCCTATTTCACGTCACTGTCTTTTTCAATGTCAGCCCCGGGCTCTTGGTCTGCTACTGTGCCTTCAGGTGTTCAGTGTGGCCAGGGAACTTGCAGTCCCCTGCCCTCCAGATTCGTCTGTCAGGGCGTACAGCACCCGCCCAGCCAAGGACTCTGGTGTCCCTTTTTATCAGTGCTCCACTCTGGGGTCAGCGATACATAGTTTTTATTCCCCTGAGCTCTTGTCTCTGCTCCTGTTCCTTCCTTCTCCACAGACCAACTGCCAACTCTCCTCTCACTGTCCTGTCAGGAGCTCCTGCTGGATCCTGTTTCCATGTCAACTCCCCTGTTTACTCTCTCAGCTGACTTCTTTCTGACTCACTAACCCCACCTTCTGGCCAGAATTTATAAGGAAGCTCCCCTTTCTGGCCTGGAGCAGGAATTGACATGTACACTCTGTTACCTGGCATGGGGACCTTCCTTCTTGCCTCCAGGCATGACATCACCCCCTAGAGGGAGTCAATGTCACCGTGGCAACCGGACTCTGGGATGCCATACATGCATACCACGATAGGGATGATTTCTCTCAAGGACCGGTTCTGATTTTGTGAAATGTAGGATTATTTATACAGCAAAAGGTTTATTGATATGCATCCATAAAGGCAAGTTGAGCGTTTTCGGTCCACATCCGGACCTAATTATTCATCTGGAGTGCCAAGTTTTTTTGGATTTGGATTTGTTGGGCTGGATACCTTACTTGAACACCTACTCTATACACTACGACGAGTGCCGTGTTGTTCTATTATTATATTTATACAGTTGTGCCAGATTTCAAGAACTCACTTCTCAGATTTGTAATTCAGTTCATTTAAACTTCCCCTTTCCTTAGTGTTTTAGCCCTTTGACAATAAGTGATTTGCAGACAGCAATCTACATGAAAAGACTTAAACTGGACAGCACAGAATGATTTCTGAGGTGGTGGAAAGACCGGCCACAAGAACCCCTCGGAGTCTGGTCTGTGTGTGCCCTAATAAGACTTGTGCTATATTACAAAATAAAGAAAAATTAAATTAAAACCCCACAGCTTTTCTCTCAGTTAATGGATAATATTTCATGAAACAGAACAAGATTTTTTTTTTTTTTTTTTAATCAGAAACAGATTTCAGGTTTAGTGCATGGAAGTAATAGAACATTTCAGAGTAATGCTGTTATGACCAAGCAGAAACATGGAGCTGAGGCAGAAGCTTACGTTGCACTTCTCGGTACTGAACAGTCTAACATTATTCCTACTCACAAAAATAAGAAAAAGCTGTACAACATGGGTAAATGAGGAAGCAGGTACAAATTCAGCCACA
Source organism: Ranitomeya variabilis (assembly GCF_051348905.1). Taxonomy (NCBI): domain Eukaryota; kingdom Metazoa; phylum Chordata; class Amphibia; order Anura; family Dendrobatidae; genus Ranitomeya; species Ranitomeya variabilis. The sequence goes on from NC_135233.1 coordinate 510,384,585, forward strand.
GGACTATAGAGGTGTAAAATTATACAGTTATCCCTAATTGCAGGAGCAGACACAGACGGAAGGGGGCTCCATGTGCAAGAACAATATATGGGCCCTATGCAGAGCAATAGCTCATCTTCATGCACAATTTTGCCTACTTTGCAAGTGTTATTTGCCCCTTTACTTCATGAGCCCATGTGGCTGCACCAATGGTATGTCCGTCCCTGCCAAAATGTATCCATATGTGCCCCAATTACACCCCGTTGTGAAGGATCGACCCTCATACACACAAATATTCCCTACTGTGACGTCCCCAAACCCCTACCACATATGCCAATGTTCTTCAAGGGACTTACAAAATGATCAGACGAGAAAACAGAAAGATGAAACCATGGGTAAATGAAAATGACAGAGTACACGTGTTTGTTGCCTTCTTCATCTTCTTTGAAAGTCTATCAATCACCAGGTCAGCAATAGAACCACTTATAGTAATCCCACACCAGTAGAAGAGGCATCTTCTTAATGGCAAAGTATTTGGCACCCAAGAAGTTAAGTTTAAGTTGACTTCAAGTGAGTGTTATCAGATAGTTTTTTACTTCACTTTTCACTATATGATGCTGCCCAATCATAAGCAGGCAGCAGAACTGTGAAAAAAATGCCATGATTGGTCAGAATCATACAGGGGAGAAAAGAACACACCCCCAGTGAAAACAATCTGATAGTACCCATTTGGACTTTAAAAAAAAGTTACCCATTAGGTAGCACATACTTTGCACTATCATTATGTTCCCATTCACAAAAGCATTGCCCCGTGTGATGGGTATTGTATTACACATGTATGTATATCTCTTTTATGCCCTCTATATAGAATGACTACTTTGTTCAAATTACATTGTCCTAAAATTGCGAAATTTTGGCTCATTTAACATATCATCATTATACCTCTAGGTTCCACTGCATAAGTCACTTTTTATCATGCCTCTTTGTTTTAATACTGTGTGTGCACCTGGCATCTGCATTGCCACCATGTATCCACTTGAGTTATCAATAACAGTTTTTTTTTCTTTATTTTCACAAAAACCTTTTGATTACTTGACCAATTTGTTTCACATTTCTTTTTATGATTCAATATTTTTCCGATTGGTTCAGTGTATATATCCAGCAGGTATGTGAGTATATATTAGTCTTATCTTGCACCATCGCATATGTGCATATATTCCTCTCATTTACATGCATACACATATGCTATCTGCTTATTCCTTATTCTATTTACATAAATTGCCAGTATCTTTCCAACGAAGAGGAAGAATATAAAAAAAAGAAAAAACAAAAAAAAACAAAAACAGAAGTTTTATTCCGCTCTTAAGCTATTTTTACATTTTGTGTCTAGGTCAACTTGAACCATTTGGAGAGAGGTCGTCTTGTTACCAGAGTTATCAAAGTCGTCACACGGCTCCATTATGCCAGAAATATGAACAAAGCCTCATTTCTCTTCACATTGGTGCAGATCAATTAATGGGCGATGCATTGGTTTAAATGAGGTCAATTCAACAACATGAAGCTTACCACATAAAATACCACATTAGCACAAACCCACTAGGCATTTTAGCCCCATTTCTCCTAGTTGACCAGCATGCTTATACACCAATAACGACCTCTCCCAAACAGAATGGGCCATTTTACCAGTTTTCAGTGCCATCTTACTTTCAACACCTTCAAAATTGTACAGGACATCTAATTCTGTACAGTTCATGCCTTTCTCCCTTATAATAAAAGGAAGCAAAGTGGACGAGTAGCAAATGTCACAAAAAAGATGCAAGAATATAATACAAAAAAAATATTACATTCTAAAAGAAAAACCGAAAAAAAAGCATGATTTTGCGTGAATTGGAATAACATCATGTGTAAGAAATTCACGATATAGATACATATATACACACCCACATATAATATATATACTGTATATATATACATATATATATACACATACATACACACTGTATACATACATACATACATACATATATATATATATATATATATATATATATATATATATATATATATATATACACACACACACGCATACACACACATATACACTGTACATATTATTTTGAGACACTGATCAGGCAACAATATACTACATCATTTTCACTTATTGAAACCCGAACACAGCTGTCGCAAAGAAAAAAAAAAAAAGATGAAAAAAAAATAATAATAAATCAAACACTAATTTGATAACAAAGGCCATTAATCACCCACATCACATGCCAAGTATTACTCATATATGCAGCAAATCTCTACAACACAGAGGCAGGACTGCCTGGAGTAACTATGGCTACCTATCTGTAGTGTCAAAAGGAGCAGAGTGGGTGAAATTCAGACTCCTGGTCTCTGTGGTAACCTACATTTGTGCTACTAAATAATTATTAGCACCGTAGATGTAGCTGTGCTCGTTGTCAGCGCACACCATATGAAAAAGAAATAGATAAAATTGGTAAAAGTTTCAGAAGAGTCACAGCTACAACTGTATCCCTGCCGCTTCTCCATTGCTGAAGCTCTGGGTTTGGGGCAGAGGTACATTCAGCTTCTTCCGAGGTTCTCTTTTTCAGAAAAATGTCCAGTCAATGTGGTAATGAACGCACAGCAGCAAAAAATGGATTGCTTTAGGTTACTAAACTCCAACTATTACCTTTTTTGTGATAGAAACTTTTTCTCCTCCACACTTGGCGTCATGATAAACATCCCAAATGAATGTGTTATTGGTAAATTAGACACCCCGAGGCTTTCAGCTTCAAAGGACTACAGGGAGTCTATGTGTTGAACTTAAGGAGCCTACAGATTCATCTACTGGAATCAAAACGCAGAAAGGACAAAAATAAAGAGCAGCCGCCTATAAAGGAAAAATAAACCTGGAAAAATATAGATTTAGCAAACTGAATTTGTCACTGGATGGTAGATCTTACGTACTGTTGTGCTGTGTTAACAAACCGGAGACATTGACAGTGACAGTCCAGTAGCTAAAACCTGAGGATGGTGTAGAAGTGGAGACTTGTATGCGCCTCTGCACCTTCCCTTAACTATCTTAGCCTTTAGCTCATACCACGCTAACCCCACCTCTCCCAAGATCAGCGGGCACATGGCTCAGCTCAACACTTCTGTCCTCTCACTCCAGCCAGGCGCGAGTGCATCATAACACTGGTCATAACAAAGAGACCAGGGTTGACAACAGTCCAGAAATTCCTGGACATGCCATAAAAATAGAGCACTTTTTCCCCCTGTCCATAAAAAATAAAAATGATGTGTCCATAATATTTTTGAAACTGGAGAGACTTGTACAGATTTTTATGACTGTGTTCATCACCCTTTTACATAGTCAATTCAGCTCATGTCTTAATATATACGATTTATGGTCTGTAGACATCTCATATTCTTAATGATTTATTGTGGTCATCTAAGGTGTCGATAAAAATGTTGGATATGATTTTTTGAGAAGCTGTCCAGAAAAAAAAAAAAAATCAAGTTGGCAAACCTTGATAGAGACACATCATATTCAACCCTATGAAATTAAGCTTGAAACACCCAGACATATGGGGCGGATGATGTAATCAGGTGTCCTCCTGGTCTCATGCACAGCCAATAACATCACCAGAACACCTTTAAGAACTGTTGTACAATGTTGGTATGCCATTTTTTTGGCACATTCAACTTATGGTAATAAATCTCTCATCACGTAAAATAAAGAAACTTCCCTCAACTACTTCTGGGTTGTCTTGTTCTAACATATGACAGCTGACTGCACTTTGTCCCTCAGTGGTTTCCTGCTGCACTAGAATCAAGTATCATAGGACTACATTGCATATTTATACCTTTTACCTCTGCATAGTATCAGACAATATGGTTAATCAATTAACAATAAATCCACCATCATAAATGAACCCTTGAGACCTCATGCATACCATCATATTACAAATCATATGATGCGCAGACTGCTCCCCGTAAATGGAGGCAAACAAGTTCTTTTTCTCTCAAGGATTCATGTAAAAACGATAAA